>NC_090021.1:127845239-128198573 GCF_037176765.1 Anolis sagrei | reverse complement strand
ATGTATGTGTGTATGTGTGCGTGTGCAAAATCCTGGTTTTTATGGTGGGTCAAGCCTACACAAAATTCTGCAACCTCTCCAAGCTTGTGTGATTTTCTTCATTCATAACATTTGGCAATCTGATGTTCTTTAAGCACCCTGGGTTTTAACTGTGAAGTGTGAGAATATGGGCTATGCAAAACAGTTATTTTGTCATTGTAGGGGGGAAGTATCATTATATTCCAGTTTAATATTTCAGCAATGCCAATGTTTTAAACACAAACATACATGAGGTTGGGTACAATTTAGGATCAGTTGTAAAATAGTTCTCTGCCCAATTAACGCACAGTGAGATGCTAAATCCTATTTTCCTGATACAATTCTTACTAGGTATCTTCCAACCAAAATATAAAAATAAAAAGGAGTCTTATAAGAAAGGGTTTTCTTAATGTAGTTTCATAAAAAGCTTCATGGCAAATTGTCAAGAGCATTCACATAAAAGGACTGTTTACTGTGCAGCATAGTGCAAAGGAACTCATGTGAATGGACAGGTTGACAGTACACTGCTGGAAATGTATTCTTCTTAGAGGGGGAAATTACAAAGGGCTGTTCACCATATGTCAGAAGAGGGTATCAAATAAGATGGCTGTGTATGTATAGTTCATAATTTCAAAGGATAGGGGGTGGGGAAGAAAGCAGAATTTGAATACCCAACCATTCTGCTGTGCTCTTCCATCTTTTGCATCCCTGTGGTACAAATGTCATCTTTCTCATTACAGCATCAAGATGTTTCAATTGGCAGTTGAGTCATAAATGCTCATGATGCAACCGTCTACAGTGTTCCCTCACTGTTCCACAATTCACTTCATGCGGACTCGCTGTCTTGTGGGTTTTTTTAAAAAAAAATACAAGTAGAGAGGGAACAGTGTATACCCATTATCAGAGTGTGTTGTTTCTCCAGCATAGATGCAGCCACAGACTTGAAATGCAGACGTACTCACAGACTAGAGTTATGGCTCTTGCGCTGCCCTGGGAGGGGGGGGGGAGGGGGCAAGCCAGGAACCCCTTGGCAGTGCTTCCCTGAAGTCGGAAGCATCACCCTGGCTGGCAAAGGTGGCGGCTGCGAGGTAGGCATGTGTGTGTCTGAATTGGAGAAGAGCCCTGTCTGGTGCCAACGAGGGGTGTGGAGAGGGCCACGAGGCAGCTTCCACCGGGGCTTCTTCCTCAGGGCAACCGGGTGAGAGCCCCATGCCAGTGGAGAAGCAGAGAGGGAGGGAGAAGGGTAGATCCAGCAAGGGGAGGGGCAAGGGAGGGAGGAAGGGAGGGAGGGAGGGGGAAAGAGGAGAGGACAGAGGGATTGATCGAGTGAGAGTGAGAGAGAGGGGAGGGGGAAAGAAGAGTGGGTGGAGCTATAAATGTACATATATTATAGCATCCCTACATTGCGGTTTTCCACTTATCGCGGGTGGTCCTGGAAGGTAACCCCCGCAATAAGTGAGGGATCACTGTACATGGAAGAGGATTCCTTATATGAGCATATTTATATTTTGCTATGCGATCTGGCAGCAAATGCTAACAAAACTGGATGGGAAGCAGTGGCTTTCCTATTTTAGAAAAATCTCTTTTTTGAAATAACAACTGAATCACTAGGTTCTGTTTGGAACCAAAAAGATATTCCAAGAAAAGAAAACAATTTGCTGTAATAACTGGAAGAGATGTACTCAACATGACATATGTATTCCGTTTCATTACATACAATGCTTATGGTTCTCTACACAAAGGTCGGGTCACATTATAATAGTTACTCCAACGCTGTCTGAAAAAGGAACCCTGTTTGTTTGAATGTGATATAACTTTGCCTTGTGTATGCTCTGGGTTGTGTCAGGCTATGATAAAAGCTGCCATCACCTCACCAGGAATTTGCAGTAATGTATAAACATTTGATTTCATGCTAACCTCCCCTCCTTCTTCCAACACATCCTTGCTTGCATATCAATGACTGCTGAAAAGGGCACTGCTGTGTACCGAAGCCTAGTCAACAGTCGGGATTGATGAAGCCTGGAGGATTACTACACCTCTGACTGCTAATCAATAGGTATTGAGTGCAACCTTAGGCTCTACATTCAACAGGGTTAATAAGTGTCTACACAAAACAATGGCCTGAAATACAATCTTTCTATTGAATGAGTTAAAGGAGAGGTGGGAATGTTTGCTTCAGCAACTGCTGATAAAGCCACTGAGAGACCAAACTATCTTCTATCACAGTCTGGCCTGAAGCATTCCTATTCTGCCAAGTGTTTGGTGCTTCAGCTCCAGTGTTGACAAAAGGGAATAGCCCACAGTATGGTTTGGAATTTCAAAATAGTTATATTACAAGGCAGAGGCCATATGAACAAACCCCGGATATGATTTTAACCGATCAAACTCCAAACCTCTTGTAATATTCATCACACAAAATCAACAACTGGGAGGCAATGGGGAGAATTAGAAAGTATGATCTGGTAGCATAGTTGCCGTCTTTGTCCTTAAGCACAACCAATGGTTTCTGTAGTGTGGGGATTTTATTTTTTTCCATGTCAGGAGTAACTTGAGAAACTGCAAATTGCTTCTGGTGTGAGAGAATTGGCCATCTGCAAGGGCGTTGCCCAGGGGATGCCCAGATGCTTTATCACCCTATGGGTGGTTTCTCTCATGTCCCTCCATGAGAAGCTGGAGCTGACAGACAAGAGTTCACCTTGCTCCCTGGATTTATGCTGCCGGCATAAGAGTTTAACTCTTTGCACCACTGAGGCTAAAACCTTATGATATAATAAATAGTTCCAGTCCCAACAATTTATGCAATTTGCTTTGCCTTGGAGAAGAAGATGAATCATTCAAAGCCTTCAGTGATTCAGAATCTGCACTGTTGTATTGCATTCAGATATGCCATCCTAAGGTGAACCTATCATAGGGTTTTCTGGGGTTAGAAGTATGTGGCTTCCCCAGGCTCATTGGTTTTCAGAATTGCAGTCCAACCTCAAACCAAATTGCCTCCCCCATTTTTATTTTATTTTTATACTTTTTATCAATGGCATTGAATTGTTGCCAACACGGTGAACTCCCCTGTAGCAAATAAATAAACAAATAAATTATATATGTGTGTGTGTGTGTGTATGTGTAAAGTTAAAGGTTTTCCCCTGACATTAAGTCCAATCATATCCGACTCTGGGGTGTGGTGCTCATCTCCATGTCTAAGCCGAAGAGTCGGCGTTGTCCATAGACACCTCCAAGGTCATGTGGCTGGTATGACTGCATGGGGTGCCATTACCTTCCCGCTGGAGTAGTACCTATTGATCTACTCACATTTACATATTTTCAAACTGCTAGGTTGACAGAAGCTGGGACTGACAGCAGAAACCCATGCTGCTCCATGGATTCGAACCTGCGACCTTTTGGTCAACAAGCTCAGCAGCTCAGCGCTTTAACCCATTGCGTCACCAGGGTCTCTCTCTCTCTCTCTCTCTCTTTCTCTTTCTATATATATATATCCATCAGCATCCCATAAGGACTCCCAGGGTGATGAACAAATGAAAACAATGCAAAGATAAAAACATTTTAAAACACATTAGAATACTCCTTAAAAATTCCTAAGAACAATCTTGAAAACAATTTAAAACCTAATTTTAAAAATGTTTAAATTCTGAGGAACAGCATTGTTTTGCATGCTTGTTGGATGCTTGAAATAGATGAAGCCAATCTAATGATTTTTATTCCTAGAAATCAAGAGTTGACACTGACCTTGCTCTCATGTGTGTTAGATATTTATTTGGTTAAGAGTGGCTTCTAAACTTCCATAGTCCTTTGATACTGAGCAGATATGCTTTTTAAAAAAAATAGCTTAGGGCTTTATCACAGCAAATTGCTATCTGTAATAGTCACATTAGTATAGATTAGGGCATCTTAAACTTTCCCTTTCTGCCAAAGAAATTTATATGCAACTCCGGGTGTATAAGTATATAAAATAGGTATAAAATCAAACATTTACTGATCACTAATCAGCATTTGCAAAGGCTTACTAAGCAGGCTGATTTTTCTTTTTAGGATGTACAGCTAAAGCATCTTCCGCAGAGTCCATTGTAAACACTGCTAAACAGATTTGTGTAAATGTCTGAAACAGCCACTAGGTGACATTCAGAAAACTTGTAGTGCTGGCGAATTTTTTGGGACCCCATCATTTAGCTAAGGGAACCTCATTTGGGGTCAAGAACCATTGTTTAAGATAATGCATACATATTCAGTTTTAGGTAAAAGTAAAGGTTTCGCCTTGACATTAAGCCCAGTTATGTTCGACTCTGAGGGGTGGTGCTTATCTCCATTTCTAAGCTGAAGAACTGGCGTTGTCTGTAGATACCTCCAAGGCCATGTGGCCAGCTTGACTTCATGACGTGCTGTTACCTTCCTGCTGGAGCAGTACCCATTGATGTACCCATATTTGCATGTTTTTGAACTGCTAGGTTGGCAGAAGCTGGTCCTAACAGCAGGAGCTCACCCCATTCCCCAGATTCGACCCATTGGCCTTTTAGTCAGCAGTTCAGTGGTTTAACCCATTGGGGCTCCATATTCAGTTGGTTTTATCCATCAATAGTTAGGGATGAGGGAATCATGAGTAGGTGTGTGTGTGTGTGGGGGGGGGGGGGGGGGCAAATTGGTAGTGGGATACACTTGACATTGTGTGATGCAGTCAATTTGTCTGCCTTATATGATAATGGCTTTTTCTTTACATATCTCAGGTGAACTTCTTTGAACCCTGGGGTACAAGAATGGCTAGAGGGGTTTCATCAGTTGTTCAATCTGTACAGTTGTACTTTGTTTTTCTTTTTCTTCCTGAGTCATTCAACTTTTCTCTTATCCAAATTGTATGGCTTGCTTATCCAAATTGTACTGGCTGAAAATTGGATTCCAGATGAAGATTTTTGTGCTGGTTGTTGTTTGTTCTTATTGTTATTTATTCATGTATTTGTTTTATTTCTATGGCACCGACTCTAAAGTAGGCCATACATACGTAGAAAGAATATTTTTGGACTGCTACAGGGCTTTAACCATAGTCTGGACTTGAGAGTGGCTGACATATCCAAATAAACTCAGTGGAAACTGTATCTCAATATGGCTAAATTTCCCCGCTGCCACCTTCCTCTCTGCTGCTCCTCATACCAGTACATATGGATTTTCATTTACTCCTTTTCAGTGGTGTGGTGCAAATGGGTGATGCCTGGTTGTAAAAGATTAAGCATGTTTATGTTGTGTCCCCAAACTCTGTCTTGAGCTTATGATTGATTATCTGGAAATGGACATATCTTTTTACTGATCAGGACCAATGAATGATGGACTGTCCAAACAACTTCCGTGTGAGGACAAGCATTTGTTCGCCATTGGGGTTCAAGCAATTAATCACAAAGAAGAATGAGCAGTCAGCATGGATTTCCTCCATGAAAGGAGAAATTGTACCCAGGAATTGGAGATACTTTCTGACTTTTGGCAGCACTTGGACTAAACTATAATCACTAACAGGTACAGGTACATTTTCTGATCAAACAGAATGCCTTGGGATGTTTAAGTATTGTTGTGAATTATATTTGATTTCATAGAATCACAGAATAAGAGTTGGAAGAGACCACATGGGCCATCTAGTCCAACCCCCTGCCATGCAGGAAAAACACAATCAAAGTATCCCTGACAAATGGCTATCCAGCCTCTGTTTAAAAGTTTCCAAGGAAGGAGCTTCCACCACACTCCAAGGCAGAGAGTTCCATTGTTGAACAGCTCATATAGTCAGAAAGTTCTTCCTAAAGTTCAGGTGTAATTTCCTTTCCTGTAATTTAAACCCATTGCTCCTTGTCCTAATTTCAAGGGCAGCAGAAAACAAGTTGGCTCCGTCTTCCTTATAACACCCTCTCACAATTTATTAGACAAAATGTGCTCATACATCTATCATACTTTCAAATCTCGGAGACACTAACATCTACATGGAACTTCGCTATATGATTTCAGCTCCACTAAACCACTGGTTCAGGGCTCAGAATGTTTGGCTTCCAAAGGATTGAATGACACACAGATGTATTGAAGGAAAAATCAGAGGTTGTATTCTCAGTGGCCAGAGAGGATGTCAGTGGAGAGCACACGCCAAAATACTGACACACCACAATTGTGAATACAGAGGATATTTATTATATTTCACAGCTATTCAAGTTATCAGCACTAGCTGCTGATTGGTCCAGGAATTGGCCCAAGCTAGGATTCACTCAGTAGTTGGTTCAAGATTCCCTCCAACGTAATCCCTGGTTGGTTCTTGCTTTGGCAGAAACTTTAAACTTTAATAAACTATCATTTTGAACTATCGGACTGTTAGTTGATTCATCCCAGTCTGCAAAACTACTAATGAACATGTGCACCCATCTTTTGTTTCCCCTTCTTCAGGAACCAATATTTAATGTGTTGTAATTGTGTTTTAATTGCATTAAATACTTCCATATGCAGGAGTTGTATGCCATTTATTTTATATTGTTGCACTTTTATGCTGTGTTTATTGTGTGTGTGAATGGCTTATGGTCTTGAACATTAATAAACAACTACTACTAATTTATTTAATGGCATGACTAATCAAAATAGGGACACATTTCCATGCTGGACTCAAAAGAACAGTCTTGTAACCCAAGCCAGACTTTGGACATAATCATAATGCTATTGGGATTCTAAGGGTGAATTTACACAGTAAAATGGATGCTCCAACATACCTCACTACCTCTGAGGATGCTTGCCATAGATGCAGGTGAAACGTCAGGAGAAATGCCTCTAGAACATGGCCATATAGCCCGAAAAAACCTACAACAACCCAGTGATTCCGGCCATGAAAGCCTTCGACAATAAAATGGATGCTGTTTGAAACTGATATCACTTTAAATCATTCCTCAATCTATGGGATCATGGGAGGTTTCTTTATAAGTTCTTTAGTCTCCTCTGCAAAAAAGGTGCAGAGGAGACTAAACTACAAATCCCAGGATTCAACTGCATTGCACCACAGTAGTTAAAGTGGTGTCAAACTGGATTAAGTTTACAGTATTAGATACACCATAAGAAACACAGTAAAGGTGAAACGGATGCCTTTACGATGTGCATATCCTTTCTTGATCTTTCGGGGATTTTTTTTGTTTCTCTCTGACTAACATCTATTTTGGCTTCTCAATTAAACAATATTAAGTATGTTCCTGTAGGAAACCTCCCTCATACTCTGCAGCCCAGAAGGGATCATTGCATTCTTTGGGAACTTCTATACAGGGAATATTTGTTACTCGGAAGGCATTTCCCAGCATTGCAAATGTGAGATTGAAGTACTAAACCACAAGGGGGAGTGATCCGACCTTTCTTTCCCTCAAGAAAAACCTCCTGACCCCAAGAAGAAAGATAATGGAAGTGGACAAAGGCTGAGTCCACCGGTCTATTTAACTCCTGCAACCATTTTTTCACAATGTGGTCGACAAACTAATTTATTTAAACTCTGCACACACAAACAGTCCAGCAAATCATTTCATCCAATTCCACCTTGATCAGGGTGACACCTGTCATTCCTGTGAAAATCTACATCAGATACCGCCTTGGAGTGTTTGTGTATTTGTCTACTTAGTGGCTTTTAAACTGTCATTTGCCACTTATCAGGTTCAAATGCCTGGATGGATGGAAAGAAAACACCGGACTCAGTCAAAAGTGCAAAATTATTAATCATGCTGGACAAACAAATAAATCTCTTGTCAGCTGCTTTCAAGAGACAGGTTTGAGGGACTGGTTCAAAAAGAAGCCAAGGGGATACCAAGAAGTTGTGTTGCTTATCAACACAGATTTATCTTAGCTTCATGTTTACTCTTCATTAGCTCCACACAGAAGACAAAACTGCCTGGTAAAGGATGCACTCGGCTCTGTCATGTGCTGTGCTTTTAATCGCTAACACCATTCATTAATCAAACAAAAGGAAGCCATGCTCAGGGGGTACCACTGGGAACTGGCACGGTTTGGGGTTACCTAGCTGGGTATGCTAATGACGGTTGATTTTTGTTTTAATAAGCCAGTCAAAAGCGACTCCCTCAAATCTGGCCTAAGCTGCTGTGACAATCAGAGCATACAGTGACAGCTGTGAAGTCAGAATGGCGCGTCCCACTCCGAGGGGCTTGAGGCTTCCTTTTCATATCTCCTGGGGAGCTCGGCCAAATGGTGGATGAAGCCTGAGACTGCAGTAATATCCACTCTCTCACACTCTTGTAGGTTATGAATTTCAATCAATACATGTTCTCAGTGGCAAAGGAAAGCAGCAGGGAAGAGAGAGTGGGGTAGAAAGAGAGGGGAGGGAGAGAGCTGCTCAAAAGTCAGGCCAGCAAGAGATAATCCAGGCTACAACAATTTAACCATCATGGGATAATAAGCATACAGTTACCAATGGGAGCTGCAATCCTGCACACTGTTAGGTTTCTTAAATCCTGCCACAGTTAAGCCTGGCTAAGCTTAGCAATGCCTGACTCTGCAGCCTTCATGTGTAACATTTCAGAACATTACTTACTTGAAAAATATCCAGTATTTAATCCTTCTAATGCCCAAACTTTGGATTTATTTCTATCAGAATATCTTCCTGCTATAAGGATGGAACAACATGGTTAATGCAACAAGGTATACTTTTAAAAGCAATTAATTTTGGAGGTGCCTTCCTTGCCTGTTGGGGGTACCCATTACAAGAGGGTCACCTGTCACAGGGACTTGTGATGATTTGGAAAAAGGACAGTCAGTGCCTCTGCACAATTTACTGCCAAAAATGTATGGCTGGCAGGTGAACTTAATGCTTTCATACCTGATCTGAATAAAACAAGATTAGACAAGCCTGAAACAAGATTAAAACAAAAGGGAGGGTGGAAGACCACACAGAGGCATGATAATCTGTGAGTCCTTGATGATTCTGAACTATAACAGATCCACAAAGCACAAGATGAGTCATCCCTGTCATAGTGTCAACTTGATTGCCGAGGGCTGAGCAGAATTCCCTTGGCACAGTGGTCTCTAGTTGTGGAAGCTGGTGGCTTTTATGAGGTGGTGAATCAGTTCTGGGTTTTCAACCAAACTTTAAATAAACTATCCAAGATGCTGAACCTAATCCCTCAAATAGCTTCAGCAACCTGCACAGCTCCTGAAAGTTTAGGTGAAAATCTGGAGAAGATTCATCAACCCATTGACGGAGAACATCAGTTGTGTCCCTTGACAGGTAAGCTTTATAGGCCTATACTTCACAATGTGGAAATCCTGGATATGTGGTGTTGTTTTCTAATAGCAAGCATGCAGCAATGGCGCTTGATAACCTACTCCCAGGCTTCTCTAGACATTTTAATGCTATAGAACAGTGGTTCTCAACCTGTGGATCCCCAGATGTTTTGACCTTAAACTCCCAGAAATCCTAACAGCTGATAAACTGGTTGGGATTTCTGGGAGTTGTAGAACAAAAAACCCGGGGACCCACAGGTTGAGAACCACTGCTGTAGAAGCTAGTGGCTGCCAGCTTAGTGGAACAGGGAAGCTAGCCAGTGTTTAGTCCAAAATTTTAAGAAGAGATCCAAGGTAGTGAAGACTATTCCCATATATATTCAGTGTCTTGAATTGCTCTTTTAAAACCTGAAACACATTCCCTACCCTATTGGCATGGGGGACTCTGATATCGAGGGATTTAAAGTTGAAATGTCCAGCCAAAGCTCACAAAATCAAAGCAGAACAACTATGTTTAGCAAGGATGAGTGTGGCATCTTCCAATCCACCCTTGGCCTGCCTGCCTGTTCTCCCTGAGCTTGGCTTGAATGTGAACGGTAACTGGTGAGGAAATGGATTTTCCCATCAGCCCCATATTCTTGGCTTTGCGTACTAGATCAGAATAGTATAAGCTTGAGAATATATATGTTGCATCCCAGATCAAGAAACGAGACCATAAGATTAAATCCACCACACTGGACTGTAGGAAAAACGATCCTTGTTTATTGATGAAAAATTGGTTACAAAAGAAAGGTAAATGCAAAGTCAAAAAGCCACAATAGAAACACAGCAGTCAGTAGAATCTCTGAACTTGAGCAAAAATTCAAAAGCCACAGTACAAGAACCAGGAACCTGTTAGCCTCTCGCTAACCATGAACTTGAAAACTAGAAGCCTCTGGGATTACCGGCCATGGAACACAGGAATTCTGCCAAGGCACAGACACAGTCCCAAATGTTGCTTGATCTAAAGAGACACCCGGCAGGAGGCCCCTTAAACCAAAGAAGATATTCTTTGAAATGCCCCTTGACTGTGAAGCCTGAGGCCGTCTCTCCTGTAAACGATTTGACCTTCGTAGAAACTGTGAAACATTTCTGTCTCTAACTATCTGTTCTCTTTGGTCCTCATTAAAAAACCCAGGTGGAGAGATATCACGGCTAGCTTCCAAAACATTTTCCTCCAGCTGTTCAGTTTCACTTTCCTCGCCGCAGACCTCAGCATCAACAACAGATTCCACACTGTCAGGGAGAGCTTGCTCAGTTGGAAAAACTATCAGAGAATCTGGTTCACACAGATCAGGATCAGGCTGAACTCCAACAATATAATTAACTTAAATCAGTATTTCTCAAAGTGTGGTCCATTTACCACCTTTGGTTCCTCAAGCCATTGACCAGTAGTCCCTAGCAAGTTTCCAGGAAAGAAACAATTATAGCCATTGGTCAAAAATACGGTCCCAGCTCTTGACACATTGGAAGAAAAGAACCCTGACCCTCAAATTAAATACCTTGAACGGCACTGACTTAAATCCCCGCCATCATATGCTGCAGGTAAAGATAAAACTGCTGGAATTGGTTTGTTGATATAGATCAATACAGTTTCCTATGTTTTTGGATTTTCCTTAAAGGTGTCATTACAGAGACTGCCAAAATGGTGCCTACAGTTTAAAATATATCTCTGTGTCATGATCTCATGCATCATATACTATTTCCTCATTTCCTGACAGACAGAATGTTACTATCACTTAGATGCATCCTACGCATCTCTTATATCTGACATTTGATTACTCCTCATTTCCAGATTTGGATTTCTGTATCACTGTTGCTTTTGCTCTGTACAATTAGTATACCAAATTCAGGCAAAGAGCATGCATAATTCTTCACTTAAAAGACGGAGAATCCAGAGTATTGCCTGATGAATAACAAATAATACTTTCTTATTTTTTTGTCAGCTAACACAAGGATTATGTTTGTTTGTATTAGTAAATTAAATGTAAATTCCAGGTTCAGTCATTTGATGTCATTAAATCGAAAATGCCTTAATGAGTATAATACATTTCTTACTTAAAAGATGTGGTTTTTTCAGTGTCTGTATACGTCTATCTCCAGAAAGGAGTGATATGATTTCAAATCACCTTGGGAGAAATGAGCTTTCTGAGACCAAATGATAAGATCACTAATGGAATGTTAAACTCAGCCAAAGGCAATGAAGCCAGAGTGCAAGGGTAAAATGGTTGGTGTAAGATTTATTTAGCTTGCTTCTTAAGGAGATTAACAATGAATTGTTACAGGAAAAGGAATCCAAAGGGGTTTAGGAGACAAGCACCTGGAAAAAAAGTATGTTCTGGGCTTGTCAAGTGAATGGCTGATGCATTTTTCAAAACACTTTTTCCCTTGACAAAACTCTATTGGGAAGTTGAATTTAGAGCAATTAAAACCTTCGCTGCTTACAGCAAGATCCTTTCTGATATCAGACATAACTAGAACTTTCTGAATAAATTGAAAAGATATATGGTTTGGGGTAATAAAATAGTGGGGCAAACAGTGGCTTAAATATTGGTCCAAGAGTGCACCTATACTGAATAATTATTGCAGTTTGATACCACTTTAATGGCCATGGCTCAATGGCATGGAATCATGGGAGTTGTAGTTTGGTCAGACACGAGCACTTTTTTGCAGCAAAGTCTAAAGATCTTGTAAAACTATATTGAGTCATGCTGTCAAACTGAATGCAGTGGTTCCCAACCTTTGGCCCTCCAGGTGTTTTGGACTTCAGCTCCCACAGTTCCTAACAGCTGGTAAACAGGCTTGGATTTATGGGAGTTGAAGTCCAAAACACCTGGAGGCCTAAATTATTTATTTATTTATTATTTACCACATTTGTATACCGCCTTTCTCAGCCAGAGGTGACTAAAGGTTAGGAACCACCACCCTAGGGCTCTGCAAGACCAGTATTTGAATCCTCTACATAGTCATGGAAGCCCACTGGGTGATCTTGGGCAAGTCACATCTCTCAGCCTCAATGAAAGGCAATGGTAAACCTCCTCTGAAGAAACCATGCCAGGATAATCCCAAGATATGTTGGGATCAACTCAATGTTCCATCACAACAAACTATATAACCTCAACATTATGTGCTACAAAACCAGCTTAGAAGTAGTTCACAATTGTGAGAAAGAACCCATTCACAGTTTGAATTTGCATACATGTAATTAAAAGATACTCACAAAGACATTATTGAGACCCATCACTATAATGAGGAACATTTGTTGAAAATATGACTGTTGCTCAATCTAGCAAATTACCTTCAGAAACCTAAATTCACTGCTCTTCTTTGGCCCTTGAACTTATTTCTGCTTATTTTTTTAAGATATGCTTCAACAAAGGCTTTGCATCCTAGACTCACACTAGCATTTCTTCTCTACTGTCTTCTATTTCTGTACTATATTTGTTATTAATTGTCAGGCTCGGACATTTTTATAAACCACCCACATCCCTATCTGTCTCATAAGCTCTCTGGGTAGCAGCAACCAAATGTGATTTAAATTATTATATGCACAAACATAGGATGTAGAAGACTCACATTTTCTGTATTCCTGCATATCATCAATATTTAAATCAGAGATTCATTCATTTTCTCCCAAGTAGAAATCTTCAATAAATTGTCAAGATTTCACTTTGAGCACGAATAATATGAAATAGGAAACCCTCTTGTATATTTCTTGTACACGTATACAGGTGTTAAGAAAAATTGCAAAGTTTCTCATTTTCAACAAGCAATGCTCTCTCAACACAATTTTAAGATATTAAGCAAAAATATTTCTTCCTTGCTGTATCAAAAAAAAAAATCTCTACTAGATCTAAAAAAAGACAAAACAATGTAAAATGATAACAATAATTAAACATACTAAAACATAATAAACATAACACTGCATTTTTGTAATATAAATATTTTGAGACCCAAAGGTCTTGATTTTCTCATTGAACTTTTGTGTAGCAATTGGACCTCCAGGGAGAGGGCATTTCACAGTCATGGTGCCATAGCTAAGAAGACCTTCTTCTCCAACCCAAAAGACAGGTCACGAGAAACAGAACTCAGCCCTCAGGCTGGAACACAAAGGAGGATGTGTTCCCTCAGAGTATCAAGAGCCCAAGCAGTTTAGGACTCTAAATGTCATTCCAAGTTATTTGAATTCAGATTGGGCTGTATTGGCTGTCAGTACAATTCTTATTGCTAATTCTTGGCTATTTTTCCACATAAAATCAACTTTTGCAGGGGTTGGGTGAAAGCACAAATAGTAAAAGCATGAATATCTTAGCCTTTTCAAACATGTTTATTCTGTAGGAGTGTGCGACTCAGTGAAAAAGTATCATTTTTGGTACTGTTTTTGGCTCCCCCAGTCCCATTTACTAGGAAATTCTCAAAATCAGTAGGGGGCTGCTATTTTCATTCCAGTAAGATTCAGTCCATTGGCACCAATGGGGAACTTTAGAGGCTAATTTCTCTGTCATTTTCATGCATATCAGGATGAAACTTGCCTCAGTTGTAGACAATATTTACAACTGTTTCACAATGTTGCACCAATCCACTGGTTTTTGGAGAAAATTGTACTTTTTTACCATTGTTGTTCATTCGTTCAGTCGTCTCCGACTCTTCGTGACCTCATGGACCAGCCCACGCCAGAGCTCCCTGTCGGCCGTTACCACCCCCAGCTCCCTCAAGGTCAGTCCAGTCACTTCAAGTATGCCATCCATCCATCTTGCCCTTGGTCGGCCCCTCTTCCTTTTGCCTTCCACTTTCCCCAGCATAATTGTCATAACATTAAAAAAAATACACAAGAGGGGATTCTGAGAATTGAAGTCCCAACCAGCATGCCACAAGTGGGGAGGAGAATGGACACAGTCTACCAGGCCTCTGATTGGCTGAGAAAGAAACATGGGAAACAAAGGGAGAGAGAGAGAAACCCCAACTCCCATAATGTGCTGGGAGCAGGCATGTAGCCAGGGGGGGGGGGCTCGGGGGGCTTCAGCCCCCCCCCCGAAATTCTCATGGTGGTTCGCGAAAAGGCCTTACTGGTGCATTATTTAAACTGTTATGTTTATTAATATCATGATTTGATCACCATTCTCAATATATCCCATATGTATGGGGGTATTGGGGTAATGATACAAAAGGTTTGCTAGGCTAGACCCTCTTTCACTCAGACTCAGCCCCCCCCCGAAACTCAGCCCCCCCCGAAACCCCCCCTGAATTTTTTTTAGCCCCCCCCGAAACGAAATCCTGGCTACGGGCCTGGCTGGGAGGGAGTGCAGAGGCTCCTTCAATGCCTGAGCTGCAAAACGGGCTGCTGGGAAAGTGAGTTCCCATGAGGAAGAGAGACCTGGGGAAGCCTTTCGTGCCTTATTTGCCTCAAGAAAGTGCTCTGCTGGGGGGGGGGGGGTGGGGTGGCAGGGCTTCTGAAAGGGATGGAGGGTGCAGGGAAAGAAAGAGGAGCAGCTGCTGCCACTAGACACCCACTCTTGCTGCAGCCACCTCCTCAGGTAGAGTGCCACTCAGCTCCATCGCCTCCATTAGCCAGCTGTCGTGATCTGTTTCCAGCTGAGTCTTGGGCTGCCCCCACCAGGTCCATTTTCAGTAGTCTAGCAGCCAGATCTCTGAGTTTCCCAGAAGCTGGAATTGCTAAACAGAATTATGCACACCCCTAATATTCTGCTATCATAAAAATATTCTTGAGTGTTGTCATTCTTTTCCCTTCTCCCCTTTCTGCCACCAGACAGACTGATGAGATGGTGGCGATGGGATGAGGGCAATAGTCTCCACCAGAAACTATTCTGGTAGCAGTCTCAATGAGCCTGGACTATTGCTGGGGAATTCCAAGAGTGGCAGGCACCACTCATTTTGGGCTGAACTGACATTTGTCAGTTCAGACCCAGAGAGACCACTACCCTATGAGCAGCTATTATAGTCCTTTCACACTGCCCTTGCCCTCTTTCCCCTTCCACCATCCCATCTACTTGCCCTGGTTCTCTTCTCTCTCCTCTTTCTATCTGCCCTGGTGTCCTGCTTCCCAATCCCATCCTTTTACACACTAACCAGGTCCAACAACTGTGTAAAAGTCCCGACTGAAATCGTGTAAAACAGCAGCAGAAGTTGTGTCAAATACAGTAATCTGCAAGCAATCAAACTGGTGTGTGCTTAATCCACAAATGTGGAATGATGACTGTAGCTGGAGTTTTTGTGATGGTTTAACTCAAAAATAATGCTGCATGTGTAAATATATAGTATGAGGGACATTCAAATCAAACTGGGGCTTTTAATTTTCAAGGGATAAAATGGAGCCTAGCATGGAGGTGCTATATGCAGCAGTAAGTGGCTAGTGTGTCCTATTACTGATCAGCAGCACAAATGTTACAGGCTAGTCCAGAGACTATTAATCAAGATGGCAGACAACAGTGTTTGTGTGTGCATGAAACAGCATGTGGTGATGAAGTGTTTTGTGAACAAATGCATAAAACCCATGGATATCTTCAGAAGACTTCAAGCAAAGTATGGCGTTGAGGTGTTCAGCCACAGTAAGACATTTGAATTGTGTGAATGTCTGTCCGTGATGATCCCAGCCATGGTGGTGCTCAGATCACACCAGTCATTCCTGTGAACATTTAGCATGAGGAACACCTGATCCTGGATAATCCACACATAACTTGCAATGAAATTGCATAAGAGATTAATTTTCTTGGGGGAACAGTGAACACAATCATTCATGAACTTACAACCTTACAACCCAGACCTCACTCTGCATAATTTCCTCCAACAATCTGGATGATTTGGATTTGGACCTCATCAGAGGTCAGCATTTCAGCACTGATATTTTTGTTGTGTCAGGAGCATCTTGAGAAACTGCAAGTCACTTTTGGTGTGAGAGAATTGGCCATCTGCAAGGACGTTGCCCAGGGGATGCCCAGATGTTTTTGATGTTTTATCATCTGCATGAGGAGCTGGTGCTGATAGAGGGAGCTCATCCGTGCTCTCGCTGGATTCGAACCTGCGACCTGTCAGTCTTCAGTACTGCCGGCACAGGGGTTTAACCCACTGCACCACCAAGGGCTCCTTTCAGCAGTAATGATGAAGTGTAGTAAGTGGCCCTATGATAGTTCAGGTGTACTGACAAATCTTTCTATGCTGAAATTTTCCAGGCATTAGTTAAAAATGGAGAGAAGTGTATAAACATAGCAGGAAAGCCTGTAAAAATGCAGTTTCCACTTCTTGAAATTTTTCTTACTGATAGATTGTGAGTCCAAAAAACCCCCAGAACTAATCCACATTTTGAGTTATTACAGTACTACAAAATATTGATAATATGGCTTTCTTTAGTTCTGTAACAGTATAGATTGAATTCTGTCCACAAAACTTTTAAGATACAGGTTTCATCATACATCTCCCTGGAGAGAGAAATCAAGAGTAGGCACTCTGGTCAGCAGACTCTGCTATGTGCAGTATTCATTAACCCTGACCCTTAGTACTCAACAGAAATAGTAACTTGATTAATCAGGTCAGTACTTTAATAAAATACATTAAAAAAACGCTCTTGGGTTTCTGCCAGCTGTCTGACTTGCCCTTTGAATAACTCCTGCTTTATTGTTCTTCTGTTGTGACTATAAAGAGAAAGAAGTGAAAGGCACCAACATAGCATAAAACACCTCACTGATCTCCAGCCTCCGTAGCTTTACCTAATCATAGAATGGTAAACTGTGCTCTCAGTTCTGTGCAAAACTTGGAGCATAGCATATTTAGTGGAATGGCGTGGAGTCAGTGGATTGGGGCCTGGACTCGGAGAGTGAAGGTAAGACACACGGTGTCATTTATTGCTCTTCTTAGGTCTCTCTGCTCTCTTCGGGCTTTGCTGGAATATTCCCAATAGAACAGGGGGTCAATTTTCTCAGAAATGCTATTTTGTGATGAGCTCTCTTTCTTGTATTATATTGCAAAACATCTTGAGATGGCTTGTGTTGAGGGGTCAGTTGAAACCAGTGGCTGTTGGTGCCTGTCTTAATGATGATGATGATAATATACTTTATATTCTGCCCTTCTCCCCTAGGGGACTTAGAGTAGATTACATCATTTATATACATAGGCAAACATTCAATGCTTTTACAATCACACGAGACACAAAAACACAAACAAAAGCAAAGCTTCTCCTTTCATTTCTGGCTTCTGGAGGCAGTGCTCATTTCTAGCTCTGGGAGGTGCTTTTCTCAATTTTCAAGGCAAGGAGCCTGCGTTGTCACCTCTTGGTCATGTGGCTGGCAAGATTGCTTGGAGCGTCTCTTTGCCTTTTCACGCCAAAGCGGTACCTATTTATCTACTCACATTTGCATGTTTTCGAACGACTAGGTTGGCGGAAACTAGGGCTGACAGATGGGAGCTCACCCTGCCTTATAGATTTGAACTGTCAAGGCTAAACACCATGGATAACTTATTCAAAGTTTACAGTAAAACATAAATTCACACAGAAAGGGTGATGAGCCTGCTACTATGGAAAACAACACTGCTAGAAATAATTTAAGTGATAAAATCAGTAGCACTGCCTGCAACTTTGGATTCTCTTTGAGGCTATGGGAAATAATATGTTGGACACTCATTTTGGAATTCAAAAAATCTGACTTCAGTAGGCTTAGGGAAATGCCAAGATCTCATGGCCAGAAATGGTCAAAAACCAAAAGAGTTCATCATTAATGGGTTACTTAGAAGTAAGATATTGAAGGCACCATTGCAAATAATCTAATTGGGAAGAAAAGTGAGAGGTATCTAAAAACTGGGTCAATGTACAATGAGTCTTAAGATAAGATTGAGATGTAATGGAAATAATATGTAAAGCTGTAAGAAGAGGGGAACGTACCAAAGAAGAATACAAATGAATAGGCAGCACTTAAAGTGGGAAAGTCAGAAGAACTAGAGCTTAAAACAGTGGTTCCCAACCTTTTTTTGGCCAGGGACCATTTTGACCAGGTACCATTCTCCAAAATTAGTTCCAAAAGGATTACAAATCTTTTTTTGGTCAACTTTTGGTTTGGGATGCTAATTCAGAAAGTTGCATTGGATAGACCTCTAGTTTGTGATACAGAACATATGCCATGATCAGCAACATGGAAGGAGTGGCAGGCGGCATAAAAAGAGCAGTAATAAAATAAAATAAAATAAAATAAAGAGGAAGGAGGCTCATGGACCAGATTTTTGTCCTCATGGCCCACTGGTGGTTCACAGCCCACCAGTGGGTTTAAAATTATCTCAGGTTCACAAGAAAGAATAAAAACAATAAAATGATCTATTCAAAGCAAAAGGAAGAATAAGTGGTAAGACCACTTAGAAGAGAAAATGTTGAATTAATAACAGGATTCAAGGAAGACTGAACTGTTCATACTTCTTTTGCCTCTGTTTTGTCCTAAAAGCAAAACAGTGCTGCAATGGTTGGAAATAAACAAATGATGTTTTAAGAGGACTATGATCCAAAATAAGTAAAGAGATAGTAAAGGATACCTAGCTACTCACATTTCCAAAGCAAGATAAACTGTATGCAAGAGTACTAAAGGAACTTGAAGGCAGGCATGTAGCCGGGGGGGGGGGGGGGGGGGGCTTGAGGGGCTTCAGCCCCCCCTGAAATTCTCATGGTGGTTCGCGAAAAGGCCTTACTGGTGCATTATTTAAACTGTTATGTTTATTCATATCATGATCTGATCACCCTACTCAATATATCCCATATGCATGGGGGTATTGGGGTAACGATACAAAAGGTTTGCTAGGGTAGACCCTCTTTCACTCAGACTCAGCTCCCCCCCCCGAAACTCAGCCCCCCCAACCCCCCCCCCTGAAAAAAATTCACACACACACCCCAAATGAAATCCTGGCTACGGGCCTGCTTGAAGGTGAACATTTTAGAGCCACTGTCATAAAACACATTTCTGATAACATCTGGGAGTAGCCCAGGACCCTCTCATCTAGGTTTACAGTGGCTTTATAATGGGACAACCCACTTTGGGAGACAATGTGTTAATGTCCTGCACACTACATTGTAACTCCATGGTAACTTCTGGAAGAAATTACATGAAAGACCTAGATAATTCCTAGACAGGACATATTCGGTTGAATGTGGGTATTGGCTTCACGGGTATGGGGATCATACTCTATTCATGTTATTTCTGTACTCCACTGTTGCCTTACTAGGAAAAGGCAGGAAGCTTACCTCTCTTGTAGGTTCATTACCTGCAGTCACAAGTGGAAGCCCTTTTGGCATTGCATGGACACTTGCTTATTAATAGCAATTCATTGTGTAAGGATACCTGACCTCCAATTGGGAAGCAAAAGATAAGCTGAAAATAAATGATAGGTCTTTCCTTGGCTTTTTTTCACTTACAAAAACAGTATGGTTCAGCTGGCATGATAGAATTGGGGCTTGTAAATAATAAAAAGGACAGAGGGAACTTCAGCTGGGTTGACCTTATTAAATTTGAATTATATTGAACAGTAGTAACCAATGTGAAAACGTAACAGCATTATGGGGATAATAAGCAGGTATTTCCACAGACACATTTCTCACTTGATAATTGCAACCATCATATAACAGCAAATTTGCTATTGCAGCCAGACATGAGCAATGAGAGGGCAGCCAGAATATTAGCAGATCACATTGATTGCTTAGAATACCTGCTCTCTTTCCTATAGCTATAGTTCTAAGAAACCCTGAGCCAGCATGGGCAGCAGGTTGGAAAACACACAATCCATTTTAATGAAAGTGTGTGTTGCAATAATCTTTTGGGGTTATCTTTCAGTTATATGCAGTTTCATGTACTGTCACCCCCCCCCCCCCCCCCGCTTCCCCGAACAAAAAACCCACATAATTTCATTTGGGATACACTGTAGTGATTCAGATTGGAGATCAATTTGCTTTGGACAAATTTGGATTTGATCAATCCCAAACTGGATTGGAATCTGAACTGAAATCTGCCTCACATTGAATTGCAGGGGAAACCAACATGACAGCACTTTCTTCCCCACATATGTGTAAAAGTATTAGCCAGATCAGAAGGGGTTAACTCAGTTAAATTGGGCTAAAGATAACAAATTACATGTTATTTGCTTTGCCTGTATTCCTTTAGAGCCCCCGGTGGTGCAGCGGGTTAAACCACTGAGCTGCTGAACTTGCTGACCAAAAGGTTGGTGGTTCAAATCCGGGGAGCAGAGTGAGCTCCTGCTGTTACATCCAGCTTCTGCCAACCTAGCAGTTTGAAAACATGCAAATGTGAGTAGATCAATAGGTACCACCTTGATGGGAAGGTAACGGCGTTCCATGCAGTCATGCTGGCCAAATGACCTAGGAGGTGTCTGTGGACAATGCAGGCTCTTTGGCTTAGAAATGGAGATGAGTACCACTCCCCAAAGTCAGACACAACTAGACTTAATGTCAGGGGAAATCTTTAGCTTTACTTATATTCCTTTTTTTGCCTGTAAAGTGAAAACACATTTGTGGGACATCATGTTGTGTGTGCCAAAAATACTTAGCTAGCTTTACTCTAAAGGAACCAGATCCCATTTGATCTTGAAAGCTAAGCAGGACAAGCCCTGGTGAATATTTGGATGCAGGACTATCAACAAATCTCATGTGCTGTAGGTTATATTTCAGAAGAATGAACTAGTAAAACAATTTCTGAGAATTCATTGCCTTGGAAAAATAATAATATACTTTATTTATATTCTGCTCTATCTCCCCAAAACACACATATATGACAAACATTCAATGCTGTTATACAATTAACAAAGACAGACAAAACATAAACAGAGGTAAAGGCTTTCCCATCTTTTTCCATTTCCAGCATCTAGAGGCTGTGCTCGACTCTGGCCATGGGAATGGGGTGGGGTGCTGCTGCTCAATCTTCTGTGCTGAGCTTTGCTATCTGTAAAAGTCCTCCCAATCAAATTGCCGGTAGGTCCTTATGGGCGCCTTTAGCAGTACCTATTTGTCTACTCACAATTATGTTTTAGATCTGCTAGGTGAGCAGAAGCTGGGGCTGATGGTGAGCACTGACCCCAACCTGGGCTTGAACTGCCAACCTTTTGATCGGCAGGATTTTCTGCAGCTTTGCAGTTGAACCCGCTGTGCTAAGCCCATCTCTTCTATGGAAACCTTTATGAAACCTCATAGGAAACCTCCATGAAATTCACAGGGTTGCCAAAGGTCATCAGGCAATTTGAAGACACATAGCATACAATTTGGGATACTGTACACCTTGATTTCAGTAAGCTGTAGGATGGTTATTCAACTTCTGTCTGCAGAATGTCTGGGATAAGCTTGGCTGGAGGAAAAGAAGGGAAACTGTGATATGTACACCAGGAATGTAAGAAATAAAATAATTGCTTCCTTTTCTGTTGTAACAAGAATAATGAAGCTAAAAAATAATACTTGGATGTAGATACTCATACTCATAATTTATTTATTGAAATATAGATCACATTTCAATGTTGGTTCTTTGGAAAGAACAGCTGAAGAAAAAGGAAACTACGTACGATATTTATTCAATTCTAATGTTCATCTTTTTTGCTAAATTACATTGCCTTTTTTTAAACCAAACTTCAATGGCACAGTAAAGTTGCTTTAAGAAACAATAATGGGGGGGGGGGGGGAAACCTTACAGAGGAGTGGAACTGCAGGAAACAGAGTTATATGCCAACTCGAAGTGTGGTCAACGATCACAGATTGGCTGATCCAGGCATGTAGCCGGGGGAATTCTCATGGTGGTCCGCGAGAAGGCCTTACTGGTACATTATTTAAACTGTTATGTTTATTCATATCATGATCTGATCACCATGCTCAATATATCCCATATGCATGGGGCTATTGGGATAATGATACAAAAGATTTGCTAGGGTAGATCCTCAGCCCTCCCCCCTTTGTATCAAACTCAGCACCCCCAGAATAAAAATCCTGGCTACAGGCCTGGACCGATCATCACTGTCATGAGATCACAAAGATGTGCAATACCGGGGGATGATGGTATTGGTAAGTTGTCAGCATTTGTGATTGTGCAAATGCCACGAGATGGCAGCTTCATAAAATAATGTCCTTGAAAGTTCTTTATTTAACCTAGTCCTTACTCAACTTTGAAATCCTCCCCTCCACTCTCTGTTAATTACTTTGGTTCAGCACTAAGAGTGTTAGAAATCCTTGGTTAAGAGTTTTCACTCTGGGAAATATGTACAAGCATTTCACCTGGTGTCAATATACTGGCCCCAAGCTCTGAAAAATACACAAATATGCTGAATAATGGTTTTAACGCTTAGAGCTTCTATCTTTTTCTCATTTCTTGTTGCCCACTACAGTGTTGATCTTTTGAGCTGGTGCAATGGGTTAAACTGCTGAGCTGCAGAACTTGCTGACCAGAAGGTTGGTGGTTCGAATCCGTGGGACAAGGTGAGCTCCCGCTGTTACCCCCAGTTTCTGCCAGCCTAGCAGTTCGAAAACATACAAATGTTAGTACATCAATAGGTACCATCTTGGCGGAAAGGTTACAGTGCTCCATGCGGTCATGCCAGCCAAATGACCTAGGAGGTGTCTGTGGACAATGCAGGCTCTGCTGCTTAGAAATGGAGATGAGCCTGGGACGACAAAACCGCCAATAAATATGTGACAACAAGGAGGATGTGGTAAAGAGGAGGGTGGTTGTGGCTGAGCACTTTAATATTATTGTATGTATGTGTGTGTGTGTGTGTGTGTGTGTGCGCGCGCGCGTGTGTGTGTGTATAATGCTAGGTTTGAGAGAGGCTTGACTTTTAAAATGCTTGTTTGTGTCTTTTTAATATGTGTAACCCAGTATCATAAATTGTATTCAGCTCCAATATGATCTTCAGCTGTCTTCCTGTAGAATATTTTCACTTCAGTAACTTGACACAAGTCATTATTGTATGAACAAAGAAATATTTATTTATAGATTCTCAGGCACATAAAGCAAAATGGTGAAAGTATGGGGAACAAATTTGTGGAGTTTGTGCAAAAAACATTTCTTATTGCAAAAAAGCCATTTTCTAGGAATACACTTATTGTGCAAAATTGACAAATCTACTAATATGGTGGGAAAGGGTGTTTTTGGAAACGTTTTTTTATTTTATATCTCAGTTTGAGGGGCCTTTTTTCAGGTTCATTTATATTGATAATTATGTATTGGTATTTGCACATCTCTCTGTATCAACATTTAAATGCCAGTTGCTTCACTTAACAGGATGGCCAATGCTGTATTGAGGCAAATGTGAACATGTGTTGTCAAAGGGTATCATGGCTGGAATTGTTATTGATTTAAATTGCTCAATAACAGAATCACTGGGTTGCTGTGAGTTTTCCGGGTTCTATAGCCATGTTCCAGAAGTATTCTCTCCTGCTGTTTCGCCCACATCTATGGCAGCCATCCTCAGAGGGTGAAGGTGTGGGGGTTGGTAAATGTAAGTAAAGAGAAGCATTACCACAGTATTTAAACTAAAATATACAAAATTCCAAGTTTAATGCAAAAATCCTTGTTCAAACAAAATCACCTTGTTTCCAGAAACACACTTCTTTAAAATTCCTAAATTTCAAAATTCCAAAAAAAATGTGCTTCTAGGACACACATTTGTAAGGACCTCAACACAAAGGCCCATGGATTTGTCATGCATTATGGCAAATCCATGGGTTCCCGATGGTGTGTGTGGAGAACCCACTGCTTCATGCCCCCACATCACATGACTTGACTTTGCCCCCATCACACGGGGGAAGTGTTGCTGGCCAGCTTCACCCCATTGCTGGTAAGGCAGCATGGTAAGGCTGCAGCAGGCCCGTAGCCAGGATTTTGATTCCGGGGGGGGGGGGGGGGGGGAGCTGAGTTTGGTTCGGGGGGGGGGGGGGGGGGCTGAGTCTGAGTGAAAGCGGGTCTACCCTAGCAAACCTTTTGTATCGTTATCCCAATACCCCCATGCATATGGGATATATTGAGCATGGTGATCAGATCATGATTTGAATAAACATAACAGTTTAAATAATGTACCAGTAAGGCCTTCTCGCAGACCACCATGAGAACATGCCTGGGCTGCAGTGTTGCTGAGGTGGCGTCATATGCTGTTTGATCTCCCTTTTCACCATGGAGTCCAGTCAGAAGTACACATGCATTGTGTAATGGACTCCATTCTGAAAGGGGGGGGGAGTGGTGTACCATGGGCTGAGTAGCCCATCTGATGAGGTTGTATATATGTGTGTGTATACACATGCCATGTTTTGTAGAAAAAAACCCTAATTTTACACAGCATTGTGCTTCTTTAAAGGTGGGGAAAGTTAGTAGCATAAAAAACATGACTTTTGCATGCACAGAAAACCACCAATAACATTTGCACAAAAAAATTAGACATATTTCTGCAGAGAATAGCCTTCCGAGAACTGCACAAAATACTCTTCTCTGTATTAGTTCTCTCACCTGTTTTTCCTAAGTGTTGAGAAATGTCCTTTTTTACTAAGAAACAAATAATGGCAAATATTCTTTCCATTTCTAATGTGCACTCATCTTCTCTCCAATTCCTTGGCTAAATCCTCTTGGAGGGGTGCATTGCCTGAGACAGCCTTGTGAATCCATTGCTGAAATGAGAAATGTGAAGCAAAGATTTCCCAGCTTGCCACTCAAATCTTTACAGTCCCGTGCATCCCAAATCCTGCGTATGTTTACTAAGAAGTAAACCCTGCTGTGTTCAGTGAAGCTTAATCCAGGATAATAAATGTGTTTAGGATTGCAGTTTTAACCACTATGGTGCAACAATGTTCAACAGCACCTCTTGCATCCCTGTTGCTACAGTACAAAGACAAATCCACAAATTACATGCTGCTGCAAATTGTCTGAAAGCAAATTAGTTGTTTATATGCCGGAGCAATCAACGCTGCAGTTGCCTCCATCTGCGGTTGGAAATGATACCACTTAGCAAAACTGCATCATGATAGTTCTGATGGTGTATTTTAGATTGAAATCAGTTTTCCTCACTTTAGTAACACTTGCTGCTATGAGTAACTTTTCCCACTCTACACTAGGGTTGCTAGATTTGCTCTGATCTGCAGCATGTGGTGTATATTCTAATCTGCTAAGGAGGAAGGAGGAGGAGTAAGACAATGATATGGTTCATTTGAATGGAAGGAATCACTTTACGTCTCCCAAACATGGAAGGGAGGGAAATGTATGTACATTGGTGCAGGTCAAAATATTCCTCACAGGTTTAATAAGCATTCAACTTTTATTTTGGATCAACAAGAGTTAGCAAGAGCTTTTTCTTCATAGTTACACGCCTTCTGTGCGGTGCTCCAAGTTATTCTCCCTGATTTGTTGGCATTTATTGCAGCTGTGTAATGACTATAAAATTGAGCAAAAGCATAAAACATGAAAGAAAGGTGTTGAAGTCAGCCTTAAGGTACTAAATTCTTGACAGCACCTTGTAAAGTAGTTGAGATTTAGGTGCTAGAGAGGCATAATAAGGGCTTGCTAGGGAAGAGAAGGAGCTAAAAAGCAACAGGCCATGAAAAGGTAGGGCTGGCGAACTTTTATTCTATGTTTCTGTATCATGTGAAAAAAAAAGCAACTGACAGAGTCTAGGCACAACAGGGATAAGTGGCAAGGCCAACTCAAGCCATTTTGCTGCCTGATGTAGCCCAACAGTGGGTTCCCTTCTTAAAACACAAAGTACTACGTTATTTAGCACTCGAGGTTAACAAATAACCCAAAGGTACTCTCCCAACCCTTAACAATAATAACACAATCTTAGAGGTGAACAATTATATTCTCCCGTGCCTGTGGAAGGTATTTCACTCTGTCTAATTTTAAGGCTGGGCATTTATAGATCACTGTTAATTGTGTGTTTCAGTATCACCATTTTGTGTGTAGTCCTTTCATAATTTTGAGTGCAATTTTTTTTCAGTAGGGAATAGCAGTGTGAGGCACCCACTTTTGTGGGGTGGGAAGTAAAAATAAAACTAAAGCCTGTTTTTGGTAGCTAAATAAGCATGTGTTTCTGGCTAATTCCTTTCTGTAAGGTCACAAACCCATAGAACAGTGGTTCTCAACCTGGGGTCCCCAGATTTTTTGGCCTACAACTCCCAGAAATCCCAGTCAGTTTACCAGCTATTAAGATTTCTGGGTTGAAGGCCAAAAACATTTGGGGACCCCAGGTTGAGAACCACTGCCATAGAGGAAGATGGGTATTATGTGGCCCTCCAGTTGTTGCTAAATTGTGCCTCCTAGCATCCCTAATCTGGCTAAGACTGCTGGGAATTGCAATCTAACCATTCTTAGAGAGCCAGAGGTTGTTCATCCCTTCAACCTTAATGTGTTGAAGATTCAAAGTATTGTGATTTTTTCCTTTGACTTTGTTTTTTTTTGTATGTTATTACTTGACACTTGCTCTTCTATGATTTAATTATTTTCTGCCATTTCTTCTGAAGAAGATTGCTTTGGAGAGGGTGGGAATCACATCAAATTCCAGATGTGACTGCACTATTGTTATCTTCAATAGTGGCCACATGTGCTTGGGCTACTGATAGTGGCAGTCCAACAACATCTGGAGTGGCATGATTCCCACTCTTGCAGTAAATGAAAAATATCTAACCAGTCTTCTAAAGCAAAGAGAGAAAGCAGCAAAGAAAAGAGAAGAGCGAGTGAGATGCAAAGAAAATACTGACTTAACTGAAAGTAGTTTTAAATTAGGCTCAAGGACCTATTTGACTTAGTAAGATTTATCAATTACTGTTTAACTTGGAAGTTTTCTCTTTCTTCTTTTGTGATTAAAGAAGGCACTGACCTGAAATGTTCTGGTATTTCTAACTGCAGCACACTCATTCAATCAGTGCAAAGTATATATGCCGACTCTTCATTCAACAATTAACTCAATAGGTCTGTTCTACTTGAAAATAATCAATGTGATGGAGTCTTCATCTCTGGAGGCTTTAAAACAAAGGCTAGGTAGACATCTATCAGGAGAGCTTTGATTGTGTATTCCTGTGTGGTAGAATGGAATTGGCTTGGAGGGCCTTGTAGTCCCTTCCAGCTGTGATTCAGTATGTCCAAGTTATTCTAGATTGGTGTTTCTCAAACTGTGCTCTTCCAGGTGTTTTGGACTCCCAGAAATCTCAACCAACTGTTAGGAATTGTGTGAGCTGAAGTCCAAAACATCTGGAGGAGCATAGTTTGAGAACACTCTTCTTTAGTTTCAAGCTATGTAGAAATGGACATAATACAGGCTTCAGTTCCACCTCTTCCACACCCAACCTGTCTATGTTGAGGGGGAAGATTACCAAAGGAGACATAATAACACCAAATTCCAAATTATTGGTTATAGAGCTCCATGTGTTTGGGAATTACATGTGGAGCAATGTAACCACAGAAATATAATATCATTACGTAGAGTTTCTCCACAGCACTTTGGGAGTATATTAAACTTCATACGAACCTCTGAATCAGAAGTCACCTCAACGTAGCTTCCATAAATGATCAATGAAGAGGAGTGTGGGCGGGCTACATTTTCTCCACCTGTGCTCTCTAGTGTTTGAACACCTGGACAGGGACAGTATTACTTTTGCTATTTGGAAGACCATAGCTCATTATACCAACTTTTTTGAACTTAAAGATCTTTGGGATAGGCTATTATCTTTATTGTACTACTTCCCCAGGCTTGTGTGGTGGTAGTAAGTGCCTTTTCGGTGGCTGTCTCCAAACCTTGAAACTCTCTCCCTATTACTGATGTTTTTAAAATATGTACTAGTTTTAATAATTTGTAACTGTCTTGAATTTCATTATTGGGGGTAAAGTGGGGTTACAACAAAGGAGAAGTAAGAAAGCCTTTGCCTACAACCTTTCCCTATGAGTCCTAGAATGAACCCCATAATAAATCCAAAAGAGGAATAAAGAATGCCACTATCCCTCTGGAACTCATGTGTCACCCTAGTAAGAAATACCATGAAGCATGTAGGGAGATGAGCTTCTGCATTATGGGTATAAACTGTTATTAAAGGAGATTGAAAGACCATTTTGGGAGAATAAAACACTGGCTTGTTCATTTCATTTAGAAAAGGCAAATGACTGGGAAAAAGAAAACAGCCATCATGGGTGCACGTTGTGGTTCTAGTACTTATGGCATTAAGAAAGATCAAGGGAAAATATCAATATCCCCTCTGCCTCTCCCAAGCAATGTTCCTTGCTTTCAAGAAGTTGATGTAATTCCTGACTAGACTGAAAGCAACTGTTGTAAACAGTAATAAAGAATAGAAAACATTTTGTTAACATTTCCAACTGAGGTTGTCAGAATGAAGACTGGAGAGGCCCCTGTCCTATTAATGGTCATGTAGAAGAGGCCTAAATAGTTGAAAGATGCTATATCCCTTCTGAACTTGGTTAATACTTGAGTGGTAGACTACCAGCAAACACCAGGGGTTGTAGACGATTTCAGAAGAAGGACATGGCAAAACCATCACTGAGTACTATTTGCTTAAGAAAAATGATTCATGGGGTCACCATACCTGTTCCGACAGGCTTTTAATGTTTGATACTGTTGTTCTTAAATTGTTTTAAATTGCTTTTAAACTTTGTTAGATTTTAGGCTATTCTTGTAAGCCGCTCCGAGCCCCAGGGGAGTGGCGGCATATAAGTTTAAATAAAAAATAAATAAATAAAAAATAAGGGAACAGGAGGCTTAAAGGAACATACAGAGGGAAGAGGAAATGCCAACACGTGTTGCTTGTTACCGGTTGCATGACAAGCCTAATCTTTTGAAATTCCTTCTTTTATACAACCATTAAAGGTACAGCATACGTCTCCAGTTTTCAGTCTGGATAAAGATGAATAGTTCCATAATAAATATAGCTTAATTGCTAGCAATCCCAGCTAAAGTAGACACATTAAATCAATAGAACTTACCCATGTGTTAACTCACCAACCAACACTTAATCCAGTGGGTCTACTTTAGTTGGCATTAACAAACAGGCTTCAGGCTGTTATCACACCTATGAAAGACTGACCTGTATGTGGGGTTGCAAACCGCACATAAGTGGATTGAAGAAAGACCAGCCAACAAGCAAGGTATTTAACACTTTGGTTGCTATAATGGCAACACCTGAATACTTCTAACAGGCCTTCTGGGTCCTTTTGAACAACTGAAGGGCAGCACTGCACTAGTCAAACCCTGAAGGATTTGTTTCATAGGAGGAATGCTAAAGTCATTTGTATCCATGATAACAAAGGGTGTCTTGAGTTACGGATATACAGCTGTAGAACAAGTAGTCATCTGGACAAATAGTTAGACATGTAATTTTGTATTAAAGACCCTAGCCTATTTAATACAAAATTACATGTCCAACTATTTGTCCTCTGAACAAATAGTTGGACATGTAGTTTTGTATTAAAACTTAGACCATAGCCTATTTACATAATATGTAAAATAATATAAAAGTACTAATTAAAATAATTGGCTTATAATTTTGCATACAAAATTCAATATAACAAAAACACTCATTAAGTATAAACAATATTAAACTTTAGTTTCAATAAAATTAGATAAGAGCATCTCCAAATCAATGACCTGCAATATCAGCAAGACGTTTTACCCAAATGTTCATGTCTGCAAAGATGTAAAGGGAAACCTTGTAAGTTATAAAATCAGTATCACTCAGGCAGGCATGTAGCCGGCTACATGCCTGCCTGGCTACATGCCTGCCTGCCTGCCCCGAAATTTTCATGGTGGTCTGCGAGAAGGCCATACTGGTACATTATTTAAACTGTTATGTTTATTCATATCATGATCTGATCACCATGCTCAATATATCCCATATGCATGGGGCTATTGGGATAACAATACAAAAGGTTTGCTAAGGTAGACCCTCTTTCACTCAGACTCACCCCCCCCCCCCCGAATCAAACTCAGCTCCCCCCGAAACAAAATTCTGGCTACGGGCCTGCACTCAGGAGATCTTACCTGATGTTCTACTGGAATGTAGATAAGATAAAATACATTCCAAGGATTTGGTTCTTGGCCTCAAATATAATGTTGTGATGTGGTTTTGGTTTTGGTGGTGTTCTGTTTGTTCATTTTGAGAAGAACATTTGGGGATTTTTTTGGAACATTTTCAAAAGTTTCCATGTACAAAATTTTTTGAGTTTTTTTTTTTTGCATAAACCCATTATACAGTGTTGGATGACTTTGTCTGCAAACACAATTAGGTTTAGTTTCCTCAAAATCTTAATGAAAGTTTTACCCAAAACTCTTGAAATACCACCCACTATATTTTGCCCCCCTCCCCCACCTTTGTGTGTGTGTGCGTGTGTCAGAAGCAACTTGAGAAACTGCAAGTCACTTCTGGTGTGAGAGAATTGGCTGTCTGCAAGGACATTGCCCAGGGAATGCCCGGATGTTTTGATGTTTTGCCATCCTTGTGGGAGGCTTCTCTCATATGGGGAGCCAGAGCTGACAGAGGGAGCTCAGATACGAACCTCCAGCCTGTCAGTCTTCACTCCTGCCGACACAATGGTTTAATCCATTGTTCTGCCAGCGGCTGCTTGTTTTTGCTTGAGATAATGAGCTAAGCATAATTTTATATTCTTGTTTCATACACTAAGTAAAACGGGAATTGAGAACCTACAATATCTTTTTGTATAATGTGTGAGGTTTTGATGCAGCCAAAATTGAACTATTTACATTGAATTCATTTTAGATGGAAGCTATTAGGCACATATTTGTGGTTCCAAAATTAGTGGGATGTGAAAGTGGGTACTGCTATGTGAATCATGCCCATTGTAAAGTAGCCAATTCCTTTTTTTCTTTTTGGAAATAGAAAGCCATGGGAAAATTTTGAATGGAAGATGATGGAACTTCCTTTTAACTATCTATTCCCTAAAACTCAATCGATTGCCATTTAAATTTATGATTATGGTATGGATTAATATAAGAAACATGATAATACAATTTAATCTAAATGATTTACTACAGCTATATTCCATTACCCTTTATCACCTGTGGTCATGTGGCTTTTTACAATAATTCATTTTTTTTTTAAAATTCTATATTGAAATAGTGTTAATGATATAGCTAAAAGCCTAAGACTTAAAGGCAAGAATAGTCTGTCTTTCTTCAGAGGTCTCTTACAGCATGATAGATACAACAGAGAGTGTTTCATGTAGCATTCCAGCATGGAACAGAACTGAATCAGAAATTGCGGGGTGACCTCATACAAGGCGACGATTGAAGATTGATTGCTATTGGATTCTTTTAAGTGGCATTTCCTTTGTTACCTGCACTTAAAACAATACAAGTCAGTGCCTTGAAAAAAAGTTCATAGTGAATTAGGTGCGAAAGGGCAGGGAGAGTTAGATTTTGAAGACACATGTGGATGTCATGCATGGCTTCAAAAGCCAATTCTTCTTCCCCTTGTGGTATTTTAAGTTGTGAGGAACTTGTTCTTTTAGCAGAATAAAGGACCACATGGATAGCTACAGAGTGGCCTTGAACCCCTTCATTTGGGCTATGATCGATTTAGCTTGACCAAAGGAACTGAGATGTTGCCTTTTAAGTCTCATGAAAGGGCCAAAAGGATGGCCTACCTTCGTGCTATTTTTTTTTTAGCCTTCTCAAATGTTTTTCACAAGTTACACAGTTAGACTGAAATTAGGTGAATGGTAAGTGCCTGGGTCTACCTTACATAGAATAGTATTAGTCATCCAGTCTTCTGGTAATGAGGTCAGTTATATTATGTTTGTTGGGAGGCCATGTTTTTTAATGTATTCTATGCATATCAAGTCATGTTTATTTTGTGTCTAATTAATTATTCCTAAAGTTCCTCTTTTGCCCATTCTTTTTGACTTAATTATTCAGTAATTCTTAATTAAGGTAAAACAAATCTGCTCCAGCATTTCAATAAACAATTGCAGTATCTGACAGCATCATCAAAATAAAGATGTGATATGTAAGATTTGATTTAGCTTCTTTGCAATCTTTCCTTCCTGTCATCCTTTTATAATTATGGCTCCTTCTACACTATCATATAAATCCAGATTATCTGCTTTGAACTGGATTATATGGCAGTGTAGACTCATATAATCCAATTCAGTTAGCCCAACAGGCAGCATCTAGACTACTCACCGGAGCGACATACAGGGAGCATACCACCCCGCTGCTATGTCAGCTCCACTGGGTGCCGATCCAGTTCCGAGCACAATTCAAAGTGCTGGTTTTGACCTATAAAACCCTACACGGTTCTGGCCCAGCTTACCTGTCCAAATGTATCTCCTTCTACGTCTCGGAGCTTAAGATCTTCTGGGGAGGCCCTGCTTTCAGCCCCGCTTCTGTCTCAAATGTGCTTGGCGGGGATGAGGGACAGGACACAAGCACCTGCTTGTCCGATTTTGTTGGATTCTTTTCAGTTTGTGAAACCCGAGGATGTGGACAAGATACTTGGAGGAATGAGACCCACCACGTCCATCCTAGACCCCTGCCCATCCTGGCTTCTGAAAGAGGCCAGAGGGGGATTGGCCGAGTGGGTAACGGTGGTGGTTAATGCCTCCCTTCGGGAAGGCAAGATTCCAGCGAGCCTAAAACAGGCTGTTGTAAAGCCGCTGTTGAAGAAACCATCACTCGACCCCACTAAATTGGACAACTTTCGGCCTGTTTCCAATCTTCCCTTCTTGGGCAAAGTCATGGAAAGCGTGGTGGCCTCACAACTCCAGGTATTCTTGAGAGACACGGATATTCTGGATCCGGCACAGTCTGGCTTCAGACCGGGACATGGTACCGAGACGGTCTTGGTCGCCTTAGTGGATGATCTGCGCCGGGAGCTAGACAGGGGGAGTGTGTCCCTGTTGGTGCTCCTGGACCTCTCAGCGGCCTTCGATACCGTCGACCACGGTATTCTTCTGGGGCGCCTTGCAGAGATGGGTCTTGGGGGCACTGCTTTGCAGTGGCTCCGGTCATTTCTGGAGGGTCGTACTCAGAAGGTGTTGCTGGGGGACTCCTGTTCAGCGCCACAGCCGTTGATCTGTGGCGTTCCTCAGGGTTCCATCTTGTCCCCCTTGCTGTTTAACATCTACATGAAGCCGCTGGGTAAGATCATCCGGAGTTTCGGGGTGCGGTGTCACCTGTACGCAGATGATGTCCAACTCTGTCACTCCTTCCCACCTGCTACTAAGGAGGCCGTCGAAGTCCTGAACCGGTGCCTGGCCGCTGTAATGGTCTGGATGAGGGCGAACAAACTGAAACTAAATCCAGACAAGACAGAGGTACTCCTGGTCAGTCGCAAGGCCGAACAGGGTATAGGGTTACAGCCTGTGCTGGACGGGGTCGCACTCCCCTTGAAGGCGCAGGTTCGCAGCTTGGGTGTGACCCTGGACTCATCGCTGAGCCTGGAGCCCCAGGTTTCAGCGGTGACCAGGGGAGCATTTGCACAGCTTAGGCTCGTGCGCCAGCTGCGCCCGTATCTTGGGAAGTCTGACTTGGCCACGGTGGTACACGCTTTGGTCACATCCCGCCTCGACTACTGCAACGCTCTCTACGTGGGGCTGCCCTTGAAGACGGCCCGGAAGCTTCAGCTAGTCCAACGCGCGGCAGCCATGTTGTTAACGGGAGCAGGACGCAGAGAGCATACAACGCCCCTGCTGTCCCAGCTCCACTGGCTGCCGATTCGCTACCGGGCCCAATTTAAGGTGCTGGTGTTATCCTACAAAGCCCTGAACGGTTCCGGCCCAAAATACCTGGCAGACCGCATCTCGGCCTATGAGCCCACGAGGGCCTTGAGATCATCCGGGGAGGCCCTTCTCTCGGTCCCGCCTGCCTCACAGGCACGTCTGGCGGGGACGAGAGAGTGGGCCTTCTCGGTGGTGGCCCCCCGGCTGTGGAACACCCTCCCTGTTGAAGTTAGACAGGCGCCCTCCTTGATGGCCTTTCGTAGGGGCCTGAAAACATGGCTCTTCGAGCAGGCCTTCAACTGAGAGTATCTTGAAACGACACTGGAATGGACTAGGACTATGAATTTTGGCTATGACCCCAGGACTTGACGAAGCGGATTTTTAGTATAAGTATATGTCTTGTTGTATTGTCTGGTTTGTATTGTCTAGATTTATTGTACATTGTCCTTTTTTGTTGTTGTTCACCGCCCCGAGTCGCCCTCGGGCTGAGAGGGGCGGTCAATAAATGCAAAAAATAAATAAATAAATAAATAAACAACTTCAAAGCAGATAATGTGGATTATCTGCTTTGATAACCTGGATTATGTGGCAGTGTAGAAGAGGCCTGAGGGCCCTTCCGCACAGCCATATAACCCATAATATTGGCAGAAACTAAAATACATGTCCACACTGCCATGTATTTTAGTTCAAAGCAGATAATGTGGATTTTATTCAGCTGTGTTGAAGGAGCCTTACTTTACCCAGAAACAACTGTGCCATTAAGTGACTAAACCACATAGTGATAAATTCTATGAGTCCAATGTTTACATCCAGATGGTAAATACTACCCAAGTGTCTAATGTGCCTGGTTCCTTACCTGATTCTTCATGTTTCTCAGCCATGTTTACAATTATTGTCAGATTAAAAATTTAAAAAGAAGGAAGTTAGAATTCCCCTCTCATCTTTTAGTAATGCTACTGGAACTTCCTTCACACAACACAGGTATAGGACTAGATTCCTCTTTAAGTGCAGTTGCTGCATTCTATGAAATTCTGGCCTATTTGAGTTGGTTATATCATATTTGGATTACTTTAACGTGGTCTATATGGACTTGCCTATGAAAAGTACTCAGAAACTTCAGACAGTCCAAAGAGAAACAGGCAGGTTATTAACTGGGGATTTATACAGGGATCATATAATTTCCCTGTTGAAATAGAGCCAGTGGGTTTGACCTATAAAGCGTTGTGTTGCTACACAGCTGAGGTCCATGTTATATGAAGGATAGCATCTTTCTTTATCACAATACTACAATCATCCAGAGAGGATCTTCTTTCCGCCCCATCACCCTTTAAAGCTCCCCTTTTTGCTGAGAATAAGCTTTGGTGGCTGCTACCTGACTATCGACCCCTTTCCAAGAGAAACCAGGATGTCCTTGTCCCTGCTTGCATTTTGTTGGTGGGTAAAATAATTTAATGGAACCCTTGGTGGGGTAGCAGGTTAAACCACTGAGCTGCTGAACTTGCTGACCGAAAGGTCAACATTTCAAATCCAGGAAGCACGATGTGCTCCCGCTGTTTGCTCCAGCTTCTGTAATGCAGCAGTCCGAAAACATGCAAATGTGAGTAGATCAATAGGTACCGCTTCTGCAGGAAGGTAATGGCACTCCATGCAATCATGCTAGTCACATGATCTTGGAAGTGTCTATGGACAACACCGGCTCTTCGGCTTAGAAACAGAGATGAGCACCACACTCCAGAGCTGAACACAATTAGACTTAATGTCAAGGGGAAACCTTTATTTAAAATAATTTATCTGCCAGACTTTTAGAAGTGATGTGATTAGGATTTTAAAATTGGTATAAAATTGTAATATGTTTCATTTTTTCACATTGTTATGATTTAAATAGCATACCTTATTTATTCTTTATTAATTTTATATTTATATTGTAATGCTTTTTTTGTTTTAATTAGCATTGTGTCCTATATTTATCATCATCCTGCTTTAGGTTTTATATTCGGAGAAGGGCAAGATAAAAATAAATAAGAAATAACTCAGAAATGTTTAATTTGAGGAGGCTCTAGAATTCCCCGGCTAAATATTCTATAAACCACTTGTGAAATTCTAAATCAAAGGCAGCTTCCATAGTAGCTAAAAGCCCCCTATACATTATGTAAAATTCAAAAATATGAGGATTATAAGAGGAAAGGGAGTAGCTAGAAAATGCACACTGCAATGCACATCCACATGGAAAACATGTTTCAAAAAATCAGGAGAAAGTCTGAAATTGGCAATAAAATGTGCTGTAACTGATCAGTGTATGGATGCTGCAGAGCAGAAATTTGGGCTGAACATGCGCAGCACTCGTGTAAACAGTGCTACCACTGGAAAATTTAAATAAGAGAGCCAGATATGGTACTCTCAGAAAGGTAAAGAACTTTACCTCCTTCCCTGAGATGAAACCACTTTCTGCTTTTTGTTTTTAAGTTGGATGATGAGCTCCGTTGCTGATTCTTATACGGTATGCTGCTGCAGTTAAGCACATTTCTCCAAGCAGGGTACATAAAAATGTCATCCTGTTGAATTGATTCGACATGAGGGGAACTTTGTGGACAACATAGGAGCTTTTTCATGGTCCTCAGAGTGTGTGTGGAGACTCTCCAGAGTGTAAGTGGATTTCTTTGATCCATATTCGGATCCAGTGGAAATGTTGTTGTTCATTCGTTCAGTCGTCTCCGACTCTTCGTGACCTCATGGACCAGCCCACGCCAGAGCTCCCTGTCGGCTGTTACCACTCCCAGCTCCCTCAAGGTCAGTCCAGTCACTTCAAGGATGCCATCCATCCATCTTGCCCTTGGTCGGCCCCTCTTCCTTTTGCCTTCCACTTTCCCCAGCATAATTGTCTTCTCTAGGCTTTGCTGTCTCCTCATGATGTGGCCAAAGTACTTCAACTTTGTCTCTAGTATCTTTCCCTCCAGTGAGCAGCCTTCCCTAAGGTCCAGCTCTCACATCCATAGGTTACTACAGGGAATACCATGGCTTTGACTAGGCGGATCTTTGTTGCCAGTCTGATGTCTCTTTACTATTTTATCGAGATTGGACATTGCTCTCCTCCCAAGAAGTAAGCGTCTTCTGATTTCCTGGCTACAGTCTGCATCTGCAGTAATCTTTGCACCTAGAAATACAAAGTCTGTCACGGCCTCCACGGTTTCTCCCTCTATTTTCCAGTTGTCAATCATTCTTGTTGCCATAAACTTGGTTTTTTTGATGTTTAGCTGCAACCCGGCTTTTGCGCTTTCTTCTTTCGCCTTGATTTTCAGTGGAAATATAGCACTTGAATTAGGTAGAGTGAAAGGGTTCCTAGACATGCTGTTCAAGTTAGTTTTGCGGATCTACTGATCCCTACTAAAAGAGACCAGAGGTTCTTCATCTCATCCCAATATAGGAGATCCAATGAATTTTGGGTGGCAGCTTTCACCCTGCTCCCCATAGCAAGGAGTCTGGGACAGCGGCAGACAAGCAAATCCCGCCTAAGTCTTATAAAGGAGCCATTTCCCAGCCTGACGGTTTAATTTCCTTTTCCTTTATTTGTTCAAATGAATAAGCAAACTTTGACAAATTTTGTGCAGCTGGAAAATCAAAAGGGAGATAAGCTTTTAACCCCCCCCCCCTGCATTTTACTACAGTGATGTTAAATGCTTACATCCAAAGAGTCCTTTGATGCAGAAAGTTAACAGCTGATGCCCTGTCTCCCAAGACATCACAATCACCAGTTTCTTGCCGTTGCAGGACATTGGTGGTCTTTTAAGATGAAAGAAAGTATTTTAATGGGAGAAAGACAGTCAAAATGTTTCTTAACAGAAAGACTTGTTTTCTTTTGTTTTCCGTTTCCAGTACCGAAAGCATGCTCACAGTATTTGTACAGGTTCACTCTTGCAATGTTTGTTTTAGAGGGGAAGTGAAGACTTTTAAAAAAAGGCTTGTAAAATATAGAAATTTTACAAAACGGCTATAGAAAAATGTTATATCAACAATGATTTTTTTTTAAAAAATGAGAATTTTTTGCTTTTATTTTGTTTGCTTTATGTGCCAGTTTTCAAGACTGTTTTGTGTATTACTATGCCTGCGTGGTGCTGCCATAATTAATGGTGGCCATTAGTCTTTGGCTGAAGGTAAGCTATCTTCCTGACTTTGAAGGAAAACAGTCAAGTAGCCCTATGGGGCTAATTAAATCACAAAATGGCATTGGCCTTCTAAAGAAGTCACCATACTTCATATTCATCACTCTTTGCTGAAGAGTGAAACTGCATTGAATTTGGGGTGTAAGAGAATAAAAAACACAGAGCCAGACGTTTGTTTATTACTTGGACCTTTTCCTACTTTCTTCCTCTAAACATCCTTTTTATCACATAGGAAACACATTCCTGCAGAAACATGGAAGGAATCCTTAGTATTTTAATGACAAATAAGTTTATCACAGTACCAGCTTTCATGGATTGGAGCCTACCTTGTGAAAAGCATGATGTCTTTTGCAGAATTTCAGATGTGCAGTCCATTTCTGGAAGTGGGAAGAATTCGAGACAGTAAGATCAGAGGAAAATTAAATGCAGAAAGTACATGGTGACAATTATATCATTGATATTGGCCATTCCCAAAACTGTTGCTGAAATCCTCCTGGCAGGAGACCATCAAATAAGAAACTCCTATTGTGATTAGCACCTTTGCTAACAAATAAGAACTTTCTGTTTCCTTGTTATTCGCATGTTTGTATCACCTTTTGAAGTGGCATTTCTGTACAAAGCTCTTTTAAGTTTGGGAACAGAGCATCCTGAAAAGCTCTTACATGCCCAAGCAAATACTGTCATAATGTCATGGATAATTCCTGATATTGAATTGCCATAATAGAAACAGAAGCTGAACTGGTATCTATGCATACTGCAAGCTCTCTAACTCAAATGTTTATAAGCTTGTTTGGATCAATTGATGGTAATGGGAAGCTGCTTAAAATGAGGATTGTCTGTAGTTCATTATAGGTTAGCTACTCAACCCTCCCATGTTATTATTCATGTTGGGTAATAGATCAATTATGATGTATTTGTGTGGTTTGACCTGTAAGTGGTAGGTGAAAAGAAGCATAGTTCCCTATATGCATATGATGAGGATATGTGCACTGGTGGGTGGCATGCCCATGTACTAATTTTGCATCTGAAAACGTTTACATGTTTAAATGTTCATATGCTTTTGAATTATATAACTGCTGCTTAGAATTCAACAAATCTAGACAATCCCCAAGTTAAAAACATCCTTCTTACAAATGACTCATAGTTAAGAACGGGGGTAAAACAACTGGAAGTGAGAGAAATTTCCCCCTTGGAAGAGAAATTCATTTCTGGAAGAGTTATCATGGGGAAAAGGTGTCTCTGGTAAAGCTTTATCCCTAATCCTTGTTTCCACAATTGGCAATTTTTTTCAAAATTTAGTCATCACAGGGATAGAAAATGAGGTGAAATCTTCTGAGGAGGGGCGCCAACAGCAAAACAATCACCACAGGGGTGTTAATCCTTCCCTATGGTATCCAAAGCTTATAGAGAGAGGGGGGGGGGGGAGAGGCTGGAGTTACACTTAAAGTTGTACTTGTTCTGACTTTCATACAAATTCAACTTAAGAACAAACCTGCTTAACATATCTTGTTCATAGCTTGGGGACTGCAATCCACCTGTTTTTATTTTGCATTCATTGGCTATTGCTAAAATGAAGAAATTGTTCTGCAGAAAATATGTCAATTTTTTGTGCAATCCTAGCCTCTGACTTTTCTGCCCCCCCCCCCCCCCAAGATTTTGTCCCGAAACAAACAAACAAAAAACGCAGGTGTTTTTTCTCAGCAGAAAACTTTCTCTAGAAAACTGCGTCATGAGCATACAAGGAGAATGCTGCAGAGGAATATCCATTTCCCTCTACAGCTGGGAGGAAAGTGCCTTGATTATTTATCCTTGCCTATGAGAATAACATAATGAGGATTTATGTTCCCAGAGTTAACACTATTGACAACAATGTGCAAACAATCCTGCTCTAGGTGCTGCTATGGATAAAAGTACTTTTGGTATTTCAGATGGTAACTTGAAAAAGCCAGAGCCATATAAAATGCCAGTGATGGATTCTGAAACCACCCATGAAGCATAACATCAATAAGTTGTCAAGAGTGGGATCTTTTCAGGGGATATGTGTCTTGCCCCATTAAAGTCATTGCCACTCTTACTTTGACATTTATAAACGCTAAAACTGTGGGTTTATCTTATTGTTCATTCCACAGCAGGGGATATTATTTAGCGCCCTGCCCTTCTTGGGCATAATAGATTACTGTTTGGTTTTATTTGGCTTTTTTACACAGATGTAAAAAAGATCCCCCACTGCTCTCAGTGGCTTCACTGCTGTCAAGGAACACCATGTAGCTTGATCTGCCGTCATAAATTAGGAGAGGAAACAGAACATAAGGAAGGATTTGGCCAACAGATGCTTCTAGTGTAGTTCTGAAATAGCCATTCTCCTTCAACAAGTGCTTACTTCACAAACAAGCAAGCATAAGCCCCAAATACTGTAAGATGCCAGCAGCATATGACTTAATTCTGGTATCTTTGGGGAAGATAATCTAAGATAATAATGACTGCAGAGCAATATGAACATTATTATGCAGAATGTGAATTCATCTGGTATCTGATATCTTGGTATCTGGTGTCAAGAGACAACCATAAATAAAGAGGTAGCTTACTAGCTAGATGGGAGACTTGAGATTTTTTTTTACCAAGGAAAACTGCCAAGCAAAACTATGTACTACAACCCTTTAACATATTTGCATTCAAGAACCTAAAAACCCCATTCATTTCTATTTTAAACCTATTTTTTCCATTTCCAAATTTGGCAAACATATCGTGATGCTATGCGTTTTCAAGTTGTTTCTAATTCACGGTGACCTTGACAAGTTTTCCTCAGAAGACTTTGCTTTTACTTTCTTCTGAGGTTGTGGGTTTCTGTGGCAGAGCAAGGATTTGAATCCTGGTTCTTAAAGGCTTAGGCCCCTTCTACACTGCCATTTAATCCAGATGATCAAAGCAGATAATCCACATTATCTGCTTTGAACTGGATAATATGAGTCTACACTGCCATATAATCCAGTTCAGAGCAGATAATCTTGATTTTGTATGGTATTGTACAAGGGGCCTTAGAGTCAACCAAACCAAAACACCATGCTGGCAAAGTTAATTTTAGAATTACAGTTTCCATAATCTCTCAACCATAAAAGTGAAAATCAAAGCATTTTGATCTTCCCTTCTTGAATAATGCTTCTGAGGTGATCAGTACAAGTCTGATGAAATGAGCAGCAGCGGAATTTTCTGGATAAATAAGGGTCCTGGAAGAAATAACTCTTTGGTAATAGATAATGTTGTACCTCGGTACTTGTGTATTGGATTCTGGCTGTTACCCCTGGGTTAGATCTGTGGACCCTAACTTTGTTCCTGTAATCCTATTTTGAACTCTGCTTGTCTTTGATCTTGTTGTACCATGAAACCCTGGAGTCTGAATCTTGAACTACCTGCCTGTCTGTGACTTATGGACTTGGACTTTACTTTGACCCTTTATCACATGGCTTGACCCTGAAACTCTTGGTATCTGACTTTTGAACTGCAAACCTGGCTTTCATAGCTTGGCAGTTCTCCTGGACTCATCACTGAGCCTGGAGTCCTAGGTTACGGCAGTGGCCAGGGGAGCTTTTGCACAATTAAAACTTGTGTGCCCGCTGCACCCGTACCTTGGGAAGGCAGACTTGGCCATGGTGGTCCATGCTCTCGTTACATTCAGGATAGACTACTGCAGCACACTCTACTTGGGTTTGTCTTTGAAGACTGCTTGGAAGCTTCTAATAGTCCAACGAGAGGCAGCCAGGTTAGTAACTGGGGCGGCGTACAGGGAGCGTACACCTCCCATGTTACGCCAGCTCCACTGGCTGCCAGTTTGCTACCGAGCACAATTCAGGGTGCTGGCTTGGGCCTATAAAGCCCTTAATGGCCCTGGCCCAATTCACCTGTCCAAATGCATCTCCCCCTATGAACCATCTTGGAGATTAAGATCCTCCGAGGAGACTCTGCTCTCGGTCCCACCACTATCACAGGTGCGATTGGTGAGGACAAGAGAGAAGGCCTTTTCAATGATTGCCCCCTGGCTATGGAACTTCCTCCCTGGTGAATCGGATCAACACCCCTCCCTCCTATCCTTCAGAAGGATGGTAAAAACTTGACTGTGAGACCAAGCTTTCAGGACAGTACAATAAAGCAGCGATACAAAATCTTACCACGCAGATGATCAAGACAGTTTCAAACAGTGGATTTTAATATTGAGACAAATGTTTACATATGTATATAATGAATTCATGTTCCGGTGTTGAATGTTTGCCGTATATATTCTGTGCTCCGCCCTGAGTCCCCTTCAGTGTGAGAAGGGCGGAATATAAATGTTTTAAATAAATAATAAATAACTAAACGTTTGTTCTTGCTGCTTAACTGGCTTTGTAGTATTGGTTTTAATTGGACCTTCTGACCCTGATTTGTGTTGCCAGCTGTGTTCTGTGTTTCTGTTTTGCTTAGCCAGACTTTTAAAGCACTCAAAGTTTTCATTCTCTGTTTAGGTAAGTCTGGTCTCGGCTCATCCTGTGTTTGTTGATTAACATCTACATTAGACTCTTGAAGCCAGGCAAAGACCGCAATGACCCAAAAAGCTACAGACCAATCTCCCTGTTGTGCCACCTCTACAAAGTTCTGGAGAGACTTATTTTGCATAGAATTATGGAAAATATAGACCCCTGTCTGATCCCACAGCAAGCTGGCTTCAGAAAAGGCAAAAGCTGCACATCGCAAGTGCTGAACCTGACTCAGCACATAGAAGATGGCTTTGAAAGGCAGCAGATCACAGGAGCTGTCTTCATAGACTTGTCAGCAGCCTATGATACTGTGAACCACCGCCTCCTCCTGAGAAAAATGTATAATATCACAAAGGACTACCACCTCACCCGCCTCATAGGAAACCTGCTACAAAACAGGAGCTTTTTTGTTGAGTTCCAGGGCCAGAGAAGCAGATGGCGGAAACAGAAGAACGGCCTGCCTCAGGGGAGTGTGCTTGCTCCATCCATGTTCAACATCTACACAAATGACCAGCCACTGCCAGAAGGGACAGAGAGTTTCATCTATGCTGATGATCGTGCCATTACTGCTCAAGCAGGGAGCTTTGAGATGGTAGAACAGAAGCTCTCCGAAGCTCTAGGCGCTCTTACTGCCTATTACAGGGAAAACCATCTGATCCCTAATCCATCTAAAACACAGACATGCGCCTTTCACCTTAAGAACAGACAAGCATCCCGAGCTCTGAGGATTACCTGGGAAGGAATCCCACTGGAGCATTGCAGCACACCCAAATACCTGGGAGTCACTTTGGACCGTGCTCTGACCTACAAGAAGCACTGCCTGAACATCAAACAAAAAGTGGGCGCTAGAAACAACATCATACGAAAGCTGACTGGCACAACCTGGGGATCACAACCAGACACAGTGAAGACATCTGCCCTTGCGCTATGCTACTCTGCTGCTGAGTATGCATGCCCAGTGTGGAACACATCTCACCACACTAAAACAGTAGATGTGGCTCTTAACGAGACATGCCGCATTATCACAGGGTGTCTGCGACCCACACCACTGGAGAAATTACACTGCTTAGCCGGTATTGCACCACCTGACATCCGCCGGGAAGTAGCAGCCAATAGTGAAAGGACCAAGGCAGAGACATCTCCAGCTCATCCCCTGTTTGGGTATCAGCCAGCGCGTCAACGACTTAAATCAAGACATAGTTTTCTTAGATCTACAGAGACACTTGCTGGAACACCCCAGCAAGCGAGAGTCCAAAAGTGGCAGGCCCAAACCCAGCACCTCAATTCATGGGTGATACCAGATGAGAGACTCCCCCCTGGGCACTCAGAAGACTGGGCGACTTGGAAGGCGCTGAACAGATTGCGCTCTGGCACCACGAGATGCAGAGCCAATCTTAAGAATTGGGGCTACAGGGTGGAATCCTCGGCATGCGAGTGCGGAGAAGAACAAACCACTGACCACCTGCTGCAATGCACCCTGAGCCCTGCCACATGCACGATGGAGGACCTTCTTGCGGCAACCCCAGAGGCACTCCAAGTGGCCAGATACTGGTCAAAGGACATTTAACCAAATACCAATTTTGCAAAATCTGTATGGTTTTTTTCTTTCTTTCTTCTTTTTCCTTTTCTTCTTAATCTCTGTGTTTGTTTTGCTCTGTTAGAATTGTAATACAATGGTTGCTGATGACACGATAAATAAATAAATACATTAGACTCTCAAAATTACAAGACAAAGCTAAAGACAGTACTGGAACATACACCACATATCTATCTGGAATACACAGCTCACATTTTTTTCTCTGGAGTCAGAAGAACAATAAAAAGCTCCATGTTTGGAAAACTAGAAACTAGAACTGTAAGCCACTTTGAGTTTCCTTCAGGCAAGATAAAGCTGGTCATAAATTTAAAAATAAATAAATAAATAATGCTCTCTGCCATGCAGAAATGTTCATACATGAAATCCCCTCTCAGCAAGATGAAATGGTGGAACACTTTTGGTGAATACATACTTTACATTCTGGAATCAAAGTAAAACATATTTGCAGTGAAGAATTATCTTTCTTTAAAAATAAAAATAAAAGTGCCTTGACATTTTCCGCAAGATGCTTTTTCAACCTAGTTGTGGCTGAATTGCCTCTGAAGTCTTATCAATAATTACATTCTTTTAGTCTCGTTTTCTATGTGATTTAAAAAATACTGTAAGTATAATCTATTGCTGTTCTTGTAAAATACTGAACTGAAGATGGTAATCAGCACCTCTAAAAAGTTGTGGCTAAACATAAAATTGCAAATATAGCATTTTTTAAAATGTGGCATAATTTTCTGGCAAATTATTGTAATATACTGATTTGGACAGCTATCCCATTCCTTGCTAGTTTTCCAAAACTGTATCTACTGCACTGGTGGAATTTTTTACAGTCTGGGAATATTCTATGTAAAATTCATATGAAGTCCCCCCCCCCCCCAAAAGCACAATTTTCTGCAAAACAACATAATCTGAGTTTTGTGCAGAATAAATATTGAACTGCAAATCGTTTCCAAAGACCTTTTTGCAGCAGGAAGTAATCTGCTAAAATTGCCCATTCTTAGCAATTGTCCTTCAATGGATCAGAGAAGGGGAAGGATGCCATTTTTGAGGTTGCCAAATGTTAACAATTAAAATGAACAGGTGCACGTATTGTCACCGTTTAGGCAGATTTTGGAAACAATGTGAAAATATCATAAGGTAGTATTGAAACAAAGAAAAAGCATAATTTATTATTTATTTATTTATTTATTTATTGCATTTATTGACCGCCCCTCTCAGCCCGGAGGCGACTCGGGGCGGTGAACAACACAAAGAAGACAGTCTACAGCGGGTCTAGACATACAAAACAGACAGATACAACACAACATACACTTATACTAAAAATCCGCTTCGTCAAGTCCTGGGGTCATAGCCAAAAATCGCAGTCCTAATTCATTCCAGTGTCAATTAACTATATTTAGTTGAAGGCCTGCTCAAAGAGCCATGTTTTTAGGCCCCTACGGAAGGCCATCAAGGAGGGCGCCTGTCTAACTTCAATCGGGAGAGTGTTCCATAGCCGGGGGGCCACCACCGAGAAGGCCCGCTCCCTCGTCCCCGCCAGACGTGCCTGTGAGGCAGGCGGGACCGAGAGAAGGGCCTCCCCGGATGATCTCAAGGCCCTCGTGGGCTCGTAGGCCGAGATGCGGTCTGCAAGGTATTTTGGGCCGGAACCGTTTAGGGCTTTGTAGGAAAGCACCAGCACCTTAAATTGGGCCCGGTAGCAGATCGGCAGCCAGTGGAGCTGGGACAGCAGAGGCGTTGTATGCTCTCTGCGTCCAGCTCCCGTTAACAACATGGCTGCCGCGCGCTGGACTAGCTGAAGCTTCCGGGCCGTCTTCAAGGGCAGCCCCACGTAGAGAGCGTTGCAGTAGTCAAGGCGGGATGTGACCAAAGCGTGTACCACCGTGGCCAAGTCAGACTTCCCAAGATACGGGCGCAGCTGGCGCACGAGCCTGAGCTGTGCAAATGCTCCCCTGGTCACCGCTGAAACCTGGGGCTCCAGGCTCAGCGATGAGTCCAGGGTCACACCCAAGCTGCGAACCTGCGCCTTCAAGGGGAGTGCGACCCCGTCCAGCACAGGCTGTAACCCTATACCCTGTTCGGCCTTGCGACTGACCAGGAGTACCTCTGTCTTGTCTGGATTTAATTTCAGTTTGTTCGCCCTCATCCAGACCATTACAGCGGCCAGGCACCGGTTCAGGACTTCGACGGCCTCCTTAGTAGCAGGTGGGAAGGAGTGACAGAGTTGGACGTCATCTGCGTACAGGTGACACCGCACCCCGAAACTCCGGATGATCTCACCCAGCGGCTTCATGTAGATGTTAAACAACAAGGGGGACAAGATGGAGCCCTGAGGAACGCCACAGGTCAACGGCTGCGGCGTTGAACAGGAGTCCCCCAATAACACCTTCTGAGTACGACCCTCCAGGAATGACCGGAGCCACTGCAGAGCAGTGCCCCCAAGGCCCATCCCTGCAAGGCGCCCCAGAAGAATACCGTGGTCGACGGTATCGAAGGCCGCTGAGAGGTCCAGGAGCACCAACAGGGACACACTCCCCCTGTCTAGCTCCCGGCGCAGATCATCCACTAAGGCGACCAAGACCGTCTCGGTACCATGTCCCGGTCTGAAACCAGACTGTGCCGGATCCAGATAATCCGTGTCTCCCAAGAATACCTGGAGTTGTGAGGCCACCACGCTTTCCATGACTTTGCCCAAAAAGGGAAGATTGGAAACAGGCCGAAAGTTGTCCAATTTAGTGGGGTCAAGTGATGGTTTCTTCAACAGCGGCTTTATAATAGCCTGTTTTAGGCTCGCTGGAATCTTGCCCTCCCGAAGGGAGGCATTAACCACCACCGTTACCCACTCGGCCAATCCCCCTCTGGCCTCCTTAAGAAGCCAGGATGGGCAGGGGTCTAGGATGGACGTGGTGGGCCTCATTCCTCCAAGTATCTTGTCCACATCCTCGGGTTTCACAAACTGAAAAGAATCCAACAAAAACTGACAAGCAGGTGCTTGTGTCACATCCACAGAGACTGCATCTAATGTGGCGTCCAGCTCAGAGCGGATCAAAGCGACTTTGTCTGCAAAGAACCGAGCAAATGCTTCACAGCGCGCTGCCGAGTTGTCAGGGCTCCCACCCGTGGGAGGAGTTAAAAGACCTCTGACAACCCGGAACAACTCCGCCGGACGGTTTTTTGCAGACGCAATAGTGGCCGCAAAGAAAGTTTTCTTTGCGGCCTTTATTGCCGCGGCATATGCCCTCAAGAAGGACACAAACCGTGTTCGGTTTGACTCGTTTGGGACCGATCGCCACACGCTCTCTAGAACCCTCTTCTTTCGCTTCATCGCTGCCAGCTCCTCAGTGAACCAAGGAGCTGGTTTAGCTCGGTTACTTGAGAGGGGACGTTCCGGAGCGATCTTGTCAATAGCCCTGGTCATCTCCCCATTCCAGAGAGCGACCAAGGCCTCGACATTATCACCTACCGCGGTGGCGGGAAACTCCCCAAGAGCCGTCAGGAATCCGTCCGGATCCATAAGCCTCCTGGGGCGGACCATCTTAATGGGTCCTCCACCCTTGCGGAGGGTAGGGGGCGCAGTGAGCCTAAATCTAATCAGGAGGTGGTCGGTCCATGGCAACGGAGAGATGGACAACTCCTCCACACCGCCCCCTTGCTCCCATCCCTGACAGAAAACCAAGTCCAATGTGTGTCCAGCGCAGTGGGTGGGGCCAGTTATTTGTTGGGACAGCCCCATGGTTGCCATGGCAGACATGAAGTCCTGAGCCGCACCTGTGAGGGTTGCCTCGGCATGGATGTTGAAGTCCCCCAGCACAAGGAGCCGTTGGGACTCCACAGCCAGGCTCGAGACCACCCCCGCTAGCTCAGGAAGGGAGACTGTAGTGCAGCGAGGTGGACGGTACACTAGCAGAATCCCTATTCTGTCCCGGTCACCCACCCTCAGGTGGACGCATTCGAAATTTGTGGTCTGCGGGATGGGGCTCCTGGTTAGATGGATGGAATCTCTGTAGACCACTGCGACCCCGCCTCCCCGTCCTCCGGCTCTAGATTGGTGTTGCACGGAGAAACCTGGAGGACAAAGCTGGGAGAGATTTACGCCCCCCGCTTCATCCAGCCAGGTCTCCGTGATGCACGCCAGATCTGCCCGCTCCTCCAGGATTAAGTCCTGAATCCAAGTTGTTTTTCCGTTGACAGACCTGGCGTTCAACAACACCACCTTCAAGCCAGAGGGCCCGCTCACCTGGTTACACCAAATTCCCTTAGGAGACCTGTTTGGAATAGTTAATTTGGGAAAGCGGTCCGAATTAGGCCGAATTCGTGGTCTCCTTCTCCCGCATCTCCTCCTTCCCACCACGACCTCTATGGGGGCCCCTCGGCTAGTGGAACATCTCCCCCCCTCCATGCCGCAGTTCTGAGCCATAAGAGTATTTTCTCCTATGCTTGTTGTTAACCTTATTAGTTCTTGCCAGCATCCCCTCTCCCCCTCCTCCCCCCTCCCCACCACACTCTCAATCCCAGGCTCCGGGCCACCTCTTCTTCCGCCCCCACCACCACACCAGAGCAGCGTAAACAGTATCCAAAGGGGGGCAGGGGGCCACATGAGTAGCGGCGATTCGGATGGTGGTATCGATATAGTTAGTTCTTAAAGTGCAAGATATCGCCAGGTCTTAAAGTGCCAGTTCTTAAAGTTCTTAAAGTGCAAAAATTCCGGGAACAGTCCGTCAATAATCAAGAATGATCGTAAGTTCTTAGCAGCAACACACATTCAACGTTCGACACACGTGATGAGTGCTAGATCTAAAGTGCTCTACTTAACGGTAAAGTGCGGCACAGAGGGATCGGGAAGGGGTGAAAGTGCTGATGCAATCTAGCAGCAGGGAGCCGGCGCCTAGATGTTCTAAATCGTTCTTATTACAATGATAGCAATGACAACAGGACTACCGGACAGTGTTAGTTGATAATTATATAACTACCCGTCTGCGATAATGGTGGTAATTAACTAAAATTGCTATGACCCCAAGGACTTAGACGGTTGGAAAATCAGCGGATAGGCTTCCGGAGTTGATATCTCGGGAGTGGGGCAGCATAGGTGGTTATTCACACTTGCTCAGTAGAGCACTCGGTCTCTCCTTCCGACCAGTTAGTTGGTACTAATGCAGAGGAGGCCGGGCCCAAAAACCGGGCCCAATAATGATTTGCTTTCTCATTTTTTTGAGCATTAAAAACAATGTGGATGACATTATCCCTCTGCAGTCTGGCTAGTGAGGAGTAGGGTCTTTATCTGGCTTTTGCAGGCTCACTTAAGAGATGCTAATATATTAAGCAGGTACTGGAAAGACATCCAACCTGAGCAGAAGGCCTGGCAGAGTATCTCAGCCTGAAAACAAAGCAGCCTCTATCCTTTCTCCAGAGACCCAATGTATTTTGCCTGTGCCATACTTTGCTCTCCATCTGCTTTCAAATGGGAAGGTTATCCTTATGGCAGCAGGTTGGGCTACTAAGTCAATACAGTCTCTGCCTTCATGAAACACCCTGAATGTTAAGTAATGGGAGTCTGGTTAAAAAGGGATAGAATCCACATGTTCCATGAAGGTGAAATATGTATACTATAATTCTATTGCTCTATTTTTCCAGGTAATAATGGGAAGTAATAAATCACCCAATGGTGCATAATTATTATGTTTAATTTAAATTAATAACTGTCTGAAATCTGCAAAGAAGGTGTTTCTAAAATATAGAACTATAAATGAAATTAAGAACATAATCACTTGTAAGGAAATATTACAATTTCCACTTAGCACGGAAGCATTTGGGTTTTTTCCCCCTCCTTATTGTTTGAAACCAGCCAGAACATTTGGACAATGGTGATAATTGTAATCCTTGCATTTGCTAGTTGTTTTGCTGTATGGTTTTATTCTGGGGTGGAACGGGATTGTAGGAATTCTGTGCCACTTTTCCTCAATCATAGGCTGTGTGAAACTGTTTCTTAACTGCAGATATAAATAGGAAGGTTTTAAGGCACACCTTGCCAGAGTTTTAATGTCTACAGTCAAATAGGGAAGAAAATATGTAGCAATCTGTTTCGAATGTAAGCCTGCAAGCCAATGCAGACTTGCTCGGGAATTGCTCCTGACAAATGCGAGGGGTCCTGTTAATATGCATGGAACTAGGCTTCACAGGAGGAGAACAATAATTCCCACATGGAAAAAGTATATTTTTGGAGTTGTACTTCTCAAAATTTCTCCAGTCACTATTGCCAGTGGTTATGCTTTCTAGACATCTATGGGACTTGTTGTCCATGCATCAGCTTCATCCTACATTACCCATGGATCCCTGCCGGCATTGTTTGATGGGAACTGATGGGCTCCATGAGTGATGTAGGGCAGAGCCGATGTTTGTCGCTGAAATCTTGCCCTTGTGATGAGATGGTTTAACACAGACACCAGAGGCAGAGCTAGCGACATGCATTTTTCTGTTTCTTTTCTGTTTCTTCTCACCTGCTAATCTTCTCTTGAGACCTGGTTATCTCTTTCTTCTGGAATAGCTGCTCTGAGGGCACTTCTAATTGTTTCATGGACAGAAAACCCACTGATAAAGAATGCATCTTCCATTAAATAACAAGAAGTCAAGATGCAAAAACGTATTTTGATATAGTAGGTACTTTTAAACACACCGTTTTTCCTCAGCTATACTCCAAATACTATATTTGTTCTGATTTGACAGAGGCATTCCTGATTAATCCTCTGCTTCCAGTTTCTCCTTCCTTCTCCAACTCTCCTTGTCCTTATCCTCAACTTACTTGAACTGTCGAAAACCAAGTTCAATTCCCCTTTTGTCCTGATCTTACCTCAATTTCTAGAAACTCAGTTCAAAGCACAACGTATGCATTTGCACTCAACTCAGGGGGGGGGGGGGTCAAAGGAGAAGATGGAAACTTTCCTTTCCCGATAGGCTCAGGCAAAATCAAATTGCTGCAGTCTCTCCCAGGCTACCTATTTTTACTCATTAATAACCTTTGACACCTTGACCATATCCATTGCTTGGCCGTGTGTGACCTGATTTTCATCTGTGAAACACTGGAGGGTAACAGCATTTGATTCTTATTTTTCCGCTCTCTCTTCCACTTTCCAGCTTTTGAACCACACTTGCCAAATGAAGAAATATGTGGTTTCAAAATTTTGCACAAAAACTCTTGCTTTTGTTTTGGTTGACCTGATAAAGATCTTACTGTAACATAGCCTTTGGAGGTAGTATTATCTAATAAACAGCTAAAATAAATGACATTTGATGATCAGGAAGGTTTTCATGTTTCACATACATCTCTGGACTGGGGATCTACAGTGTATAAGTAAAAATTTTCAGTTCCATTCCCTTTCTCTTTGGTGAGATATATGAACAAACATGTAGCTTACTATGAAAGAGTTGCAGATTTTGAATCAAAACAGATGTCAAAAAAGTGCATTTGTGGTTCTGAGTAATAAAGATAGCCTGAGATGAGGCAACGGAAGGCAAAGGGAACTATCCACCTGCCTCAATGTGACAGGCTTTATAGCATCAGGTTATGCATAATTTCCATCCTTCAACATTTTATTATCCTATAAACTGGAGTGGGGTTGTCCAATCTCTCTGTCTTCAGCCCCAAACTGGCAACTTCAGAAAGCAGTTCAGAAGACTTTGACCAAAAGATGTGCCGTAGACAAAAATGGTGTCACTTACAGCCCTAGGGTGTTGTAATTCTCTGTGCTGTTTTTTTTTCATTTGAATATCCAAAAAACAAGTTGTGTTTTCATTTAAAAGAAACTGAGGGAGAAACAAAACCCATGACCAAGCTCTTACAACAAATGCAAGACTGGTGAGAAATAAGAGCTGGATCATTTTGGCTTTCAAGAAAGTGTTAGATTTATAGTCACCATGTTTATACTATATCATCACATGTATGGCATTGTACAATATCTGAGCAAGAAGGCCTTCAGGGCTACTACCATTTCGGATGAAAAATAGTGCTTCGGTAGGGCATAATGTACCACAGATGGCAAGTTGTGTTTTGCCATTTTACTGTTTCTGTGCATTATCCAAGCAATAAATACTGGTCAAATCAAGCAATCATTTCTAAGGTTCGGTATAACTTATTTTTGCCCATATCCACTGCCGCAGTTATATATTCCCAAGAGTATCTGCTTAGAGCTCTAGGTTTTCTAAGTCATTTCAAGGAGAGCTAACACATAACACCATATGGCAAATACAGGCTTGATTTTTAAAATCTGGACTCAATTCTACCTTTGCATTGTTGCAGTTTTCACTTTGCTCTACCCCATTATGTTATCTAGATATATTACAGCATTTATTTAGATTATGTAATTCATATTCTAAATGCCAAAACCATTTTTGTGGAGTTCATTGAAATTGCTCTTTAAAAATGAAGTACCACGGAGCCCTTCACACTGGGAGATTTCTCCCTTGCATCCATCATGCTTCATTAGGGGAGTATTTTAAAAGTGTGAAGCAATTGGGGGGCGGGGAGAGTCAGGAGTCGGGGACAGGAAATGGGTAGAAATCATCTTCTGAACTTATGATTCTTGTGGAAATGGGAGAAAGCAGAGGAAACATACATGGGAAGTATCCCCAAGGACGTATCTGGCTTAAGACCAGTGCCTCGGGTCTAATTTGGAGCAGGGAAATTGGAAGGGAGAAACTGTAGGGTGGGAACTGTAGTCACTTTTACAATAAATCTGAAAACACAATTTTGGAAGGAAAGGCAAAGTAGAACAATGCATGATAGGATCTGAGAAATGATACTATTCGCTTTCCAACTGCAACGATAAAACCAGGCACAAGGACTGAACTGGTGTTTGAACCCGAGATGCGTATCATGCCTGAATATAGATACTGCATTTTATTCCAATATTCCAGAGTTTGTACAACTTGTGTTACAAACTGGTTCAGTTAAATCAGTGTTGTACAAATTGTGCAAAACATGCTGAATGTGCCACAGAGCTATTTATGCCTTCCCCACCAGAGTTTTGACTGTCCCCAAATTTCTCATGGTGTCAATATTAACACTATTCTTTAATAGGTAAAAAGGGACGGTATATCTCATTTTGGAAGAAAACCCCACTTCCAGAAGCCTCTGGAAGCACTTCCTACGCACTTCCTTTAGTGATCTTGCTGAACAATGGCAAAATCGACAAATGTAGCAATGATAAGATAGGTATGGCTTGGGATGTCCAAAGTGGGTGTCTGGCTGCAAAAGCTTGCTAACTAAATGAAAGCAAAGATACGGCTTTTCCTGCCAGAAGACTCTTTTTCATCCATCTGTTTCTTTGTTCACATGTGTATATGTGGATTTTCACTCTGAGCCATGACCCATATTTGACCTTAGCCTACAAGCAGGCTGAAATATCTGTTTCAATGTTATATTTCACTTGACTAGATAAAACCATGCAGCCAGTCCTTGCAAGTTCTGAAACAAAGCAACTTTTTAAAAAGTAGGAAAAATGCTTTTGAAAGGGGACATTTCTCCCTTGCATTTAGTGAGAAGGAGAAAGTGTTCATTCTTGTCAAGGCAGCAGGAAGAGCTGCTTTGAAAGAGTGGCATGTAAAACCCAATAATGATGACATGAGTAGGAGAGAAGACGTACTTACAGGTATGCCGTTGTCTTCATTTAACACAGGGATGGATTTAACCTAGCAGGCTTGTAAACAAAGGAGCATCACCTCCACTCTAACCCTTCTCCCTGCTTTCTTTCTTGTTTGCCCTATTTCATTTCACATCATTTAAAAACTGATATTGCTGGAGGGGGTACTTACAAAGCTCTGTGCTCTGGGAAGGAATGGAATTCATGACAGCTGGCGACCAACTGAAGAGAAAGAACAAGACTTGTCAACTTTAAAACTAAATGGATGTGCTAGGATAAGCCAGATAATGATGCCAATTTCAAAGATGTGCTTTTGAGTTCACTCTGGAAGGGGAAAAAAAAAATAAAATTGTGGCAATGATTTTTTTTATATATTCTCTTTATATGCATGGCTGTTACTTTTCACAGTCCCGGTCCCAGACTATGTCCTGAGATAGATATCGGAAACTCCATACATAACACGTTCGTCAGTCATCTTTTCCCTGAGATTGCAGTCATTGAATGCCCTGGAAGTCACCTTTGAGCTATACATCTAAGTCCAATTTAGATGTTATTTGTCTCATTACTTCAACATGACTTTCTGCCATCATGAGATCTGGAAAGCATCTAGGTCCACTTTCTCTGTCATCACTTTCCTCACAAGGACATCAGTGTGCCCTACACTCATTGTGAAGTTGACCTTGGATATCTTCCTGATATTTATTTATTTATTGTGTCAGAAGCGAATTGAGAATACAGCTATAATGTATAGAAAAACCACAAACAAAGTTGAAATCTTGGCATTATACTACATTTCCTTTAACCAGAAGTTGGCCACTTCAGGTGCCTCTGGTGTCGCTGTAAGAAGGTCCTCCATTGTGCATGTGGCAGGACTCAGTCTGTGGTTTGCTCTTCTGCAAACCCACATGTTGTGGACTCCACTTTGTGACCCAATTTCTTAAGGTTGCTTCTGCATCTTGTGGTGCCAGAGTGCAACCTGTTCAGCGCCTTCCAAGTTGTCCTGTCTTCTGTGTTTCCAGAGGGGAGTTTCTCATCTGGTATCAGACGCTGATTGAGGTTCCGGAGTTTTAACCTGCCACTTCCTGGTGTCCAGGGAGAACTAGTCATTGTAGGGTACCAGATTACTCTGATTTCACTCCATATTAAGGCAAGTCAGAGAATAATCGAAGAAACCCTTTAGTTGGAGCACAATGTAGACAATACAACCAGGTAGGATGTGGACCAATCTACTGCTGCTATCCCCCCCCCCCCCCCACTTTTCTGGACACATCAGCAGGGAACAGAAGACAGATTAGACTCCTGCCACAATTGATGCTATCAGATATCCATAGGGCTCCACGAGTGCTGCTTGCCATTGTGGGCATCCTGTGCTGATCTTAGTCAAGATGCTTCTGTGACCAGATAGAAAGAGGGGGTCTTAACTTGATTGGACCATGTAGACCAAACCTGTACAACCTGGGGCCCTCCGGGTGTTTTGGACTTCAGTTCCCAGAATTCCTGGTCATTGGAATAGCTGGCTAAAGCTTTTGAGAATTGGAGGCACAAACACCTGGAGGGACTCAGGTTGCACAGACTGGATGTGTAGACTATACTGTACTGACACTGCAGATTGAGCACAAAGTTTGTGGTTGTTTCTGAGCCCTATGTGGCCAGTCTGGAGCATTTTTTTTTGTTATTGTGGGACCATTTCTGCTCTGTATGGGCCCTACAATAAGGGATCAATGTATATGAGCCCTTAGAAGGAAAGTTTCTGGTGCATGTGGAAGCTTTTCTACCACAAGACCTCCCCGCTTTTAAAGTATTCTTGCTCACAGGGAGAATCTCCATGCAAACATGAAAAGACATTTCACTTTCCATGTTAGGAAAGCAAGAGTTGCGAGATTTGACCAGCTCTTCAGATGTTGAACTTCACTTTCCAGCAATCCTGTGTACCATGTATACTTGCAAGTTACCTGTCACATTATGTTGACTCCATGAATTTCATAGAGCTTTCTTAAGCAAGGAATACTTTGCCGGTTCCTTTCTGTTAAATATGGCCTTCAGAATATTCGTTAGCAATCTCCCATTCATGTACTACCAGGGCTGACCTTGCTTAGCTTCCAAGATCAGATGAACTTTGGGTATTCTGAGAATTACAAAAAAAGAGAAAAAAAGGGGGGTCCACACAGCTCCCATCCAATAACTAATGACCAGATTCCTGGTTGACTATATATAGATTCCTGGTTGACTATATCTATCTATATCTATATCTATATCTATATCTATATCAGCTGCATACCATCTGAATGGGGTTCTATTTTGCTGAATATTACAGTTGTCTGTTAGTATTGTTCTAGTAGGGTAGCTTTGTGAATATACATAAATTATATTGTGCGTATTTTGGTCCAACAACACCAATTAACATGATCTCTCATCATTCACTGCATGGGGGGGGGGGGGGGCTCAATAGTCTGTAGTTAATACTAATCCGTATGATTGATATTTATTGTTTAGTTGTTGCTTTTGCTGTCCTACTCACCCCCAAGGCATGAATTAGAATGTTATGATGTACTGCATTCTTACTTATTTAAACAGAAACTTCACAACTCAGAAGAAGAATTAGAAGAAGAAACATGGATGCCAAATTGGATTGCATGGGGAAAAGATCAAGGTATGGTTTAAATTTATTACTTTGAAAAACAAAGTTCACCTTCAGATTAATGCACAGACTGGTGATTAATATCTATATGCCACCTGGCGGACTCTTCCTATTAGTGCAGTTGAAATCCTTTTGGTTTTTCATTTTTGCTCCTGGCATGGATCGAAGTCCAAAAGAACATGGCTGGATAGAAGAGGGATGCTGGATTGACTTAAATGCTTGACCTGGAAATGAACATTTCAGTCTATTGCTCCTCTATGTCTGAAGGCTCTTCCAGTTTTCTAAAACATGAACAAACATGAAAGCTTTTATTTAAATTTTACAGTATACATTATTTCTAAGTTGTTTCTGGCAAGATGGCAAATCTAGTTCACACTCTTGTGACTACTGTATAGGACCCAGTTTTATTTTAGAAAGCATGGGCTATTTATTTATTTATTTACAGTATTTCTATCCCGCCTTTGTCAGCCTGAAGGCGACTCAAGGCGGCTTACAAATTGGCAACAATTTGATGCCACAACCGCCATAAATTTGAGTTACCATATCAGCATTGCCTTGTAGTAATTCCAGTCAGATACAGTCAGCTCTCTGTATATACAGTTTCTGTATCCATCAATTCCACCTTCCATGGCTTGAAAATATTCCAAAAACAAAGCCCATCTTGATTTTGCAATTTTATATAAGTGACAACCATTATGCTACCACAGATTTTGGTATGGATAGAACAAAATGCAAGCAAATAGCAAGAACTCACTGTATTTGCTTTTTGTTTTGTAGTGTTTTCTATAAATTGGATAAACAGTTAGGAAAAATATTATTTGTGATATGGGATTGGGAATAAATTTGTTAGTATCTGAAGGTAAACAAACATAGCATGACTTTTCTGAATTTGTGCACATACAGAAACAAGTATTCATGAACATTTAAAATATATTGGAGTGGGACAATTATTTTTTGGAAAACATCGATTCTCACAGATGGAATGAATTGAACTAAAGAGCAGAAATAGAGAAAATTAGAAGAAACTCAACTTTGCAGATTTGTGTATCCTTGCTTATGAGAAATGAAACAAAACCTTCTGATATTTATTTTCAAGTCTTTTCTGACGTATAGCAACCTGATCTTAGGCCAATGAATGAATTCTTATTCTGAGAACAAGCCATACATGTCCCCATTGCTTTTGCACCTAATGGTAGCATCTAACAGCATCAGAGAAGGGAAGATTTCATGGGGAGCTGTCCCAAAACTGCAAGAAGAAAGGGTTAACGCCTCTTCATGAATGCCAAAGTTGCAATTCTAATTCTTCCCCCACCTTCACGAATTAGTACCATGTGATGCCAGACTATGCATTTATAGTCACTCCAACTGCAGTGTGGCTGTCTGCCAAAATGAGAAGACTAGCACACTTCCCATCCCCTGAGCAAAACTCTGTGAGGAAATGTGTTGCACATTCTGACTGCATTTCTAGTAATTTGTCTTCTCAGCCACCCCTCCTGGAGACCCCCCCCCCCCCCACGCCCACCACATGCTGGCAGAATGCAAAATGCTAATGGGTAGAAAGCTCTTTTACTGTAAACACCATTCTTATTTTACCATTATACCAGGAGGCTGGTGCTAGAGAGATTTTATGAACTGACCCAAGTGTAATTAGCTATGGTGAAAATGGGTCTGATACAAGGATGGATCACTTCTTAGCAAAGTATGTCACTATTAACTACCTCACGCAGCTTGCCATAAACAAGCATCACATTTTTGTTATATACTTTGCTTGTCTGGTATATTTACTATCACAGATGGGAAAATTATAGTATTTTATATTATTTTATTTTTCCCTCCTTGACAAAATTGGATAATGCTGCTAAGTAAATATCTTTATCAGACAGAAGATGCAGGCTGGTGTCTTGGGTTGACCCAGGCACGATGCATGGGAAAAGAATTCACATGAATTATGCAGTCTCATAGGTTGAATGGTGAAGATAATTTACAGGACAGAATAAAATCAAAGTAAAATGCAATGGGCATGGACAGTTGAATAGGGCTATGATGTAGCATCTGTGCCATGGTGGGGTTAATAGTATAGTGCTAAATCCTATCTCCAAAATACATTAAGGAGGTCTTCTAAAATTCAAAGGAAAACCCCTGTCAGATTGATCTGTCACCAAGTCAGTTAAGAACAATTTTTAAAATTTCCCCAAAACCCACACCCTAGAGTTATTTCTCACCCATGTTGCTCAAGCACAAGTCAGTTAAGAACAATTTTTAAAATTTCCCCAAAACCCACACCCTAGAGTTATTTCTCACCCATGTTGCTCAAGCACCAGTTGTACACTAGGCCCTGTATTTAGGATATCAAAGGGACTCTAAATATTCTGAGTTTTGAAGAGCAATACTCGGAGAGTTGAAGAGTCAAGTGGGATTCCTAGCATTTATAAACCCCATTGAACTATACAGAACCATCTTAACAATCCTCTTGATGAACTATATCATCGAGCTATGTGGGTGTCTTTAGTTACTGTACTTGATCCATATTCATAGACTACACTATCCACTTTTTCAGTTGCTTTAATTCATTTAACATAAAGTTTCAAACAATACAGAAATGTCAGGAAAACCCAAAGCTTCAAAATCAGACATCTGTCTGGAAATGAGATTTATTTAGGGCCTCATCATAAAGGCCAGGTGAAGCGTCCTGCTTCTTTTGACCTCTGGGAGGAAAGAGAGGGGCAGTGGGGCACCCCACACACTACTCTCTCTTGGCAACACGTTCCCCATTATATGAGGAAATGTTACACTCCCGATGAGGCTCTGTTTTGGCTCCATTGAAGCCAGCACAACATGGGAAGCCTCCCATATTGGGAGGAAAGCTCCTGGTGAAGCTTTCAACCTAGTTGGGGTGGGTCCTCTGCTGGAAGTCACATGACTTTGTGTGATATCTGGTGTGGGGATCCATCCTTTAGATAAGATGAAAGCATTCTAGATTCACTAAATTCACCCCATCAGATGAGGTCCTTAGTCTACTTAGTTACATGTCTACCTAGACATGAGAGGATGGTATTGTTAACTTGCAAGGAAAATAACAACTTCCTCTAGTAAAAATAGAGGCGCTGACTGTGAGAAGCAGGTTCTCCAAGATAGCTACTTTTAACCAGGATTTTCAGAATACCTTAATTTACTTGAGTTTGTAGTTTGAAAGCATCTAGGTGGGTATTTGTTGAAGTGTCCCTCCATCTGAATCAGAAAAGACAGTATTAAATTATGAGATTTCAGTAAGAGAGTATTTAATTGCAATACAGCAGAAGTAAAAATGTTTGATGTAATTAGGTTATTAAGAGTGCAACTCTGTACAAACAAAGTTCCAGGGAGTTCAAGGAGGCTTTGTGCAAGGTAACGGTATATCAGACTTCATACTGCTATACACATTTGCCTAGGAGTTATTAATGAGCAAGTATGATCTCTAAAACCTCTTAAATCAGGAGGACCCTCAGTTGAAGAATTTCCGAAGCTCTGCAAATTGGTGTGCTGGGAAATAATGTCTACTATGCACTCCTGGCCACTGAGAGCTTATGGCAGTACCCTGTGGGTCCTCTCCAGTTATAATTTACCAGAGGATAAGCCTGCAGTGACTCAGAGGTCCTTCAGTTGAGATCCTGCCTGTCTGAAAAAGTCATACTGAAGGGCATGACATTGGCAGAAGTAGCTACATCTGACAGTGCAAGAGTTGCATTGTCACAGCTACCTCTAACATTGCAGGATAACACACTCCTGTAAAACAGGAAATACCATCTACTATGCCTCTTGTTCTTACCTCTTTTTTCTTATCAGCTCTGCATAAAATGCTGTAGCACTAGGAAACTGGCAAGTGCCCAGAGACAATGTTCCCAAATAAACAAGAAAGCACTTCACTGTAAACAGAGGAGCGCTCTACTGTGACTGTCAAATATACACAGCTTTAGTATTGTAAGCATAGGATTTTATCAAGTTATGTTAATATGCAGACCTCTTTCTGTAACTGGTGTAAAACCACCCCGGCAGTCTGAAAGCCAAACAAAATTGGAGCATAATGTTGGTAGTTATCCCAGCAGTTTGCTCTTCTTTCTGTATCATAAGCCTGGCAAGAGACTATATTTTCAAGGAGAAAGTATATGTTGAATCCGGTCTGCTTTGCCTCAATGCAAGAAAATAGCTGTTTGTTTCTTGTGGAGCTATTCAAATATATATTTACTTGTGTAAGATTTATTTGTTTAACATTTCCCTCCATTCTTCCCCTTTTATTTTACCTTTTCTGTATTCTACCTTTTTTGTTTCTTACATACAAGGATTCTTGAAGTACAACTATCAAAGGCAAGCTCCTGTATGTACTTCTATATAAGTGGGGGGCAGGCTTTGGGAATAAAATTATGGATTTTGATATTGCCCATGGACAAATTGAGAGTAAAATCTAGGGCAGTGGTTCTCAAGCTTCCTAATGCCGCAACCCCTTATTACAGTTCCTCATATTTTGCTGACCCCCCAACCATAAAACTCTTTCCATTGCTAGGTCATAACTGTAATTTTGCTACTGTTATGAATCATAATGTAAATATCTGATACATAGGATGTATTTTCATTCACTGAACCAAATTTGGCACAAATACCCGATACACCCAAATTTGAATAATGGTGAGGTTGAGGGGGGGGGGGGGGGTTGATTTTGTCATTTGGTATTTCTAGTTGCTGGGATGTAGAGTTCAACTACAATTAAAGAGCATTCTGAACTCCACCAACAGTGGAATTGAACCAAACTTGGCACACAGAACACCAACAGAAAATAATGGAAGGGTTTGGTGTGCATTGACTTTGAGTTCTGGAGTTGTAGTTCACCTACATTCTGAGAGCACTGTGGACTCAAATGATGATCTGGACCAAACTTGGCACAGATACTCAATATGCCCAAATGTGAACAATGGTGGAGTTTGGGCAAAATAGACCTAGACAGTTGGGAGTTGTAGTTGCTGAGATTTATAGTTCACTACAATCTGAGAGCATTCTGAACCCCACCAACGATAGAATTGGACCAAACATCTCACCCAGAACCCTCATGACCAGGAGAAAATACTGTGTTTTCTGATGGTTTTTGGCGCCCCCTCTGACACTCCCTCTCGACTCCCCTGAGGTCCCGAACCCCAGATTGAGAAACGCTGATCTAGAAGCATGTAACAAGATAAGTAACAGATTTTTTTCTACTTTAAAATACTATCTTAATAATGGGCAAGTCGTAGCCCTCTGCTTGGATTTGTTGTGGTATTAAACACATATAAATGTAACCTCCCTTATCCAGAAATTCAAAAATTTACAAAATCCTAAACTTTTTTTGCTGCTCACTGCCTGTTTGAGGAAAGGGGGATGGTTAGAAATTTGACATGGGAAAGAGAAGGATAGGAGGAAGAAGTACTCCACTTTCTGAAACTCTGCTCATACAAGGCTTCTATAAAAAGCAGATGCTCCTCAGGCATTCCTAATACAGCACTACTGTTTGTGCTTGGATCCACTCTCTATCATCTTATAATTATTTAACATGACTATCTTCAATGAATAGTCATGTTAAATAGATAATGCAGTCCTGGGCATGTATACTTGGAGTTAAAATCATTATTGCAATAGGATTTCCTGCTGGGTAAGGTGTGTTTGTCTTGGGCTCTTTCAGAAAGGCACTATATCCCAGGATCTGATCCCAGGTTTTCTGTTTTGAACTGAATGATATGGGTGTGCACTGCCAGATAATCTGGGATAAACAGAAAACCTGGAATCAGATCCTGGGATATAGGGCCTGTCTGGAAAGCCCCTTGTTCATCTTCCCAAGCTGCTTTTTTGTTGTTTTCTTTTACACAATGACACAAATTTCTATTGGAGGCAAGTAGTCATGCAAAGTGCTGGCTGGCAGTTTGTCCAGATCTGCTTGGACTCCCCCCCCCCCTTCTCAGCTACAAGGGCTACTTTGCTAAAAGGACAGAGCATTTGCTGACAGCTGGTGAAGCATCTGAGATATCTTTTTACATCTGGTGGCATGAATGGAGCTGCAGAAATCTGAGTCCTCCCACCTTTCCCCCCTCTACTCTTTTTGTATGTGTTTTATGCTACATATTTTATGGTGATGTGTGTTTAATTGTGTTATGCTCCACTTCGAGTTATGAATAATGGTGGTGATGAAGATAATTCTCTTTTCCCCACCAAATTTCTGAAAGTGGTTGAATGAGGGCTCCTTGAAGAAAAACTCAGCAGATGCAGGATGTATGAATTTAGACAAAGGGACCCTGATCCTCTGAGGCTGACACAGTTGAGGGGACACAAAAACTAGAAAGTGAAGGAAGGCAAGGCGGGAGGGTCAGGTTGCATCAAACAGCTTCCTCCTTCTTTATTGCCACTGTCATCTTGCTGTTGATGACAATGATAATAGGTGGCCGTGCTGGCTAGATAGCCTTGTTAAGGGGGCAGTGTTGGTAATGGAAGTGGTGGGGTGTGGGTGACTAACTGGGCAATGGGACTGCCCAACAACAGGATTGCCAAGAAGCTGATGGTATTATTGGTGTAAGATGCCAAGGCCTTCAGATTGGCACAATAGGAGGCCCCTGAGCCATGTAGTGGTGCCAGCTGAAGGACCCTCCTGGGTTCTCAAGGGGGAATAAGTAATGCCTTGGGACGTATACAGTACTCAATGTCTTTTTTTAGGTTGTCCAGAATGGAGATGGAGAACCTAAGCAAGAGCCAAGTCAATTCCAGGAGAAACTAAAAGATGCATTGTTCCTTTCAACTCTTTCCACCATGATGAAGGGCACCCCCCCTCACATTTTTCCATTCAAGTTACATCGACCCATAGGTAAATCCATCTAGGTTTGTGCCCTCCTCTCTGCAAATGTGTTGAGTTATATTCAAGAATCAATGAGATAAATACAGACACATACCATACATTTACCACTTACATACTATACAATATCTATTTTGATACCTTTGGTATCAAAATAGAGATAATAAACTTCCATTCTATGTCTAACTTTTGTTTTGAATGGGTGTTTTTAATATGTATTTTATGGAAATATGTGTTAATATGTGTATTCTATGGAGTGATCTATATAAATAAAAATGTAATGTTTGTTTGTTATACCATCAGAACTCAAAAACCACTGGGGGAATTGACACCAAATTTGGACACTAGACACTATCTCAAGCAAGCTATGTTCTCCACTCACAACCCCCCCCCCCCAAAAAAACACTTCTGCTCCCTCCCCCCTCAGAAAGATGTCCAACTTAAGCCTCGGGGAGGGAGGGGGGAGGGAAGGAGTGCACGTGCTTGGCCAGCAGGCTCCCACGGGAGGAGGCTCTCTGTTCAGGAGCTGGAGGAAAAGCCCTCATCCCTGCAGGCCTGCCTTCAAATATATCTCCAGACCCGACAAATCTACCGCCCATGGGATGGATTTGGGAGAAAGGAAACTCTGCAGAAGCAAAAGCAATCAAGCTCAGAGCAGATCCATGGATAACCCAGGCTCAGAATACAGAAACCCTTATTCATGTCAGGCAGGAAGACCCCATTCAAGCCCTCCCAACAGATGGCCATCCAATTCCAACCCCATTCTGCCAGTCAGGAAGACACATTCATTCTACAAATATAGCATCCCAAGCATATAGGATCAAATAGCATAATAGAAATAATAATAATAATAATAATCCAAAATAATCTATCTATGTATATAATAAAAGTCAAAACTTGTATGCGGAGGACAAAAGTGTGGCGGGAGGAGTATGTGCCAGCGTTTTGATTGGCTGCTGCAGTGGTGCTATTTGCATATGGTCTCTGATTGGCCAGCTTCAATAGGAGCCCCTGGTGGAGAAAAGAGTTCATGGCAGAAATGGGGACATGAGAAGGAAATTTGCATATGGTCTCTGATTGGCCAGCCTCAATTCCAAGATTCCGAGATGACAAAAGAGAGGAAAGGAAAAGGCCGGGGGGGGGGGGGCTGAGTCAGACAATTACCAATACAGACCAGACTTGGCACACAAAGCCCCCATGACCCACTCGACATCCTACTGCAGTTTGGAGGAGGATGATCCATGGATGATGGGACTTGCAGTACCATCACTCACATTCTGAGACCGCTGTTAACCTCTTCCAATGACTGATCAGGACCAAACTTGGCACATAGACCTCTCATGACCCACTTTACGCCTGGTGTGGTTTGGTGGGGGATGGACCATGGATTATGGGACTTGCAGTACCTTTGCTTAATTCTTGAGACCACTGCAACCCTCATCCAATTACCGATACAGACCAAACTTGGCACACTGAGTCTCCATTACCCATTCTACATCCTGGTGCGGCTTGGAGGAGGATGCACCATGGATGATGGGACTTGCAATACCTGCACTCCCTTCCTAAAACCATTATAACTGCCAACAATGATGGATCAGGACCACAATTTACACAGAGAGCCTGCATAACCCACTCTACATCCTGGTGCGGTTTGGAAGAATTTGACAATGGATGATGGGACTTGCAGTCACTTCACTCACTTCCTGAGACCACTGAGACCCTTGCCAATGACTGATCAAGACCAAACTTGGCACACAGTGTCCCCATGACCCACTCTACATCCTGGTGTACTTTCGAGGAGGACAGACCATGGATGATAGCACTTCAAGTACCTCCACTCTCTTCCCAAGACTGCTGCAACCCTCATCTAAAGTCCGAACAAAACCAAACTTGGCACACAGAGCCCCCATGACCCACTCTACATCCTACTGCAGTTTGGAGTAGGGCATACCATGGATGATGGGACTTGAAGTACCTCTATTCGCTTTCCGAGACTGCTGCGTCCCTCAACAATGACTGAACAACACCAAACTTGGCACATAGACCTCTCATGACCCACTTTACACCATGGTGTGGTTTGACTGTGGATCGAGCATGGATTATGGGACTTGCAGTCTCTTCGCTCAATTCCTGAGACCACTGCAATCACCATCCAATTTCAGATAAGAACCAAACTTGGCACACCGGGTCTCCATGATGCACTCTACATCCTGGTGTGGTTTGGAGGATGATGCACCATGGACGATGGGACTTGCAGTTCCTTCACTCACTTAGTGAAACTACTGAGATCCTCATCCAATGACTGATGAACACCAAACTTGGCACACAGAACCCCCATGGCCAACTCAACATTCTGGTGAGGTTTGGGGGAGAGCAGACTATGGATGATGGGATTTCAAGTATCTCCACTCACTTCCCAAGACTGCTGCAACCCTCATCTAATGACCAATCAAGACCAAACTTGGCACACAGAGCCCCCATGAGAGACTCTACATCCTGGTGCTGTTTGGAGGTGGACGGACAATGGATGATGGGACCTTCACTCACTTCCTGAAACCACAGTGACATTCATCCAAATACCAATAAAGACCAAACTTGGCACAGAGAGCCCCCATGGCCAACTCAACATTCTGGTGATGTAGAGGGAGACTATGGATGATGGGACTTGCAGTACCTTAACTCACTTTCTGAGACTGTTGTGACCCTCATCCAATGACTGATCAAGACCAAACTTAGCACATAGAGCCCCCATGACCCTCTCTCCATCCTGGTGCAGTTTGGAGGACGATGGACCACAGACAATGGGACTCACAGTACCTTCACTAACTTCCTGAGACCACTGCGAGCCATATAAATAACTGATAAACACCAACTTTGATATACAATTCCTTTCTCTAATAACCCGGGCAGCGCCGGGTCCCCAAGCTAGTAAATATATAAACTCTAATAGGCTTTAAGTCAATGATATGACACATAAAAATCTATCCCCAAAAACTACAAAAAATTGAACTGGCCCAACGAATCCATACAGCTATGTAATAATTGGCAATATATATCTATAAATTTATATAACCCTTTCAAAATATTTTTGATAACATGTTAATTATAAAATACTTATTTAATTTTAAAATATTTAATTATTTTCATTTAAAAATATTTAACTTTTGAATACTTCATTTAGATATTTTAAGTTTAAAATGTTTGTTTAATTTAAACATATTTTAATATTTTCATTATAAAATATTTAATTCTTTAGTTCTAAAATATTTCATTTACATATTTTGATTTTAAAAATTATTATTTACATTACATTATTTTATTTTAATATTTCAAATTTCAAATATAAAATTGTTTAATTTTAATATTATTCCTTTAATTTTAATATTGTAATTTATACATATATTTACATTTCATAATACTTTATTTAATGTATTTTATTTGGTTTAATTATGAAATATTTAATTACTTAATAATTTGTTTTTAAAATAATTATTTAATTTTTAATTATTTAACTTTAATGTTCTTTTGTAAAATCTGCAGATAAAAAGGACATTAATCTTCATAAATTTCATTGTCATAAGCAAGTAGGAATAACTGAATAATTTTTTACCCTCCAGCACGAAACATTCTCCAAAACAATCAAGTTTTCAAAAACTATTAATCTGTGAAAAATCCACCTCTCAAGGTTTTTCATAGAAAGCAGCAAGCATTTTCTTTTCCTTTAATAAAAAAGATTTATAAAATTCCGATTAACATTTAAAGTAAATACAAAACAAAACAGAAATTAACAATACTTACATATGACATGTGCTATATTTTGATGATCACAAAATGCAAAAATGAATGTCTTTGTAATTATTTGTTCTGTTTGTTTAATCCTTTCCTGGTGGACCTATGGGTCAATGGAATATGGCTTTTCCCCTCATTAGTTTGATTTACATGAAAAATAAATGGGAGCCATGTTACCTCAAAGATATTCTTATCTTTCTGTCCTTTTGCTTCTCTTACTTGAAACGTCAGTCTTTCTTTTTTATACTAGAGATCTAAACTAGACGTTGAGGGATGTTTCCAATTACTGACAATGACATGCCTGACTGTTAATAACAGAAAGGAAACCAGATCCCTATGTATACTTCCTTTATTTTCATCTTTACATCAGTTTAGGGGAGTCAATCCTGGACCAAGCATAGGGTATTACACCATTTGACTATTTTCTGGTTATATGTGCTGCCAGGATCTTTGTATCACTGGAAAATCCTACCATGTATGAAGATACGGCCCTATCAAATCACGGTTTATGGGACATAATCAACAACAACAGCCACCTTTTTCCTTAGAAAGCAATATTTTCAAGTGAGAAGTTTTGTGTTCTGTTTGTAAAATATTGGCAGGCATTCAGCAGTGCAGTTAAAGATTTCTAATTTAGGTTGTATCTCCACAGTAGAATTAAAGCAGTTTGACACCACTTTCACTGCCAGGGCATTTATCCATGGTGTTGAACTTGTGTCAGACTGTTTTAAATCTACAGTGTACACGCCCCTGTAGAATTTCAGATCGATAACTAATCCTTACTCATAAGTCTATGCCAACTTATCGAGTAAAGAGCAGTTATGAATCTGACATTAAAAGGCATTTCCTTTTAAGATTCCCAGTAAATCTATGGACATTATCCTGTGGGTGGGAGAGAAGTAGGGGAAAGCATTTGGAAGAATGACACTGGGGGCTCAACTTATCCCAGCAAGGTCTGTCTTCAGAGATTGCCAGGCATCCTATGTCCTTTCCACATCTTCTTCCTGCCTCCCCCGCTTACACATTATTTCTTCAATTCAGTTCCAGTTTCCCTAAAGGAGGGCAAGAAGGAATCCCCCGTGGAAACATGTCACGTCCATGCCTCTTTCTCTAAGACCTAAAGCCCCAGGCGCGACGGCACAAGGAGTCAGATAGCACCTGATTCCTGAAAATTGAATCTTCTCTCTATTTTCCTAAGGCAGATTTCCTAAGGCAGCCACCATAAGTGGTCATGGGATGGGCTCTCCATTTTGCCATTGTGAGAAAAGGAGACAAAACTTACATGGGATAAGGTTGGATGCTAATACATTTCTTTCAATGGGAAACTCACAATCTGTTACTAGTGGGTGAGATGTCAACAACCTACAAATGGTTGTACCATCACATATCGAATATCGTGCTTTTGACATACATGGAGAAATTAAAGATGAGTGGAGTCAATTCCCTCCCATCTGACAAAAAATATTGTCTACAGATCCTTTGCCTACAAGTTCCTACAGGTTACATACATCATGTGATGGGCCCCATAGGAATCAGTATGCAAAGGGCATCAAAGATGAGGTATTTTATTATGTGACTAGCAGTCCCCTGCCAGGCGTTGCTGTGGTCCAGTCTGGTGATCTGGAAAAAAAAGTAATGAGAAAGTGTTGGTTTCAAATATATGTAATTTCTTTATGCTTGTGGGTAAACAGTATTTGCTATTGTTTCTTTCTCAGTGTTGATGGAGAGATTGTGTGGTTTGCCTACTCTGGAACATGCAACATATAATTGTCCTTCTTCAGGGGTCCTTTTTAAATCTATGATACTATATCTATCATATACATATGTGTGTGTGTGTGAATCATATCTATCTATCTGTATGTATGGCTGGATGGCTCTTTGTCAGTGGGGCTTTATGTTTTCTTGCTCTGGTGAAGGGAGTTGGACTGGATGGCCTTAAGGCAGTATTTCTCAACCTGGGGTTCAGGACCTCTCGGGGGGGGGGGTCGTGAGGGGGTGTCAGAGGGGTTGCCAAAGACCACCAGAAAGCACAGTATTTTCTGTTGGTTATGGGGGGTTCTGTGTAGGAAGTTTGGCCCAATTCTATCATTGGTGAGGTTCAGAATGCTCTTTGATTGTAGGTGAACTATAAATCCCAGAAACTACAACTCCCAAATGTCAAAATCAGCTTCTTTTTAGTGATGGCCACTCCTTGGGTTAATAGGTGTCTTGTGTTATGATGTCACTCAAAACGAACAGAGCATTTTTATATAGATAGATAAGGTACTGGAAGTATATATATATATATATATATATATATATATATATATATATATATAAAATCCTAGCCTACCATAATTGGATCACTCAGCTTCCAATGTGGGAGCAAGGAGGATATTTCCACACACATATACACACATCATTAAATGAGGTTACAATAAATGCAGGGTCCTTGCCGCAGCCTTGCTTTCTTGATGGCAGAGAGGTATAAACATCCTCCTCCTTGAGCCCTAAATGGCACCTGCAAGCTCTTAGATGATGTTGGAAGTAGCATGAGTAGGGGCAGGCCAAGAAGTGTTATTTAATCACATAGACATAACTCAGGGGGCAATATAAATTTACAGAGACACTTTCTGCTCAAGGAAACTTTCATTCATCGCAGAAAATAACAAAAAAATCCATCTGGCCTTTATGTATAGTAACTTCCAAAAAGTGAATGTTCTTATCTGACTAGGATTCTTCTCCTCGTGGCTTCCTAACACTTGGGGAAGCCTCTTCCTCTTGGGATTGGAACATTAACAATCTTTCCATCTCCGACTTAATTCAGGATTTAATTTTGTTCCCCTCATGAATGCAGCCATTTGTGTAGTTTGGAAATTGGCCGTGAATGTTTTCTCTGGAGCAGTTCTTGCTCCTGATGCTGTTAACAAAAGGAGCTTTGCCTGTGGCAATACCTCATTGGATCCCATCTCGTTAAATATTAGGAGTCATTTCAGGCAAGGGATATACAACATAGGATTCAATACGAAAGAAAAATTTCTAAACCGCCAACAAGCTTTTACTGTTCAATTTGCAAGAAGTCCATTGTATGTATCAACTAGAGTTACTATATTGAAGCAATTGCTTGCAATCATTACCTTGAAGGCAAAGTTATTACTCCAGTAGGCAAAGTACAGCCCTCCGGCATAGAGAAAAAAAGAATTCAAAAAATATTTGGAAATTAGTTTTTTTTAAAAAAATGTTTTCAGAGTGTTAAACTTTTGTGACAGAATCTTCACAATTTGGGACTTATTCTCAACAAAATTTGAATGTGGTTATTTTGTGCAGAAAACTACTTTTTGCACAGAAAATAATATCTCAAGTAATTTTTTCTTTCAAAATCTATATGGTTGTCAAATACTTTGCTGCTGGTGGGAAGAAAATTGTTTACATTATTCATTGTTCCTTCTGAGAAGAAATTTGGAGAATAATAATAGATTTACTTCATTGGGCTTCAGGTTTGGTAGCTCTAGCACCATTCCCAGGAATACTGAGAATTCAGTTCAACAATATATTGATGTCTGCACATACCTGATTCCTGTTCTAGAGTCAATCCTTGGGTTTAATTTTGATTTGAACATCCAGGTATATCATTCAGACACTAAAGTGCTGTTTTGCCTCAAAACTAGGGCAGTGTACACTCTATGAATTGTGACAACTAGGCCAGAAGACTCCATTAATTCTCAGGTCCGGATTTGGTTTGTACTCTGCTAAACAGTTTAACTGAAAGAGATGGGTTTGTAGATGTCTCTAAATGACTTTTCGAAAAGCACAGTTTTCTTACCGAGGGTTTGTGCTGAAACCAATTTCACAAGTCATTCAAAATGGGCTGTTTATTACTTCCTAAATGCATTTATTGCATGCCAGATGTCCATTACAAAGTGGTCTGCTGTGTGGCTTTTTCACTGTCCCTATACTAAGAGGCAACTGTCCTTTTTCATTAATCCAAAAATGGAATTAGTTTAAGAGTATTCTTGTGGGTGCGGGATTTATGCTCAAGCTAAGTAAACTAAAGTTTATGATACAAACTTGTTATAAAAGAAAATAATATTTTCAGTCTCTTTGAATAAGACATGTATTAAAATTGACATAACACTAAGCCTTCACCAGTTTTCTTGAATCAGTCAAATTGATAATGCAAAAGAATGTTCCCTCAAATCTGAAACTTAATTAATTCCATGATTAGGATAACAAATATGCTAATATGTTTTTGTACTAGAATTCTTTTGAAGTATGGACTGAGATATTACCTTGACAATTGCTGGCTACTCTTTTATTGGGGTAAATACTGAGATGGATGCTTTACTGTAACAGTTTTACACATTTTATTGTCTTTGTGATTGATTTTGTTGATTTTGCTATTTTGCACTGTACTCAGCTTTGGCAAATTCATTCCTTAAGCAATAGTCAATCGATCAATAACTTGCTTAAGACAAGCCAACAGGTAAGAATGATTTTTTTTGTATCCATGTGGTAAGGTAGCACAATTCAGGAGGAAAAACTGAAAGCAAATGGAATAAAATCCATATTCTATGGAGTCAGGCAATACCAAATAGCAGTGCTAGAATGCATATTCAGTATAACACAGAGCTACTGCAAAAAATCAGTTATTTCCATGACAAGAAATATATGTCATTATATAGTTGTTGTAGCCACATTACCTCAGGGCCTTATATAAATAATCAGATATTTCAGGATCAGGTGCCAGTCAGACTAATGACTCCCTTGAACTCATTTAGCTTTAAAACAGTGCTCTTCGTATAAAGCATTGTAACTACATTTTAAAAGATTAAAACATGTGATTGCTATCCCTCCCTTTGCTGACCTATTTGAGCACGGCATGAGTTAGAACTCTATATATTTTGTATTATTGAATTATCTAATTTGGATTGCTCTTAGTTATGGCATTTTGAATAGCAAATACTCCAGAATGGAATCAGCTACAACAGTTCCCACTTGGACAGTCCAAGGACATGAGGTTACCATCCACTCCAGATATTCATGTCACTGTGTTCTGTGGCATGACATGGATTTGAAATGTCAGCCACCATTTGCAGTGATGTTGGATGGGGCAATGGGATGATCTGGGGATATCTTCCCCACTTCTCCATCTCTTGATGACTCATTGCTCTAGATGACATTACTGCAGGTATAATCTGTTTTGTGGCTCAAGACTGCTGCAACAGAGAGGGCAGAATGGGATGATATGTGTAGCTGTCCAACCTCATTCAGCACAGCTGGGTGGTCAAGACTCCCTCCCATCTTGGCAGAGGCTGTGGGAGTGCCTGGGTGACCCATACTGGTGGTGATCTGGTGTACACCATGCCAGATTCAGTCAGTGTTGATCTGGCTTTGGAAGGGCACTTAGGAAGGAACTAGAAAATTTCTTCTATAAAGATATATTACAAAATAGCAAAGTTAAGATAATAATTCAAATTCCAATTTATAGCCATGGTTATAAAAGCTGGTGGCACAGTGGGTAAAACCACGGAGCTGCTGAATTTGCTGACTGAAAGGTTGGCGGTTCAAATCCAGGGAGCAAGGTGAACTCCCGCTGTTAGGCCTAGATTCTGCCAACCTAGTAGTTAAAAAACATGTAAATGTGAGTAGATCAATAGGTGCCGCTTCTGTGGGAAGGTTAATGTCATGCTGGCCACATGATCTTGGAGGCATCTACGGACAATGGAGGCTCTTCGACTTAGAAATAGAGATGAGCGCCACCCCCCAGAGTTAAAAATAAAAGTTTGACAAGAAGGGGATCAATCCTATCCTTCTCCTGGTCATTTAGGCACTCTGCTGATGTCAGAAACCTGCAATGACCAGGAGGTCTCCTGGAGCTTTGTGGCCATGTAGTAACAGTGGCAGCAATAGGGTTGATAAGATGACAATCCAGCATGGCTGAACTGGATTCAGACTGGCTGGACAATCTAAGCATAGTTGGAAAAGCTTGGGCTACGACTTGTGAAATCAGGATTCAAATCCTCACTTGGGAAGTCACACTTTCCCAGACTAAGAGGAAGGCAAAGATAAACCACCTCAGAATAAATCTTGTCAAGAAAATCCCATAATAGGTTTGCTTTAAGGTTTCCATAAGTAACAGCTTGAAGGAACACTAAAACAAGGACTCGTCTTCCTTCCCTCGTTTCTCTTTTTTTGCTTCCTAATATTTTGATTTATAGGCTGCCTTTTAACCTTAAAAGCAAATTGTGAGGAAATGACTGAACACATCAAGAAAATTTTAAAACATTTAAAACAGATGTACCTTTTTTTAAAACCCACTAAAACTTAATCCAGGATAAAAGGCAATGTGTGAGTCTTGAACGTGGGCCTAGAGACTTTGGTTCAAATATCCACTCAGCTACAAAGCTCACTGGGTAGGAAAAAATGGAAGCATGCACCTCACCCAGATTGATATGGAAAAACAATGAGATATAGTGTGATAAGTAAGAACTGACATTCAGAAATCACAGAGAAGCATATACCAGAAGAATACATTATTCTTCCACTGGAACTGTACTCAGGGCAGATGTGCAAGGTATGTTTCAGAAGGTAGAACCATATATTTCCTTGCAAACTTGCATATATTTTTTGCTTTATTGCCTACAGATTTGGAAGTACTTTGTTTGTAGTTTCCAACATGGTACAGTGAAACTGACATTTAATGCCATTTAATGCTTTAGAATAGTCAATAAAACAGAAATAGATGTTTTTCTGAAACTCCCTGCCTTAATTACACTAAATCAATTGAATAAAAGAATAATTTTCAATTTTAAAATCTTCAGGTAAAATATTACAGCACCTCCTAGGCTGTTCTGTAAAAACTTTCTGTTTTAAAAGTCTACAGATATCAGCATTTTATCTTGCACTCAAACATATATAATGCATTAACTTAGTATTGTGGAAAATATTTTGATCAGGAACAGGCGAAGTCTGAAAACCACTTTTTTTGCCCAGCCTCAAACAGTCTCATTTACCACATTAGTACTTGCATCCGCTGCACGATTTCACTGCAAAAGCAATACTCCCAGAAGCCCCAGGACCAGATAGAGAATTATTGTTCAAAATAATTAGGGGACTATTTGGGGCCTGAAAGAAGGGGAGTTGAAACAGCCTTTAAAGGACAGATTGTTCTTATGAGGTTTTTAAGGCACAAACTGCCATTTCTGAGCTTTTTTTTTTTAATGTGAGCATTTAGGGGTTGCTCTGGGGGCCCTTGTTGACTTCATATGGAATGTGGAGTAATCTTTGTCCTCTCCTAATAATTGAATTTGTGTTTGGTGAGGAGAGCAAGTTTTTTTTTAACCCAGAGCATTCATAGCCTATACTCCTAAAACTACACACATAAAAACAAGACCACTTTCGGTTGCTGTGTGCCTTCAAGTCATTTCCAACTTATGGCAACTCCAAGGTCCATCATTGATTTTTCTTGGCAAGATTGTACAGAGGGGTGCTGCCATTGTTTTCCTTTGAGGCTGAAACAGTTTGATTTGCCCAAAGTCACCCAATGGTGTCCTAGTCCAATACTCAAACCACCACCTCACACTTTCTAAGACCACACTCGAGGTGGCCATAACTCTGTTCACAGCTATTGACACTATGGCTGTGTTTACATGGGACAAATAAAATGGACTTACCATGCAACTGTGAGGAGTCCACAGACATACAGCTAGTTTTGCAGCAGAAGCACTGATTCCAACCATTGATATAGAACGACAGGAACTGCCATTTACTCCAGAGGTTCAAGGAAGCTCCAGAGTGATCCTGGTGTTTTTAAGGTATAGACAGCTAGATCTAAATGGATCCAGTGTCCTCACACCAAACAGATCCATGGCTGTATCGCAAGCTAGAAACAGCTCCACAGCAGAGTCTTTCTGACATCACTTCTGTTCATTGCATGGTTGGGTGCCCTGTTGAGACCTTATCAGCATCAATGTCACCAGCAAGGCTCTGCCAGGTAGCTAATTTTGACTGGCAAAAAAGTGGAAGCAATAGCTACCCTACTCTGCAGTTGGACGACTGGCCTGTTGGACGTCAAAGGGCTCTAGGGAGTATTTCGGTAGGTGTAGATGCAACATGAGGTCACATTCTGAAACACAGTTGGGAAAATGAAATTTCTAGCTATCATATTCCAGGATGTCAACTTCATAGCCAATGGTGAGGGATTATGGGAGGTATGGTCCAAAAGTGTCTGAAAATCCCCAATTGGCCACCCCTGCTCTAATTACATAGTCAATAAATTCAAGTACTGTTTTCTACCTCTCTTTTATTGTACAGCAACATGAATCTGGCTCTTTCCACTCATGAAGTTTATGGATATACCACAGAGACCTTGATGTTCCTTTGAGGGCGGGCATACAGTGAGAATTTTGATCTCTCTTTGTTTGACATCTACCCAGCCTCCTCTTACAGGCCCAGAAGTACCATAACTCTCAGCAGCCAGCCTGATCTCATCCTAAGCGTAAACCCTTGCAGGCGAGGCTAGAATTTATATCACTTTTTATTTTCCACAGCTGGAAGTGATACATGTCTTCTAGCTCAGTAGCTGGTGCTGAACATACTTTGCTCCTGGCAGGAGTATCTATTTGCTGGCGGTTTGTATGTGTGTGTGTAATGTAGAAATTACGCATTGCCTTTTCCATTCATTGACTAAATTGCTCCCTTTTCTGCACAAAAGGATTGCCTGAAATTGCAGTGATACAAACACTTCAGGAATAAGGATGCTACATACATTCAAAGCTATTTGTCACATGGAAACAGTGCTTGGAAATAATTAGTTACAAATAATGAGTTTTATAAATACGTTTCCCCAGTAATGAAGGTAGGTTTTTGTTATTTGAGGTGTAATTTAGCCTAGACATCTTAAAGGCACCAGATCCTATCTAATCTTGGAAGATAAACAGGGTTTGTGCCTATTAGTATTTGGATGAAAGAACATCAATGAATACCATGTGCTTCAGGCTCTATTTCAAAGGCAAAACCCCCTCTGAGTATTCCTTGCCTAAGAAAACTCTAGCGCTATCAGGGACTATTGAGAGGTTTTACTTTGTCAAGCGGAGATGGTGGGCCAGCAATGTATTTTGTCACCAACGATATTGGTCCTGCTTCTGTTCCTGTTTGCTACTTTCATGCAATGAAATCCATAGGTTGACAATTCTTGTTTTACAGGTATTGGGGGTGCTTTTTTGTTAAACTAAATAGTGTTATGCCTGTATGACAATATTATAAACCCCATGTCATCAATTTATTAAAAAAAATCAAATAGCTCTTCATGTTTATCTCAAATCTGCCACAAAGTTTCTATCTTGTAAGTGCTACAAGCCAGCCATTAAAAAAATTCCAGTACGGAAGAGTTGAGTGAAAGCATTTTAAGGATTTCCCCTTGAACTATTTTCCCCTCAAAGTGTTTTATTGTATATTTTATTGGACTTTGGCATCTAACATAGTCCTGCCTTCCAGCATTTAACTGTTTGAGATCAGGAAAGGAGGAATGAAACATGGAGGCTTTTGAAAAATAAAATGCAAAACTATGTCTCCAACTTCCAATTCTAAATGCAAAACAAAAGCAAAATAGGGGTATTATAGAAATAGCTTTCCCAACTAGAAGAGTGTGCGTATCTGTATGTGTCAGAAGGAGGGGGAGATATCTACACTAGCAGGTTAATTCTAGGCCACTCTAGAATAGTAATGCTCCAGACTAGCCCCATAGATGTCTAGACACCCGAACATGAAGTGGCAGAAGGCTAGAGTCTATATTGTCTTGCCAACCCTCCTATACTGTCACAGTGGGCAGATTTACACTCCATAATCTGGAGGAGTCTACAATGCAATGTCCAATGCAAGATTGCTCCAGGTATGATCACACAGGGACTCCCCCAGCACAGAAAGTGGTTTGGCACTGTTGGGCATCTACTCTAACTGTATCTCCTACTTTCTGTATCACAACAATCTCCAGGAGCAACATGAGTCCTACATATTTATTCATTACATGCAGTGATGTTAACCAGGACAATGGGATGCCGAAGGAAGGGGGTGTCCTGGTTGACGTCACTGCATGCAACAGTTGATAGGTAGAACCCATATCATGGCCGGAGACTGCTGAGATTAAAATAACAATCCTGAACATCACTAAATAGTCTTTTATGATGAATCAGATTAATTATTTACATACTTTCTAGACCAGGGGGTTTTTTTTTGGACAGATTAGTCTTCATTTAGCACTCTAGGAAGGTTTTTGTTTACATTAATTGACAATACTTTTTTATTTCCTCCAAAGGACAAATTATATGTGTTCTGTCAAATAAAACTAGGTAACCCAGCCCAATTCCAGAAGGCAATTCCAAACCAAATGTACAGCAAAGAGTGCTATGTTATTACCCATGCATTGTGCAGTTCTCAATATTGGGAACTGAAACATAACAATTTCCTTTTCCAATAGAAGTCTCCTTACATGCATGCTATATTTAAAGAGTGCTTTCTGGAGAAGACTTTCCAGCCTCCGGCATGTAGGGTCTCATAAAACAAGGCAAGTGAAATTCTCCAGATACGGCTTGGCTGTAGGATGTAAATAATATTCAGATACCAGTTTCCAGAAGCCCAGTAAAAAGCATTAAATTGCAACTTAAAACTATTTGCTAGGCAAAGAGAGGAGAGAGAGGGAGGGAGGGAGGAAAATATCAAAATGCATTTCAAGGAAAGATGTATATTATTTCTGTCCGGCAAGCTCCAACTTGTAAAGCTTCCCCCATGCATTACAGGCTTAAGCTTGTCTGAGCTCTTCCCCAACAAGGATTTATGTTTCAATTTACCACAATATTGGCCAAATCGCATAGATTTGGGAGAGACGGACATCAGTGAAGAATGTACACAGGTGAAGGCCTAACCTTATCATTCAGTCAAGCCGAATCAGAGGTCAGGGCAATCTATAACCTGCTGGGCTAAGTAAGAATCAATATCCAGAAAGTCAGTTTACAATCAGAGCTTGGAATATTTCTCCTAAAAGGTAATTAGTTAGTTACCATTGTGGAACCAAGGTCCCCCCAGCAGAATTTGGAAACATTGTTTTTTTAAGCAATGGAGTAATGTGTTGAGATGATGGGAGTTTCAATCCCACGTTTTGATAGTTACTAGACTTGATTATTAACATTTTAAATATTTGTTGTTATTACAGTCTAACAAAAATAGTTACTTTCTATTTTTTTCTTCTTAGAAAATATCAGAATGTTGCCAGCATTCATGTCACTATAAAAGTAACTCAAATAGTTACATCACAAAAGTATTTACTTTATCCCTTTTCAAGATGTGATCATATTGTAATACAATACAACCCCCATATCCATATAGGATGCATTCTTAAACTTCATACACAAAATCGTGAACCTTACTGAAATTATTGACTTCTGGCCAAATAATAACATAGGGCTGTGTGGGAGGACCTAAAAAATGCCTTGTTGAAGTGGATAAATGAAAATATGGCTTCTGATTTTATGGATACAGGGGTCACAATCTGTAGTTACTGCACCAGCACTGAAAAGCAACTGGCTTAGCTAGTTGCTTCTGCCAAAAAAGACAGTAGTTGAAAAAAGTAAAGGCAGTGTCTAGCAGAGTCTAGCAACTATTAGGCATAGCAGGGCGAGGCATCAAAAAACAAGCTCATCCTATTACCATATCTCTTAAATCCAGTATCTTCAATTGACTGAACTCTGATTCAATCATAGAATCATAGATTCTTAGAGCTGAAAGAGGTCAAAAGGGCTGTCTACTAGTCATGTGCGCAGTAACAATTTCTACCGTCTAATCCATGTTTTCATACCATTTCTTTCATTCGGGTGGCAATACAATAAACTCCCCTCTGGTACAAAAATAACCGCAAGACGAAAGGAACGTTTGAGTGGTAACTGTTTGCTTGCCTGCTTTTCATGAGCACAGTTTTATCTTTTTTATTAATCCCCCAGCAATCAAAAAGTAACTCCTCATTTACTCTTCTCTTCCACGAGGTCATCATTCTTCCTTATCTGCAGGTGGGAAGCCTCCTTGGAGAGTGTGTGCATGATTCCTCCTCAGCTCTTGGAACTGACCTGGCATCGTCTTGGGTCGTTGCTTGCTGCTGCCTCTGTCTCTACCTGCAAGGAAAACACCTCTAGCCCCTCCTCTTCCTCCTTCACGTCTCTTACTCTAGAGTAAGCCAGGCAGCAGCAGCAGAATGATCCAAGGCACCAGCAGCAGCTCCAAGAGCCAAGAGGAGGGAGGAGGAGAGTAAGGGGTAAAGGTGGAAGAAGAGAGGGGCTGGAGGTGCCTTCCTTGCATGAAAGACGGAGGAGAAGGAGGAGGGCACCCAGCACAGCAGCAGCAGCAAGGAAGGACCCAAGGCAGCAGCTCTTCAAGACAAACCACGCCATTGCCAAAACTGATGGGGAGGGGAATCCCCCCCCCCAATTGCCACTAGTTAAAGAAGTGAGTGAGGCTGGACACTGGACTGTGTGTGTGGTGTGTGTGTGGAGCCCTCTATGTCTTGCCCTCTCCTGCTGCTGCTCCTGGAGAAGTTAGAAGGCGGTTTCAGTGAGGGGAAAGAGGGACAGTTTTTAAAGAGATTTTATTTCTAGAAAGAAAAAATCCCTTAAATTCAGGGGATGATCCAAACATTAAAAAACTTGGTGAGCTAAGAGTGGTAGATGTGCCCTCCACTTATGGTGATTTTCACCCCTCTAGCCCTAAAACTGAGGGGAAGGAGAGCCTGGGAAGGCCACCTATGTTGGCCAATGGTCTGAAAATGTTTGTTCTTTTGGACCCGGAACAAAAAAACTTATTTGAAAAGACGCCCGTTTTTGGGAGAGGTGTTCAAAAATTAAAGCAGGGCCTTATGTATGAAACAAACAGAAATGGATAGTGATTTCATACAAATTCACAAAACTGCTGTCTAGTCCACTTTTGCTATATAGAAATACACAACAATTAAAACATTTCTGAAAGATGTTCATCCAACCTCCGACTACCAAAGAGGAGGTCATATGCTTGATCATGCATAGTTATGACCCATACTTTCACAGATGTGCAACCACCCACCATCAGTAAGACAATAATCTAAAGAAGCAATCACTTGGATCTACCTATTGTTTTGGCTACCTGCACACAACAGCAGGTAAAGTTCTCATGCCCTGAGCTGAAAATATTTTGAAAGTCCCCTAAAGCAGGTTCTCCCTCTTGGGAACTGTGTCCCAAATAGAGCCCTACTTGGAAAGGAAATCACAAAAGACAGTATTTTTAGCTCAATGCTAAAATAAGAGAGCCTGGGGTAATGTCTTATCCACGAAAATTGCCCCATTTTTCTGCTTTGGACTCCCATGTGTAGTTATTTCTTGTTGTAGATATGTGTGGCAAGAGTGAATCAGTCACAGAAACATTAAACTTTATTTAGTGTCCATTTTTCTGTAGAATGATTTCTCCTGAAATGAACAATGGAACTGAAGTCAGCTCTCAAAAGAGCAATGCATCAAACAGCTGTGCATCAGAGTCAGAACACAAATAGTAATTATTACCATCGGTGGCCATGTTGGCCTTTGCCAGAACATTATCTGACCAACAGCTAAATGAACTTAGCAGAACATAAGAAGCAGGGTAGAGTGTATACATAAATCATGTATAGGTTTTTCTGGGTAGCACAAACTATGTCCAGACTTCCAGACAAGGAGTACTTTGGGATGGTGCCAGAAGATTTATTGTGAAGCACAGATGTGACTTTAAAAACTCATGTGAGTTTTATTTAAAGAAATGTAGGGTTAGTCTTACATCTGTTCCATTCCTTGCAACCCCCCCTTCTAAAAATGTTCAGTTTAAAGGCTTGGTTGTCACCATTTTCAACCAATGATTTGTTTGTAGACTTTTGTATTGGATGCATTCAGAATGTCAATAGCATATGAAAACAAATCCTTGTAGTTGTTCTGTGGTATCTGTAGAATAATAAAACAAGTAGCAAAAGGAAACTTGGGCCCAGGAAACTTGGGCCCCTTCTACACTGTTCTTATATCCCAGGATCCGATCCCAGGTTATCTGCTTTGAACTGGATTATGTGAGTCTCCACTGTCATGTAATCTGGTATAAGCAATAACCACAATGTCAAGTTGGATCAATGCCTCAGTTGGCAAAACTATCTGACAAGGCCAAATCTTATCGTAGTGCCTTACTGAGAAATCATTTCTCTATGGTGAGAAAGGACTATAATCACTTTGAGAAAACAGGGCATAAACTAAAGAAATATTGAATAAAATCTCATGTAGCTCGATATGTCCAAAGTGTCTCACTCTCTTTCTCATTGTTTCCAATCTTCCCAGAGGACCACCACTATCGCTGCCTTTTCATGCTGTCAAAAATGCCTGAGAGAAGTTCAAGAAGGAAAGAGGGAATGTACATGGAGAAGGAGGACCCATATATTAGAATCTCGCTTTCAATGTCAAAGATAGGAGAAAACAGTCTCTGGGGGGGAAAAAGTATGTTCAGAAAACAACTATTTCTTGGGAGATAAATGGTAATAAGTATGCAGAAAACAGGGATACAAAAACATTCAGAGTCACTCTAGAGAACAAATGAGAACAATAGCACAAATGAAAACATCTTCCCAAAAATCAACAGTGGATGATTATAATTCACTTGTTAAACCCAGGTTAAAAAGACTTGCACTAGAAGGAAAGAAACATGTTCAACACAGCTTTGAATGTTTGTGGTTACTGTTAGAAAGCATTTAAAGATCTTGATTTCAGGAGTAAGCAGGCCAGTTGCTTGGAGAAAGAAACTAAGGAACTCTTCACACTCCCTTTTGGGCCATGCCATTGATAGAGAAGGTGCGCAGGGTGGTTTGTGGCACCCCACACACCCTCCCTCCTCCCCTCATCACATGGAGGAAACGGGAGGGTGTGCTTTGGCGCCCTTTTTCTCCTCCATCAGATGGCAGAAAGGGTGGCAATGTGCATTGCCTTGCTGCTCTTTCTGCCATCACATGACAAAAAGGGGAGGAAAGTGCAGGTAGCTCCTCCAACTTTGGGAAGAAAGTGGGCAGGGGCTGCCATGCGTCTTGTGATGGTGCATGGCAGGCCCTGTCCTTGCCACGAAGCAAAGCAGCAAAACTGGGCAAAAGTGTTTTTATAGGAACTTGATTCTTATATAAGGTAGTAATTCAGGGTGCTGATCTAACCTAATTGCATCTTGGTATATCAATAAATGACTAATGGGAAGAAGAAAAGGTGGAAAAACACCCCTAGGAGTTTCAATTTACATCACAGAGGGGTCAGGTAGGCATAAAGGGAGGACACTTCAGGTAACTCAAATTATCTAATCCAATGTGAGACATTATTTACTCTTCAGCACTAAGGGTTGTTGCATTTCTAACAGTTAGTAGTTGCCCCCCACTCCTAGGGTAAATTGATGTGGCTTATGATATTGCATGCACCTGATGAAACAGCCTCTGACTTGCAAAAAACAAAACAAAAACAAAAAACTGCCCCAAAACATACAGCTTAATGAACTGATTTTACTCTTTCAAATGCCCTAAGACTCTTCATCCTGGACAATTAAGATATTCTACAATCCGGGATTCAAGAACTTGTGATACTCCTGTTTTCCCCTTTTAAAATTAATAACATAAACAACTGACTCACTGTTACTTTGCTTTCTCTTTAAACTAAACCATGGGTGGGCAAATTAGTCAGAAAGTCCCAGAAGATGTATTTCTGGCTCCCATCACATAGTCAGATATTTCTCACTTATCACTCATTCTCCACTGATCACTAGATGACTATTAGAGAAACAGCAGAATAATGGGTTGTCAAGGGCGTTGGTAGCTATCTAAAGGAGGAGTTCTGTTATGTGATTTCAGCTTCCACAAGAGCTGCAGGTTTGGAGTCTGGTATGTCAAGCTTTCCAAAATGCCAGATGAAACACAGATGGGTTGAAGGCAAAATCAGAGGCTTTCTTTTCCTTGGCCAGAGAGGATGTCAGCAGAGACAGCACTCCAAAGAACAGACATACTCTCAACTGCAAACACATGGATTTGTTTACAGCTACATTTGACAGAAAGGTAGAACAATACAGAACAATTAAAAATTGCTATGCTGGTTCTACGTTGGTCCTGGAGGGTGCTAGGATCTGCAGCTCCATTAGAAGTGTTGGAAGTCTGCCTCTGCCTCTGAGCCAATCAGAGACATGGTGAAAAATTTAATGAAATGTTGTTTGTGGATTCAAAGTTTTGTGTCTGTTTGTGAGTCCTTCCCAGAAATTGGATGCGTCTGAGTGGAGTTTGGATTGATGGATCCTCATGGTCCAATGCCAGCTAGACAAAGGAGGTGCCAACTGACTGACGAAAGGTGTTTAAGGCACAGCTAAATACATTAGAGGATTAGCAGAGGGGTCCAGATAGGTGCTTTATAGAGACAATGCTCCCAGGATAAAGTTTTCAATAAATCAGATACAGGTGGAAAACCATTGTCTCTTCATGAAAAAAAATGTGTCCTGAGATTTTTCCAGGGTACTGTGAGAGGATTATGATAATAATTATGAAACCATTCCCAAAAGTTGTAAGGTATGGTGGGAAAAACTCCAAGGGAGATTCATGGAAGTTCACTAACAGGCAAGGAAAAATAGAATGCGTGCTGTTGTATATCTCAATGGAGATACAGATAACACAAGCCAACAAAATCAAACTTTTTGTAATAATCGGAAATGAGAGTAGCATAGTTTATTTTTATGCCAATTTTAAATATGTCTTTATTTTTCCCCATCACATCAACTTTAAAAAATATGACAAATGATACATTACAGTAGACTACTGTAAAGTCTGCATATTTCACACCATTTTCATGTAACACAAGCCAACAAGTATTTTTCATCAGATATAATTTTAGATCATTCCTACAGAGTCCCCCCCCTCCCCCACTGAATTCAGATCTGTGTTTATTTTTTCTCTATTATGTGTAGTTTTTGCAATGAGGCTAATCAAATAATTCATGCATTTAAGCACTGATATCAATAGAATCTAATTGATATCAGTGCGTAAATGAATTAATTATTCGATTTGCCTCATCACAAAAACTACACATGATAGAGAAAAAATAAACACAGAACGGAATTCAGCGCAAAAAAAAAACTCCGTAAGAATGACCTAAAATTATATCTGATGAAAAATACTTGTTGGCTTGTGCAATAATTCATAATTTTGGGATTTAATTATCAATAACACCTCCACAATAATCAACAAGGGTGGTTACATGGAGACTTCATTATAACGTCTACTTATATAGGCCAGTAACAAGATGCCAGGTAATGTTTTCTTGTTCAAAAAAGAAATTGATGGATAAAGGCCTGACAATTCATACGGTGCTTCTAAAAATAAAAGTGTCAGACTACCTCCTGATCTCCAAAAGATAAGGAAAAACATTGGGAATGGCCAGCAGTTGCTTTTCCAATATGTCTGTCATTTCATTTCAGTCTGTTATTCCATTCCCAGTGCTAATTTCACACAACAAATGAAGAACGTCCTATGGATTTTGTTTTTATATTACATCTGTCTTTAATCCAAGCAATATATCTATTGTGCATGTGCTTCAAAGCAAAAAGGATCCAGTTTTGGGCTGTGCCCTTTTCCCATTCTGGCTGCGACATGGAGGCTAGCTATCATAAATTGTTCCATATGTCGAGTAATCTGCAAAACCTCAACCTGCCTATTTTCTTCACACCACCTACCTGTTGAAAAGAATGACTGTTTATAGGGAAAGGACAGAAAAAATGGCATGGTACCCATGGTGAATACTGCCTGCAAAAGGTCCAAAATATGGAATTGTTTAACAGGGCCACAATACTCTGGCATATTCACTACACAAGGCAGGAACAATGGTGAATCTCTGATTAAAATCAGAGGTCAGTCATGTTTATTTAGACATGTGCACAGTTTCGGATGGAAGTGTCTTTGATGTATCTGATACTAAACACAGGATCCTGAGAAGATTTCCCCAAAGGAGAATGTATGTATATACTGCATCTACTACTCTGGAGAAATGCAATATCATTATGATATCACAGTCTTTCACAAACAGCTGAAGGGAGACAGAAAAGGATTGAAGGGCGAGGAGAAAGAAGGCTTGCATGGACTATCAGCAGCTGCAAGGTTAATTGTATCTGCCTTTTAAAAATGCTGAAGCTTTAGAAATTTTCTAAAAAGATAAGAAATTATTTAGTGCAATTATAGGCTGCTACAGCTTTATTAATAACAATAATAAAAACCCGACATCTGACTAGCTTGCTGCAGGAAAAGAGGGTGATAGTAGCATGATGCATATTGAAGGAAATAATTAAAAACCAGCCTTTTCTCCCTATCTGGAGTGAGCTGCCAATCAATCCCAAGAAGAAAAGAGCTGCTAATAAAATATTCATATATCCCTCTTTCTGTTATTTTTTCCTCCCCAAAAGACAAGGAAAAAATAACATGCTTTTGGGTTCCATGCTTAACCGTGTTTGTCAATCAAAAAGGTAGAAACATGAAAAAGGCAAAGCAAAAAAGGCAGAGCTGTTGGAGGGTGAAGAAGGGAGCTGGGTGGTGATGGAAGCTAATGGCCAATCATGCGTGGCCTTGCCAATAATTTATTGAGGCATTAAGCCAAGTGTCATTGGGAAAGGGTTTCATGGTGTGGTATGGATAACTGACTGAGTTTCACCCTTTAGAGGAAATTTTACAGAGGAGAGGAAGTACGTAATTTCTTCCTGAGAGTTGCTTGGGGTTGGCAATCATGAAATAATCAGTTAGGGTGGCATTATGTTTACATGTAGATTCTAGACAGGATCAAAAAGAGAGAGCTACTTGAAAAAATATTTCTAAGACTATTATATAAATACAGTCTCCGCACACATGTTATGAATTCTTGGATGAAGTGGAGTGTCTACCTCAGGGGACAAAACATAAGGAATGGGGAATTACATGTGATCTCTCTGGGTGCATCTATACTGTAGAATTAATCCAGCTTCGCTCCACTTTAAATGCCATGGCTCAGTGCTTTGGAATCCTGGGAGTGGTTGTCTGGTGAGGCATCTGCACTCTTTGGCAGAAGAGGCTGTAAAGCCTTTGTAAAACTACTACCTCATGCTTTCAAGGTGACAGAGACGTTGGGCTGTGGTGCTAAGGAATGGCAAGATTAGGCTTGGATGGCAGAAGAATTTGGACCTGGCTCAGTGTTATATCTGTGATAAACCTGACTTAACAATCACCAAGATTTCCAGGGTTCGGCCAGATCTACATGATATGTTTCTGAGGGTTTTTAAAAACACAAATCTCCTCTGTACAGAATCAGCAGATCCAGATTGTCTTATAGATCTTCTGCATACATGTCATGGCAGAAGGTCTCTTGCGGATTTCCTATCAGTCTTTCCAGCAAAAAAAAAGCTACTCCCATCCTAACACCATTTTTTTATTGGCAGTCACAAAGCAGTAGCAGCAAGCTAAGCAAGCAGATAAAGAGACACTACATTTGTCCTTTTACATAGGTTAAGCACTCACAAATTCATGTACCTTTTTTTATATCAGCAACCACTTAAACTGTTGCCCTACATGCAAATATAAAAAGTTCATGTAGTAATTTGTAGATCCTCCAGTGTAGTTCTCTATTTAACTTTATGGAGAGAATAACTATAGAAGCATAATAATGAGTCTACAAATGCCTAGAGCAGTGGAGCTCAACCTGTGGGTTGCCAGGTGTTTTGGCCTACAATTCCCAGAAATCCCAGCCAGGATTTCTGGGAAATGAAGGCTAAAACTTTTGAGGACCCACAGGCTGAGAATCACTGGCCTGGAGTGTTCTATTATGGTTTGAAAAAAAATAATGTGCCTAATATTTGTGGGGTTTTTTTTTGCACATTTTGGCAATTTTGTATCCTCTGACCTCTGTGACTGTAACGAGCTGATTGTGAAATTAATACTTAAAAGTTATGTGCCTCCAATTCAGTTCCAAATTATGACAAGGCTATCCTGGGAAAGAAGGTTTGCGATATTTATTCAGAGGGGGTTTGCTGTAATCTTCCCCTTAGGCTGAAAAATGGTGACTTGCTCAAGATTTCTAGTGCTGAATGTTTAGACCAGTGGTTCTCAATCTGTGGGCTCCCAAGAGTTTTCAACTCTCAGAAATCCAAGCCAGTTTACCAACTGTTAGGATTTCTGGGAGTTGAGGGCCAAAATATCTGGGGACCCACAGGTTGAGGACCACCAGTTTAGATCAATATTTCTCAAACTGTGCTCCTCTGGGTGTTTTGTATTTCAGCTCCCACAATTCTCAACAGCTGATAAACTGCCTGGGATTTTTGAGAGCTGAAGTCCAAACTTCACCGGGTAGAGCACAGTTTGAGAAACACTAGTTTAGACCATTGTGGCACATTCCCTCTTCTTAATCCCTCCCTAGAAACCTTTCAAGGGTGCTTTATCCTTTAAAGGTTGGATCTTTGGTATCTTTACATGGAAATCAAGGGTATACAATTTGCAGTAAACCCTTGATTTCCATGCAATAAACATGAAATGAGCCCTTATTCTCACTAAAACACATTTTTCCTTTCCCTCTTTCAACACCATTTCTTCTCACAGAGCTGTTGTTTCTAGAATCATAGAATCATAAAGTTGGAAGAGACCTCATGGGCCATCCAGTCCAACCACCTTCCAAGAAGCAGGAAATTGCATTCAAAGCACCCTCGACAGATGGCCATCCAGCCTCTGTCCTTTAATACTTGGAGGCAACATAGTTATCCAATAGGAATACCTTTCCCAGGAATATCGGTGCCATGAAGTCTGGGGCCCAATTATTTTAAAAACTCCATAGCAAACATATATTTTGCGATGTATTTGTTTGACAATACTGCAATCCAACAACATCTGGAGGACCATGTGAATTCCAGTCCTGCTATAGTGGCACACTAAACATGTAATGACGTGGATATGGGAGGAGTGGCCTTTTTCTTTCTCTTCTCCCTGTTGTTATCTCTGTCTCTGTCACTGATGCAGCTAGGACAGCATAAGATCACAGTCATTGAGTTCAGCTCTTGGGTAGGTGGGCATAGGATGGACTGCAACCAGGAAGACAAAGAGTGCCCATACCTTTTCCCCTCCCGCTCTCATCTTGATGGCAAAATGCAGCTGCAAAATACAAAAAAACTGTTAATTAACCAAGGAAAGAAGGCAGCAGCTTTCTTCCTGAAGTTAACTTGCCTACAGGAAAGTTTTTTTCTGATTAAGGAACTTACTGGGTACTAAATTTCTTTAATGGCACATTCCTACACAAACCTAAGTCCCGTGAGCTTCATTCCAATTCAATGTGTATATGATTGTCACCAGAATAAATCTGAAGAAAGGACTTACAAGCTTCTCTTACTTTTGTGGTTTTTGAAATCACAGTAGACAAAAAAAGAAGAGAAGAATTATGATCCTGAACTGAGTTCTGTATTCCACTGGAATCCAAAAGAGCACATTGGATGTGCTCAAATTAATTTGTGTTGCCGAGGCGACATGCAGCTTCATCGGGAACCAGCTGGGTTGTCCATATGGATGAGAGCGTCATGCCCAGCAATGACACATCGCTGTAATCCATCTGGAAGGTGATAAGAGAGATGTGTAACTGGAGCTGTCGTCAGCCACAGGATGGGCTAAAATTTCCTAGCCAACTGGAGGTGACAGGATGAATTATTTGCCAGAGTTGTGAAATCTTTCATGAATATGCGACCTCCTACCACCTTGTAGACCTGCATGCTCCATTTTCCTTTGGTGATATCTATTGTGTGATTTGGCAGCTTTTGGGCACTGTGTGTTGGTATTTTATAACACACTAAATATTTGTTTTGTGATTATATTGACTGTAGTGGCAGTATGGGCCATATAGTGTTTAAAAATGGTTTATACAATCAACACTTTGTATTAAACCGGGCAAATATTTTCTTAAGCAGTGGATTTCAAGTTGATTCTTACTGAGCAATGACCTTCTAACTAAGCTATGATCTTCAGAATCTGTTTTTGTGCATTTGGATAATGTACAAGTTGGATAATGTGATTTTAATGCTTTTCTTAGGTGTCTTAATTTTTATATTTCATTTTTAAATCTCCTTTTATCTTATCTTAAGGTGGATTGTCCTATTGATTTTATGCCTAGTTATATGTTTTTGATTTCAGTTTTGGTTTACGTATGTAAGGCATTGAATTTTACAGTAATTTTTTATGTAAACTGAGAAAAGATATATATATATATATATATATACACACACACACACACACACACACACACACACACACATACTGCAAATAAATAAATAAATAAAATAATAAAATTTGATAGTGGACTCTGTTGTTTATAACTGTCATTTCTCCTAGGGGTGAGAAAAGGTGTATATTAATCAGTTCTTGTGGGTTTTTTCGGGCTATATGGCCATGTTCTAGAGGCATTTCTCCTGACGTTTCGCCTGCATCTATGGCAAGCATCCTCAGAGGTCTGAGGATGCTTGCCATAGATGCAGGCGAAACGTCAGGAGAAATGCCTCTAGAACATGGCCATATAGCCCGAAAAAACCCACAAGAACTGAGTGATTCCGGCCATGAAAGCCTTCGACAATACAGTGTATATTAATGTTGCAAATAAATAAATAATAAAATTTGATAGTGGACTCGGTTGTTTAATTTCTATAATGGACATTTCTCCCAGGGGTGAGAAAAGAGGTATATAAATACTGCAAAGAAATAAACAAATAAATAGATAATATTTGATAGTGGACTCTGTTGTTTAATTTCTGTAACTGTTTTTTCTCCCAGGGGTGAGAAAAGAAGTATATAAATACTGGTAATAAATAAATAAATAAATAATAAAATTTGATAGCAGACTTGCTGAATACAAAAGGAGTGGCTGACCATCATATTGACTCTTGATATATGTGGTGAGCAATTTAAACAGAAAGAATTAATGTGGTTTTCTTGTTCACCAGAGTCATCCCTACATAAGCATTTACAGAAATGTTTTTGAGAGCATACAAAAAGAGGTGTAGTGGACTGAAACTCGGGAAATCTCTTTTCTAGCTCTTGCATTGACCACAAAACTTTCAGAATGACCTTGAGCCAGTCACTAGCTTTCCATTTAATCTATTTCACAGAGTTATTGCAAGAGTAAAATGAAGAGAAGGAGAGTTATGTACAGTGCCTTGAGGTTTGTGAAGGAAAAGTAGGCCATTAATGTAACAAGGAAGGGTGTCAGGTTTCTACTTGAACTGTTCCGGGTTCTTGGGGCATTTACAAAATATGAGATCCTTTGGAATGACATAGGTCCCTAGAATGATGTTAGATATATCCATATGAATATAAAAGAACAATGGAACCAGCAAGGTGTAAAGTAGGCAGGCTTCTAGCCAGAGGGGAGGGGTTATGGGTTCAAACCCCCGCTCGAAATGTTTCAGGTTAAAAAAGAAAGCTAAAATTCATTAATAAACCAGGTTTTTTAAAAACACCTGAAACATTGGGGTAGGGGGGTTGAATAACTTACAGGCCTGAAAGTAGGGATGTGTGAATTAATCAGTCTAGGGGCCATTGTTTTGCATTTGAAGACCTTCAGATACTACACAGGCTATCGGTAAGACTCAATGTTGTCATTTTTTAAAATAAAATACTGGTAGTGAGGTTTTGTTCATTTTCATTGTTTCCACATTTCTGTTGAAATTGTCCACAAAATCTGGCTACCAGTATTTAAAAAACCCTCTAAAATCAGGACAATAAATAAAGAGCAACATTTAAAAAAAACCAGGGAAATTCCAGATAAGAATCAATCAGGACCAGTTAAACCTCTCAACAAAGGACCCCACCCCCCCAGGCAGCAACCAGCCAGGCTTTGAAGCTGCAAAGTCATTAAATGTTAATCAAGGTGGCCAATTGCAACATTCACATTTGCTTCAAGAGGACGAGTTCTTTCTCCCACCCTGGAGATTCCACAGATATATAAACCGTGCTTGCCTAGTTTCTAACTGCTCTCACAACTTCTGAGGATGCGTGCCATAGATGTGGGTGAAACATCAGGAGAGAATGTTTCTGAAACATGGCCATACAGCCCAAAAAACTCACAACAAACCACTGTGGTGGATGTTGCAACTTATTCAAAAATAACATGCCTTTATTGGAGGCTTCCAGGAAGGCAATTCATCTTGAGAGCAGGATAGAAAATGTGTCTGGAGGGGCCTAAGACCACAAACAACTTCTAAGTAGCATATTGTCCAATAACTACTCCTTGCCCACTAAAGTATCAGATTCAGTGTAGGCAAATTCAGCTGTAAATCACAGTTTAGCCATGATGTCCACTGAGTAGATTTAGGCTCCTTCTCTTTCTCAACTAAATCTGCCCCATACAAAATGGAGGGAATAATGCACATGCCTTGATCTTCATGTGTGAATGATTGAACAATACCAGCAAGACAATGCCAGGAAAGGGAATGTAGTAGAATCTAAGTGGGTTTCCAACTCAGACTGCTGATTTCTTCTACTAACGCAGCAACAAGAATAACAAAATGTTGCCTTGCTTTACATTGCTACTCCCTTCTACCTCCTCACAGATTTAAATTTAACTTCACGTTGATTTCACTTCACGTCAAACATGCTCAAGCAACATTTAGCTTGTTAACCGTAATAACTCATTGAGTCTCCTTTATAATAGGCTCATTGAAAAATACCTTCCACGTTATAGGAACAGACAGATGGAATACATGTTCAGCCTGTTGATGCTCTTCCAGGTAACATTTGTCTGCCTTTAGATGTACAGCAGCGGCAGCTCTGCCATCACCACCAGCAACTCATGCATGAATTTTATCACTTTGCTAATTTCCCCATCAGTCATGCTAGGTATTGATTGTCCCCATTTAGAGATGCATACAGCTTTTCCAAATGAAAAGTTATTTATACAATCAGCATAGCATTTCAATTCCTTAAACAGATTGTCAATGGGTGCTATTTCAAATTGCATATTCTGAGTCCAAAAACAGAACTCTAAAACTGGAGAAAACTTGGCTAGGAGCTACTGGACTATGTGTGCACACATGTTTTAAAATATCTGTATCTATCTACATGCATCTATCTGTCTGTCTGTCTGTCTGTCTATCTATCTATTAGGCATGTTTGATAAAGAATGGTTCAAAACTCGTTTCGGATGTAGGGGGCGCTGGTGATTCGATTCTAAAGTCAATTCCAATCCTTCATGGTTTGAAAGTGTTACTTCTTGTTTCATTGGGTGGTCTTTACTTTGAAATAAGTTGTTATACTCCAGAAGGGGGGGAAGAGCAAAGGGAGGGAATTCATCCACCCTTCTTTAAAACATTTCTCTGGTTTAAGACAGAAGCGGGAGGGAAAAGGAAGGGGGAGAATTTATCCACTCTGCTTTAAAACGGTTCTCTGGCTCAAGACAGAAGCCGAGGGGAAAGGAAGGAGGGGGGAATTCATCCACTCTGCTTTAAAACACTTCTCTGGTTTAAGGAGAGAAGCTGGGGGAAAGGAAAGGGAGGGAATTCATCACCTCTGATTTAAAATGACTTCTCTGGGGGATCTGAATCACTTATTGATTCGTAACAGAAATGGCAGAAAAAGCTTCGGAAGGGCAAAGGGACTTCTGGTTTCCTTAAAAACTTCAAAATCGCTTCAAAAAGCATATATTTTGGAATGTATTCCAAATTACAAAGATTCCGACCAAACCTAACCATGCCTACTATCTATCTATCTATCTATCTATCTATCTATCTATCTATCTTCTATCTATCGATCAATTAAGAAGCTGCCACATTGAAAAAAGGGAAGAATAAAAGAACATAATAGTTATCCTCAAATATCTACACAGGACATATACTCTGAAATGGGCAATAATAGGTTCCATGGCCTTTACATGATGCACAGGCCATCTTGCCCCAATACTGGGCAAGGGCTCTTAACACGGTATTGCACTACTTTAGGAAAATTCAAGGAATGCTCCAGAGCTTCTGAAACTTTGGAGCAGTCCCATACTTCAAGATGGCATGAACAGTTGGGTTAGTTCCAATTTGAAATTGCTCTGCTGTTTACACAGACTAGTGACATAGCACAGGAAAATGGGGATGACATTTCCCTGTGTCATTTTTTTGTCACTGTAGCAGTGACCACAGAGCTATTAACTGTCTCTTGGCACCTTTCCTGACATCATCAGAGGTGACCATTGGAGAGGGGATCGAGAGATCCCCCCCTCCTTCCCCCCCTCCACTCTCTTAGGGCACTTTTGATGATGTTAGCAAAGGCACAAAGCAATCACCAGCAGCTCTTTGGAGCTTTGTGATAAAAAAAAATCCTGACAGGACAAAGGCTGTCTGGCAAGGCTGAACTGGGTTCAATCTGGCAAACAAACTAATCAAATGTGGGCTAAGCAAAACTATAGTTAGGTGGATCTGTAATTGGTTAAGAGAATTAACCCAGAAGGTGCTCCCCAATGCTTCCTCTTCATCCTGGAAGGAAGTGATGAGCCGAGTGGCATAAGCAGGGTTCCGTCCTGAGCCAGTCCTGTTCAACATCTTTATTAATGACTTAGATAAAACATTCAAAGACATGATCATCAAGTTTTCAGATGACACCAAATTGGGAGTGATAGCCAATACTCCAGAAGGCAGGAGAAGAATTCAAAATGATGTTAACAGATTAGAGAGATGATTGGCCAAAACTAACAAAATGAAGTTCAACAGTGACAAATGCAAGACACTCCACTTAGGCAGAAAAATGAAATGCAAAGATACAGAATGGGGGACGCCTCAACAGCAGTACATGTGAAAAAGATCTTGGAGTCCTCATAGACAACAAGTTAAATATGAGCCAATAATGTCATCCGGGGGCTAAAAAAGCCAATGGCCTGCATAAATACGAGTATAGTGTCTAGACCCAGGGAAGTCATGCTACCCCTCTATTCTGCCTTGGTCAGATCACACCTGGAATACTGTGTCCAATTTTGGGCACCATAATTGAAGAGAGATGTTGACAAGCTGGAATGTGTCCAATGGAGGGCGACTAAAATGATGATGGGTCTGGAGAACAAGCCCCATGAGGAGCGGCTTAAAGAACTGGGCATGTTTAGCCTGCAGAAGAGAAGGCTGAGGAGAGACATGATGGCCATGTATAAATATGTGAGGGGAAGTCATAGGGAGGAGGAAGCAAGCTTGCTCTCTGCTGCCCTGGAGACTAGGATGCGGAACCATGGCTTCAAACTACAGGAAAGGAGATTCCACCTGAACAGGAGGAAGAACTTCCTGATTGTGAGAGCTGTTCAGCAGTGGAACTCTCTGCTTTGGAGTGTGGTGGAAGCTCTTTCTTTGGAGTCTTTTAAACAGAGGCTGGATGACCATTTGTTGGGGGGGGGGGGAGGTACTTTGTGTTTTTCCTGCATGGCAGTGGGTTGGACTAGATGGCCTGTGTGGACTCTTCCAACTCCATTATTGTATGATACTATGGTTCCCTAGCATTTTTGCCACAAAAAACCAATTTGAATTTGAATGAAAACTATCAAATATAGACCATCAATTACTGAAACTGAATATGCAACTATAACATTATCTATGTATTTGTCTATTTGTATAATGTATCATAAGCAAACATAAATATTGTTTGTGCTGTATCTGTTTGCTCTTGTATGGCTTCAAAACATAGTATACTATGAAAACCATTGGAAATTTGGTAAGACTTAAGACTCTAAAATGGCAAATACTGGGATTATTCCAATCTAAATCTGCTGAAGCATTATAATAATTGATTGTTGTATTTACCTAATTATGTGTACATATATTTAATCAATTAAGGAAGGAACTCAAAGTATAGTAACCAACGGGACAGTGAATATAATTGAACTACTTCCTTTTAATTCAATATTGGAGTCAGAGTTCTGTCAATTCAAGTTACTTAAAGTGCACATAAGGTTCATGTTTATATTTTATAGTGTTTAAAAATATCCTTAAAAGAATTAATATAATATGATTTAAGGATTTTATTCACTAGCAATATTGGGATTATGAAGAATTTTATTAATTTTAATGAAGAATTGGTGTTTTATAGATTTCAGCTAATATTAACCTATTTTACATGCACCTAGCTGTAAATGTACTTTATATAAAAAAAAACTCTTTCCAAACAAATAAATACTGGCTCTGTAGGCAACGTGAGCTTCTGCTGTCAGCCCCAGCTTCTGCCAACCTAGCAGTACAAAAACATGCAAATGTGAGTAGATCAATAGGTACCGCTCCAGTGGGAAGGTAACGGCTTTCCATGCAGTCATGCTGGCCACGTGTCCTTGGAGTTGTCTACGGACAACGCCGGCTCTTCGTCTTAGAAATTGAGATGAGCACCAACCCCTAGAGTCGGACATGACTGGATTTAATGTCAGGGGAAAATCTTTACCTTTACTAGACCAACATGAAATGTGTCCTCCAGTATACCCCTGTAGTGGTGACCCACCTTTGACTTAGAGAGAGGATTCCTCCCCCCCCCCCCCCCCACCACACACAATTGTCTTGTGGCCTTTCGGGTTCATTCCAGAGTACCCCCCCCCCCCCCGGCGCTGCCATAAGTAATGAAAGTGTATGACATAGTTTTTAAAATCCTGCATTTGAAGATGTACCTGTATTATGTAGTTACACCTTCATTGCTGGGACTTGCCTACATGGACCCAAAATTATATTCAATGTGAAGGCAACATTGATATACAGTGCCTTACAGTAAATATCCAATTTGTTTTGGCTCTAAACCAGCTTTACCCAATTTTAGGCACAGCTGGAATATTCCACTTCTTTGGGATATTCTGGACAGGTGGATTGGGTCCAACTTGGCCCAGTTCTCTGCCCAGATAGACACCGCCACCATCACTTTTTTTCCGGCTATGTGCAGAGGTTGGAGTTCTGTTTCAATCTATTTTCTCTTTAGTTAATCCCTCGTTGTCCGAGTATGATGGCCTTCCAAGTGTAGTGTCTTGGTGGTGGGTACATAACTGACTCTTGAGCCCTATTCTTTATCCGCATGTTCTTCCACAGTGAGGACATCGGTTTCAAGGTGGAAGACGGCCCTGATCAGGGTTGGCTTGATGTACTTTCCTCTTAGGATGCTTCTCCCTTTCACCCTCCATTGTGCCTCTTCAAATTCCACAGCACTGCTGGTCACAGCTGACCTCCAGTTAGAGCGCTCAAGGGCCAGGGCTTCCCAGTTCTTGGTGTCTATGCCACAGTTTTTAAGGTTAGCTTTAAGCTCATGTTTAAATGTCACAATCATACAACAGAACAGAATTTCAAAAGTTCCAACAATCTGTCCTGAAACCATCATTATAAGCAGTGCATCCCTCTAATGCTTAGTTATTGCTGGAGAGCAGGGGGATCAGTGAGAAAGTGGCCAATCATTTTCCTGTAGCTGTATGCACAGAACGATTTCAATTGCAGGAACCCCAGCGGACCTTCAGAAGCCCTGCCAATGCCATGACTCATTTATTTATTTATTTACGGCATTTGTAGCCCACCTTTCTCAGCCTTACAGCGACTCAAGATGGCTTACAGAATTGGCAGAATTTGATGCCATACATTTATAAAAATACAGTTAAAAACATTCAACCTAGTATTATAAAACCATATAAAACCATTAAAAACACCATTGTAATTCATGATCAGGAAACCAGCCATGCTTGTTACCATTTAGAATATTGAAAACATCTTTTTATACTGTTTTGCTAGATATTGCCATCAGGGACAATCTGTGGTATGCCAAGAATGATATTTTTTATTGTGCGGTTGGCCATGTCCTGGTTGGAAAATAATTTCAATCCTCCATTATCAAAATATACATGAAAGAATAATGGCTATGTTTCAGCCGGAATTCCCCATTCTCATACGTAAGTATCTTATAGAACTGCAGGGAACTAGAGATACAAAATCTGCATGGGACTGTATGAGCAATAACTGGCTTTCAAGGAATGGCTGCTTATTCTTATGCTCATAAGGGAATAATCCAGATTTTCATCTTTTGCTTCACTACTCATAAAATTGTTCTGCTGAAGGCAAGAGGGCTTACTTCTAAATAACTGGATGTAAGATCATACCCTTCATGAGATTTTTTTTTAAATGGTTGATGACGAGACAAGTTTCACACTTGCATTAAAACCCTCTCTCTGTCACTGTCACACACACACACACACAATTTGCTATGTTCTGAATGTCAAACATATCAGTAACTTGTTTGTTCCTATAAGGCAGTTACTATCAAAAAATTCCTAGGAACTGCACATGAAAATTTCATGCTTCCAGGTGCTCCATGGTTTATTCATGAAGCTTTTGGAGCTGTCACCATGGGAGTCAATAGGCTACAATGTATTTAGCATATTAATGTTTTCTTTAAAATTTATTTAGTGCATGAAGAGCTCCATCACACCACCTGGAATGTAAGCACAAACTGCTTCTGACTCAATAGCTTTGCAACATGAAAACAGGATTTGGGAACATTTTTTTTTGGAGCAGAGAGAGGCTCTTTCATTTCCAAGCACTGTCTTCCCCATGAAATGGGAGCTTCCTGAAGATTTGTTTTCATAATAATGCTTCCTTTTTATCTGCTGGGAGTATGGGGCTCATTACATGGTCTATCCTACTGCTGTAACACGTGCTCTGGAAAGATTTTTTAATAGGCAAGTCCTGTGATTTGTCAGACATTACATCAGAATGATTTAATACACCAAGGGCAAGATTGTATGTCAGGTCCAGCTGCTGTTACAGTTTCTTTAGCATCTCCACTGGATAGGCTTCAGAAAGCAACGACAAAATAATAACCATTCTTTTTTTGGTCTCAGCTTTTAAGAGAAAGAGAGGGTGCAGCAGATTTGTTGTGCCCATCAATTTGGCAGTTCTTACTTTATGTCTTGCTTAGCAGTGAAATTGTGCTTTAAACTGAAACTAAAAATGCTGAGAACAAGAAAGGTAATGTCAATATGGAAATAGGGTTTAAAGCAGTGCTTCTCAAACTCCCTCATCCTGCGACTCCTTAATAGAGTTCCTCATGTAGTGGCCACCCCAACCATAACATTATTTTAGTTGCTACTTCATAAATGTAATTTTGCTACTGTTATGAATCGTAATGTAAATATCTGATATGCAGGATGTGTTTTCATTCACTGGACCAAATTTGCACAAATACCTGATACGCCCAAATTTGAATACTGGTGAGGTTGGGGGTGGGATTGATTTTGTCATTTGGGAGTTGTAGTTTCTGCGATTTATAGTTCACCTACAACCAAAGAGCATTCTGAACTCCAACAATGGAATTGAACCAAACTTGGCACAAAGAACCCCCATGATCATCTAAAATAGTGGAAGGGTTTAGTGGGTTGAGTTTTGGAGTTGTAGTTCACCTACATCCAGAGAGCACTGTGGACTCAAAGAGTGATTGATCTGGACTATGCTTGGCAATACTCAATATGCCCAAATGTGAACACTGGTGAAGTTTGGGGGGTAATTGACCTTGAAATCTGGGAGTTATATTTGCTGGGATTTATAGTTCAATTACAATCAAAGAGTTTTCTTAACCCCACTAATGATAGAATTGGGCCAAACTTCCCACACAGTACCCCCATGACCAACAGAAAATACTGTTTTTTTTTTAACTTTATTTTTACCCCGCTAGCATCTCCCGAAGGACTCGATGCGGCTTACACAGGCCGAAGCCTCAAAACACAATACAATAGAAAACATAACAATACAATAACAAAGCAAATCAAAACAATTAAGCAAAACAACGACAATGGCAATACATCAAGACATTATTAAAAACTGGTTCAGCCGGCGCAATGGGGTACAGGGTTAAAAGTGCTGAAATGGCAGGAGGGACGTAGGATTAAAAGTGCGGTGTGCAGCGATGTTAGTTGTGCTAAAGTGCTACTAGGACTTGGGATGGGGGAATTCCTAATCTGAGAAGGCACAACGGAACAGCCAAGTTTTTAAATTCCTTCTGAAAACTGCTAATGTAGGGGCCTGTCGGAGATCTTTTGGAAGGGCGTTCCAGAGTCGGGGGGCCGCCACGGAGAAGGCCCTGTCCCGTGTCCCCACCAAGTGCGCTTGCGACGTAGGTGGGATCACGAGCAGGGCCTCCCCAGATGATCGGAGCGAGCGTGTGGGTTGGTAGATGGAGATGTGGTCACGCAGGTAGGGTGGTCCCAAACCGTTTAGGGCTTTGTAGGTGAGCACCTGCACCTTGAATTGGGCTCGGAAAATAAATGGCAACCAGTGGAGCTCCTTAAACAGAGGGGTAGACCTCTCTTGATAATGAGCCCCAGTTAGCATCCTGGCTGCTGCCCGCTGGACCAATTGAAGTTTCTGAGCCGTCTTCAAGGGCAGCCCCACGTAGAGCGCATTGCAGTAGTCCATTCTAGAGATGACCAAGGCGTGGACCACCCCGGCCAGATCAGCCTTCATGAGGTATGGTCACAGTTGGCGCACAAGTCTCAGTTGCGCAAAGGCCCTCCCGGATACCGCCGACACCTGAGCCTCAAGTGTGAGCGAAGAATCCAAGAGGACACCCAAACTGTGGACCTGTGGCTTTAGGGGGAGTGTAACCCCATCCAACACAAGTAACCACCCTATACCCCGATCCGGTTTACGATCGACCAGGAGGACCTCTGTCTTGTCGGGATTGATCTTCAGCTTGTTCCTCCTCATCCAGATCGACACAGCGGCCAGGCACTCGTCTAGCACCCGAGAAGCCTCCTTGGAATTAGGTGGAAAGGAGTAGTAGAGTTGTGTGTCATCCGCGTAAAGATGGCACCCAACTCCAAAACTCCGGATGACCTCTCCCAGCGGTTTCATGTAGATGTTAAAAAGCATGGGCGACAAAATGGAGCCTTGCGGGACCCCACAGGTCAAAGGCCAGGGGTCAGAGCAGGCGTCTCCCAGCTTCACCATCTGGGTTCGTCCCTCCAGGAAGGACCGGAGCCACGACAGAACCGCGCCCCCGAGGCCCATCCCAGAGAGACGACCCAGAAGGATACCATGATCGATGGTATCGAAAGCCGCTGAGATGTCCAAGAGAACCAGCAGAGTCACACTCCCCCTGTCCAACTCTCTGCGGAGGTCATCCACCAAGGCGACCAAGGCTGTCTCGGTACCATGACCAGGCCTGAAACCAGACTGTGACTGATCTAGGTAGTTGGTGTCGTCTAAGAAACTCTGGAGCTGGGAGGCGACCACCCGCTCCAGCACCTTACCCAGAAAGGGGAGGTTGGAGATAGGTCTGTAATTACTCAGCACCGTGGAGTCAAGGGAAGCTTTTTTGAGGAGTGGGCGAACCACAGCCTGCTTCAAATTGGATGGAAAAATCCCTTGCTCCAACGATGCATTGACAATCAGTACAAACCAGTCAAGCAACCCCCCCCCCCCCATCTGATTTAATGAGCCAAGATGGGCATGGGTCTAGAGATGAGGTGGTCGCCCTCACAGCCCCAAGAATCTCCTCTACGGTTTCAGGGAGAACAAGCCTAAAAGAATCCCACAAGATTGGACAAGCAGGTGCCTCCGTCACCTCTTCTGGCACTGTGATGGAATTGGAGTCGAGCTCAAGGCGTATCTGGGTGACTTTACCTGCAAAATGGTGTGCGAAATCGCGACACCGAGCTGCAGGGTCATCAGTGACCTCCTCCACCAAAGGTGGGTGGAGGAGTTCTCCCACGACCCGGAACAGCTCCGATGATCTATTTGCTGCAGATGCTATACGGGTGGTCGTGAATGATTTCCTGGCCACCCGTATAGCCACGGAGTATGCCTTAAGAGAGGCTTTAGCCCGTGCTCGATCAGATACATCTCGAGATTTCCTCCATTTGCGCTCTAGCCCCCTTCTCGTATGCTTCATCACAGCCAGCTCCTCGGTGAACCAAGGAGATGGCCTGTCACGATGCAACGAGATGGGGCGTTCAGGTGCGATCGTATCTAGCGCCCTGGACATCTCCCCATTATAGAGAGTTACCAAGGCGTTGATAGAATCGCCAGGCTCCAAGGCAGGAAGAACCCCAAGATTCCTCAGGAATCCATCCGGATCCATCAGTCTCCTAGGGCGGACCATTTTAATTTGTCCTCCACCCCTGCGGAGGTTAAGAGTCGCAGCAAGTCTAAAAGTGATCAGATAATGATCAGACCATGACACCGGAAGGATGTTTTGATCTTCCACTCTGATCATTTCATTGTCCGCCACAAAAACAAGATCGAGAGTATGTCCAGCTTGATGAGTGGGGCCAGATATTATCTGTGACAGTCCTATGGTCGTCATGGTGGCCATAAAGTCCTGAGCTGCGCCAGATAGGGTGGTCTCAGTGTGGATGTTAAAATCTCCCAGCACCACCAGGCGTTGGGAGGCCAAGGCCGAATTAGAGACCACCTCCGCTAGCTCAGACAGGGAAGTTGCTGGGTCGTGGGGTGGACGGTACACCAGCAGGAACCCCACACTGTCACGGCTCCCCACTTTCAAGTGGACACATTCAAACCCAGTAGCCTGCGGAACAGCGCATCTGATCACGGCGATGGATTGCCGAAAGACTACTGCGACCCCTCCTCCCCGCCCCCCTTGTCTGGCCTGCTGATGCACTCCAAAACCTGGTGGGCATAGCTGAGAGAGATTTACACCCCCCAGCTCGTCCAGCCAGGTCTCGGTAATGCATGCTAGATCCGCCCTCTCATCCAGGATTAGGTCCTGGATGGCCGCGGTCTTACCATTAACGGATCTGGCATTAATCAACAGGACCTTAAGACCAAGGGGGCTGCCAAGGAGCCTACCACTACCCACCTTTTCCAGGGTCGCAAAGACTCTGTTGCACTTCTCCCTGGGATGTTTGTGACCCGCAAATCTCCTCCCCCACACGACTTGGATGGCACCCCCTTCCCCCGGAACCTCCCCCCCCCCCCCACATGGCCAGGATCTAGTTAGCTCTCAGAGGAGGAAGTCGGGCTGGGGAATAATCTCCCTTGGGCATTAGGTAGGGGTGATTCTGATGTTGAGGTAGATAATGAGACATCAAGGGAGCTGAGTGGACTGAATAAGGGAAGTGTTCTCGAACGGAGGAGTGTGGCTGGCTGAGTGGGGGCGACCGGGGCAGATGGGGTCTCAAAGTGATACGAACCAGGAGGGGAGGCCCTAACTGGGGAGCTAGTTGTGGAGTTCGCACGGGGGCGAGGTGGAACATGGCGAGAAGAAACCCCGGAATCAAACAAGGGACGTATGTGAGGGTCCACAACTATCCTTCTGATGGTGATGCCCCATTTCTTTAGGCCAGATCGTTTAGCCATTAGATCACCAAGCCAAGTGCTGTCTTCTGGTGTGATTTGAAGACGGGTGGAGCGGTCAGAAGATTGGTAATCCCTCCACAACCACACTATGGCTTTTAGTCTTATATCCTGTGATCTTTTACCCAGGATTTGGGCCAAAGAGTTACAAACTGCCCTCTTGGAGGTCCATCTGCCTCTGTTTACCATTAGGTCAGCAATGTCCACCGCAAAATTGTCCGTAGGGAGATGTTGATCCTGAGTGCAAAATGCGGTGGGCTGATCCATAAGGCCTGATGTTGTGTTGTTGGTCGTCCTCTGGGTGGCCAGCACAGTCCGCTGCCACTCCAAGATGTTTTCATTCCTATATAAGCCCGGAGGTTCTCCGGCTGTTTTCTGATGGTCTTTGGTGACTCCTCTCATACCCCTTTACAACCCCCCCCCCCCAGGAGTCCCAACCCACAGGTTGAGAAACACTGGTTTAAAGGCTTACAATTACCTGTATGAGGCCATGTTAAACATTCACAAGTTTCATATTAATGATGTGCATAGAGCACTCAGATGGAGTCTGTTACAAGGCAGCGAAAGCAAATATCTGTGTTGCAGGATAAACTAGAAAGTGATGTTACACTAGAGTAGTGTGAGAAGGTGGTCAGATGAAGAATATTGAGCAATGGTTTTGTCCCTGTCCATCTCATGAAAGCCTTTTTCATCATTAAGGACTGATGCAATGTAGAAGCTCAATGCGTGAATGCAAAATAATCAGCAAGTTTGGGACATTATCCCACCATGCCTTTTGGCTGATATGCCAGCTGCACTCTTCCTAGAATCAGAAGACCAAAAGATGGTAGTGCACATGCTGGTACACCTCAAGGTTGGACTGCTGCAATGCTTCGTACATGTGGCTGCCTTTTTACCAAGTTTAGAAAATCCAATGTATTCCTTAGACACTACAGCAAAATCTTTGATTGTGCAGATTATAAGAAATACATGGGGAATATGATTTCCTAGAATGAATTTACTGTGTAGAAATATTGTATAAGTGCAGAGTAATGATTTTGCTCACATAAAAAAGCTTGTTCTGGTGTAACAAATTTCTGCAGGAATTTTTTCATGCAACAAGGACTTTTTTCTCCTCAGTCTTATTCCAGGTTTGCCTGGGATTTCAGAGATCTAATGCATTGTGGCCTCGCCTATATTAAAACCTGTTTCAGTTTTTCATAGCCATTTTTCAGACTGGGTTTTCATTTTTGTTCATTTTGATGAGCATAAAAGAGAGAAGTGAGGGACATATAGCCCAAAGCACTCAGGCTTACATGAAGATGTTCAAAGGAGCTGCCATTTGTCATGGCTTCACAACATGTGTTTCCCACGTGTTGGACTTGTACATCTCCCCTTCACACTCTACAGGTTTTTTGAGTAAAAAGTAAATGCATTTTCAAAACAGTGCACTGTGAAGCTGTAGTGGCAGAGGCCACAAACACTGAGCTGAAATACACTCAAATTATGGGTTTTGATATCACCCATGAATAAATGGACACACATTTCATTGAGAGGGGAAAGCAACAATGCTGCTCTGGCCACCACCATTTGCCCACCCAGGCATTCAAAAAGCCCAGAAATAATGCCAAGATGGAAACAATAAAGAGGATTGGTGCTTCTTTTAGGTTCTCCCATGACAGACTAAGCTCCTGCCATGTACCTCTCTACTCAGAGAATGGGATGATTCTTTTTTCAGTAAGAGTTAAGCTACAGTACTCACAGTAACCCACAGAGAAGTCAATCCAAGTTTTTGGAGTTGGTTTTTAACTAACAAGTAAATGTTATTGATTTTATGGATTCAAATGCTATTGCTTTAATGGATTTATGAAATTAAGACTAACATTCAGGTTTAGGCTAGAACATGAACTAATGGAGGGAATTCTCTAGATTGTATTAAAATGTCTCAGAAATTAGCCACACTACCTCCATCCTGGCCTGTTGAGAAACACCTTAATATATTTTTGAATTAATCCAGAAGGCTCTTTCCATATCAGCTCCCACAATTTCTAAAAGTTGGTAGACTGGCTGGGATTTCTGGGAGCTGAAGTCTAAAACACCTGGAGGAGAAGAGATTGAGAAACACTGTTTTAAGCAGTGTAACCCCCATTCCCATCACCAAACATGAATATGTTCCTATTGATGGAAAATGGTGGGGGAGGGACATTAAGTGACAGAGGTTTAGTCCTTTCTCTTGTATTGCGATGCAAATGTTCTTCTCTGGCAGATGGTAGTCAAAAGAGTCTCAATGATCACATGCAATGTCAGAATGGGCAGCAAGATCAGTATGTGGCAATGGTAAAAGGATTCCTTCTCTTTTTTCATATATATTAGGGACTTCATTAGAAAGACATTGTGAGGAAAGAAGGAGTGGCAGGGTGAATCCGTTACCCTATGTCCATCTCCCTCTCGGCGATGCTTTCCCCATCACATGGGGAAAGCCTTGTCATTGTGGGGAGGCCCTGTGCTGACTCCAATGGAGCCAGCACAACATGGGAAGCCTTGTGTGTTGGGATGGAAGTGTCCAGTGACACTTTCACCCCAGTTGGGAGCATGGCCTAAGCTGGATGTTACATAATGTTGGGTAATGTCCACCATCAGGCTCTATCCTCCAGACAAGGTGAAAGCGTCCTTGGATGCTAAATCACCCCATCTGATGAGGCTGTTAGAGGTTTGAATCTTTTTTTTTCAAATCAGTGTTCATCAACATTAAATATGCCCTTTCTTCCTCCTGACAAATTGTCTAGCCTTACATCATCGCTGCATTTCTGAGATAATGTACATGGAGCCTTTTAAACTAAACTGTGCAATTCTATTGGTAGCTGATTCATTTTGTTATGTTCAGGCCAAGCATCTTTCTCCCCAAACAGATTTTTCTCCATCCTGGCATGTCAAATAGGATTCTGAGCATGTATGCTCATTGTTTTCATGGATCAGGCAGCCAAAGCCAGATGTTTCCATGCACAGACATTGTTTAATGTCAGCCACTTAGTCTTGATGAAACTCTCATTGATTTGCTGTGAAGTATGTGACCAGACTATCCAGCCTAGAATCCTTTTGTTTGATGAGTATCTTTTTGCTTTGGATCAATCTCTTTACTTGATTAATTCTTGCATTTGTTTTGTGCTGTTATTTTCTTGCATCCACCTCTAAAGCTCTCTTTTGATCCTAGGTATGTTTGGTGATAGAGGCAAGCTCATATCAACCTCATTAGACTGTAGTAAGCGGTTAAATATAAACCCAGTTCTGAGCTAAAATGAGAACTTTGTATGCACTTTCATTACTCTGAAACAACTGGAATATGAAAAAGAATGGTGATGATGATGGTGATGGTGATGGTGATGATGATGATAATGACTAGAAGCCATCACTCTATCTATGATCAAGGGATACCAGATACCCTTTCTGCCATGGATTGACTATTTTCAAGGAAATCAAGATTAATTCAAAGAGTCAGTTTTTTTCATTTCACTTGTGCTTGCAAGTATGATTCAGCTAAGCTCTAACCATTCCACCAAAATCACTATTTTAAAGTCTAGACAATAAAGCTTTTGAGGTTCTGAATTTTGCCCCAAACCCTACTTGGCGCTTATAAATAATTGGGAACTCACCTTCTTCTTCCAAACCGTAGGGCTCTGTAACAATTTCTACCTGGAGAAATCTCCCCCACTTCACACAGGCAATCCTCGTATTTGTCCTCCTTTGTGCAGACTCTCCCTGGCTTCCATCCTCACCAGCCAAAGTGGATTGCACCAAAATGGACTGACCTAGGATTTTGCTGGTATTTGGAAAGGCCTGTTGGGACCTGAATAGAATAGGTATAGGTGAGATAATTGAAATATTGAGTCATTTTGTACTTTTATCCTTAAAGTATAGAGAGCCAGGCCCGTAGCCAGGATTTCGTTTCGGGGGGGGGGGCTAAATTTTTTTTCAGGGGGGGTTTCGGGGGGGCTGAGTTTCGGGGGGGGGGGCTGAGTCTGAGTGAAAGAGGGTCTAGCCTAGCAATCCTTTTGTATCATTACCCCAATACCCCCATGCATATGGGATATATTGAGTATGGTGATCAGATCATGATATGAATAAACATAACAGTTTAAATAATGCACCAATAAGGCCTTTTCGCGAACCACCATGAAAATTTCGGGGGGGGGGGCTGAAGCCCCCCGAGCCCCCCCCCCCCCCCCCCCCGGCTACATGCCTGTAGAGAGCCTTCCTGGTGGCTGGTACTAGAGTTTGAAAGACACCGTTTAGGAAGGTGTTCCTCTTGCTCTCCTTCCATTAGGAGGAGAAAACTTTCCTAACTCAACAGGTTTGGAGGAACAGACTGAAGAGGTGTTCTATTTTATTTTTATCATTCACTTTTGTAATGTTTTGTATGATTTTTCTTATGCCCTTGAATGTGCTTTTATCTGTAATTTATGCATTTTGGAAAAAAATAGGGTTACTGATATCTGAACATCAAGGGCACATTTACACTCACCACTTATGATGGTGTGAAGAAGAATCATCCTCGTAGCAGCTAAATACTACAGAGGACTGATCTGGATCATCTGGGAGCAATACCACTTACCATGGCTTTCCCACAAGTTCAGGGCTGGCAATACAGCTGTCTTGACAGCCCTTGCACCCTGGGCTGTCCCCTCCACATACCTCCCTCATAGCTTCCTTAACAAAACCTGGGGCCTGGCAGGAAGATGCTGGACCTCTTATTGTAGGGTGATGCCACAGCAGGGGACAGCTATGACATGGGAGGAGGGGAGTCCCCATTAGGGTCCCTGTGAAGCAACACTGAACCATGTTTGGTGTGACCGGGCAGTGAGGACTTGGAGGTAGTTAAGGGAGCTCATTGGGCCTTCATTTTCAGTCCATGTAGAAAGGCCCTCATACAGAACCCAAAATTTAAAGCAGCAACATCTGGTAGAGTGAAATGAAAAATCATAACTGTATTGGCCACCTACCAGGTGACTCCAAGAAGAAGAGAGTCTTTTTGGCATTTGTTCCACTTTCAGAATCAGACTCCTGCTTACCTGCTTTGGCATCTCCATGCAATTCACAATAGGAGATTGTCAATCACTCCCTTCCTTGTGCCCTGTTTCAGATAGCTTTAAGAAGCCTTTCTGGGTCTACCTTTATCCTATCAACTCTAGCTTTCCCTGTGACTCCTTCACTATTGCCTTTCCTAATGTTTTCCTCTTTCATCTCCCATGGTTCTTTTGCTGCCCACCCCTGGAATCTCGCTTTGTTTTTCTTTCTGAATTTGTCTCACTTCCACCTCCTATTGTCTTCTTTTGACATGTCCATCTCTGTCTCCTTGTTAGGCTTACTATACAGCCCAAGAACATTCTATAGGTGAGCAGACTGAGGAAGCTTATCTCCATTGGCAGACAAAGAAGAGTGTGGAGGAGTAGCAAAATTTTGAAGGAAGAGTCATATGTGCTCTTCAGTATTTTTCCCTCTGGGGTAGTCAAACACATTATTCCATCTTCACTGCTAGAGTAGTATCTGACTGATTGGCCAGTCACAATGCTTCTTCCATCAAATGGATGAAGCATCATCTTGTCCATATTATAACATTCATGATGGGTGGTTCTTCCTAATGAGGTTATTTTCTGGCATAACCATTAGCCACTTTTATGGCTTGGTTTGAGGCAGCAGGGGAGAAATTTACCATCAAAGTGAGCCCCAACATTCAGGTCATATTGTTCCTGATACTGTTGCCCCTATGAAGACTGACTACACATTTTAAACTAAATGTCCTTGTATGGAATTATATAAATCTTTCTCACTAAAGTAATGGTGCTAAAAACAATAATGCCTTAATGTATTCTTGAAAGGCTTTCATGGCTGGAATCACTGGGTTGTTGTAGGTTTTTCGGGTTGTATGAGTGTTGGTTTTTTTCATTCACAAAAGTAAGGCATTATTAGATTGTTGTAGGTTTTTCGGGCTGTATGGCCATGTTCTAGAAGCATTCTCTCCTGATATTTCACCTGCATCTATGGCAGGCATCCTCACAACATCTGAGGATGCTCGCCATAGATGCAGGTGAAATGTCAGGAGAGAATGCTTCTGGTACATGGCCATATAGCCCGAAAAACCTACAACAATCTAATAATGCCTTACTTTTGTGAATGAAAAAAAACCAACACTCAAACTGAAGAGAATCCATAATCATGATATCTACAGTTCTCAGGTCTATATAACCTCACTTTCATACAAGCTGTAGGCTATTCCAGAACAGCAATAAATGCTCTTCTGGAATGGCCTACAGCTTGTATGAAAGTGAGGTTATATAGGCCTGAGAACTGCAGGTTCAAGGCTCCGATCGCAATTCAATGAAGACTGTCAATCTCATTTATATAGCAAGTGACTCTTAACAAGCTAGCTGCTTGTTTTTTGCATGCCACTAAAATGACAAGCACTTGTGATATTTTAAATGACAACCTCATTAAAGCAAAAAGAACATAACTGCTTAGATAAAGATCAGAGAACCTAGAGGGGGTTAGGGCCTGAATAAATCCACCACAGACATTCGAAATCCAGGTTTTTCCAATTTAAGTGATTTGGAATGCCATGAAAACATGGTGCTTTAATTAGACAATTGTACTGTTTAAAATAAATACTGGTATTTGTCAGGCACACTGGGAGGACAAACTCTTTTTTCTGTTTTCCCGAGACGCTTGCTGATTTGCTAGCCCCTTTTTATTAAGGAGAGTAGGAAAGTGATGGCCTGCAGATCTTCCTGGACTCCAAGTCCCATAAGCCCCAAAAAGCATAGTCAGGGATAATGGAACTTGAAGTCTAACAAGATCTATAAGGCATCTGGTCTCCTACTCTTATAGGCATCTACACAACACCTATCAGTTTGATGCCATGCCATGGGTCATTTCTACAGCATTCTGGGATTTGTACTTTTGAGAGAAGTACTTAGAATTCTCTCCTTCAGAGGGCCGAGCTGTAACACAGATGGTTAATTGCCAGTAGCAATAAATCACTGCCAACCAGAAATGCCAAGTTCACAGCCTGAGTCAGATTGAGCACCCAACCATTAAGCCTAGCTTACTGTCCACCTAAGCAGTTCGAAAACAGCTGATCTGTGAGTAGAAAAATTAGGCACCACTTAAAGTGAGGAGGTATTTTATGACACCATAATACTGCTGGAGATCAGAGAGCAAGGAGGAAATACAATAAAAATGACTTGTCATCATAGTAGAATAAGCGACAGAACCCCCTTGTGGACAGAATTGAGCATAACCTCCAGGCGCCAAAATTGGAAATGCCAAAATACCTCTTTATTTATTTATAACATTTGTATCCCGTCCTTTTCTCGACCTCCGAAGAGGGACTCAGGCCAGCTTTCAACAATATAAAACACCAATAAAATACACAATTACATAAAATGATAATAAATATATATTTTAAAACAGTTCACCAGGTTTAAAATGTCCTCCAAATCAGTCCAAAAAAAATCTCTGTCTGTCTTGTATGTCAAATATAGCATTGGATGTTTGTCGTGTATGTGTGCATTGTGATCCGCCCTGAGTCAGCTTTGAATAGAATTTGGCTGATAATATTAGAAGTTACATCCAACACATTGGGGAGAGATTAAGTTGGAGAAGACAATTCTAGTTCTGTTTTCATAGGGTTGGAAGAGGCTCTAAGGGCCATCCAACCCAGCCCCCTGCCATGCATGAATGAATAGTCAATCTTAGCACTCCCAACAGATGGCCATCCAGCCTCTGCTTTAAAACCTCCAGAAAAGAAGACTCCATTGGACTCCAAAGCAGCATATTCCACTGTTGAACAGGTCTTACAGTCGAGAAGCTCTTCCTAAAGTTTAGATGGAATCATTTTTCCTGCAGTTTGAATCCATTATTCCTTATTCTGGTCTCTAGACATTAAAAGATGTTCACTACATAAAAGAGAGAGTTCTAGTCATGTCCACTGAGATTGAGGTTTCTGTTCTCTTAAAAATAAAATCTCCAAGCAAGTAAATGAGAGCTACATTTTCACCGGTGAGCCTAAAACAAATAATAAGGGCAGTTTTCTGCAGCAAACAGGGAGCACTTCTTCATTTCAGGGTTTTCAAAATCTTCAAAGGGACCTATTAGCTGCTCCTATGGCTCTTTTGTTCACTTCTGAGAAAATAATTATGGTCCAATTTCTTCTTGTTTAGCTTGTGAGCCCTGATTAGACTGAACACAATCTTGCTTTCAAACAAGGTATGTAATTTTGTGTAGGACATGCATTCAGCTTTCCGGCTTTGTGGATTATAACAAATTGCTCAATTTTGTCTTTGTGGACTGTAAAATTTAGGGCATTCAACTTACCTGTTTGGCATATGTTATAGTGCCCTCGCTAATGAATGCCATTTTAATGCTTTTAGCCTGGAGGGAATTCAGTTTTGATCTGGCATAGCTCAGTTCATTTAAAGATGATTTTGTATAGAACAAGGACCTCTGGGCCTTAGATTAGACATAAATTCTCCCAACAGTGCCACTTACCCTTTAATGCCATTTGGCAAATTCAAAATGAAGGTACTATACATTTCTTTATGCATATCCAGATATAAAATGAAAGTTAATAATGCATGCTGGGTATGGTATTGTGAAGAATATCACAATATCTAGGAAGTCTGATTTACCCATGCATTGATTTACTATTCAATAGGTGATTGGGTGGATTTGCTGTAATTTCACATTTGGTTCATTAATATCTCAGTTAACAAAGTGTAAGTGTCAGGGTTGGATAGGTTTGCTCAGCTGTGGCGTAATTCGGGGGGGGGGGGGGATCAGATGATTTTGCTGTTTGAAGGGCCTTCCGACACGTTTCCATGAGGCTGTAGTCCCCTATAGTTTTGATTCACCTTGCACCTTGCACGGGATGTGGAAGTGAGTCGGAACTATGATGAAGCATTTTTAATGTAACTACTAAGCCTGCTGGAAGGCAAAGCTTAAGCTGCTTGCCTCCCTGCCAATCAGGGGTTACGTTTTGGGGAGGGGAGGGGAGGGGTTTGCAGTGTTCGCCAGCCATTGCTCTATAAACCCAAGCACATGGTTGGAAGACACATTGGCAGCCAGGGAAGGGAGAGGGGAGGTTGGACTGTTGTTGCTGCTGCTGCTTGTTGCTGTTGGGTGTGGGGTGGAAGAAAGGGTTTGGAGCCACAGGAAAGGAGTTTTGGAAAATGGAGGAAGGCAAGGCAGAAGGGAAGATTTTGAGAGAAGAAGGATTTGGAGCCAGAGAGAGAGAGAAAGAAGGAAAAGTTTGTTTGGGAGGCGGGGAGAGGGTGAAATTAATCAAGTCATTTCTGGAAACTTCTTTTTTTGCTCACCACTAAAGCTTTGCTATTTTTATTGGGGTCTCTCCCAGGGCCTCACCCTCATGGGTCCATCCCACCCAGCATGTGACAGCCACTCTCCCTCCCAGGCCGACCCTCGTGGCCAGGCCCACAATATGGCTCCAAGGCAAAAAAAAGTTTGCCCATGCCTGCTCTAAAGCCTAGAGCAGGGCTCCTCAAACTAAGGCCCGGGGGCCAGATGTGGCCCTCCAAGGTCATTTACCTGGCCCTGGCCCCACACAAGGTCAACCTAAGTGTGAAACGACTTGAAACCACCCAACAACAACAATCCTATCTCATCAGCCAAAAGTAGATCCATACTTCCCATTGAAATACTAATAAGTTTATATTTGTTAAATTATTCTTCATTTTAATTATTGTATTGTTTTTAAGTGTCTTTTTCATTACAAATGAGATATGTGCAGTGTGCATAGGAATTCATTCATTTTTTTTTCAAATTATAATCCGGCCCTCCAACAGTTTGAGGAACTTTGACCTGGCCCTCTGTTTAAAAGGTTTGAGGACCCCTGGCCTAGAGAATCAAATTCTTTGCTATATGATAATTTTAAAGTTCTTCCCTGGAGTTAGAGAACTTTTCTCCTGGTGTGAGTTCATTGAAGTTAAGGGAGCTATACCAACAGTGTGTTTTCCTTTTCAAAAGGCAGGAGATGCCAAAGTTATGGTTGAATGCTGAACAACACAACCATATTTTTACATACATTCTCACTCTCAAGGGAATTCACTGTGGAATTTTGGAAGGGTGCACAGAGACCTAGGAGAGCTCTCATAAAGAATGTTTGAACTTATAATCAGGACAAAGTATTTCTTGTATACAGAGTATACATTTGGTTCCAGGTAAATGTTTGTCTTATAATTTGATCCAATGACGGTTTTTACAGAAAACTATCACAACCAATGGGATTTATTTCTCAGTCAATGTGCATTTTTTTCAGGGCAGATTGATTAAAATATAACTCTGGAAGCCATGAATACTAGAAAGCATCCTTTAAAAATTGAATTATACTGCAAAGAAATAGTAAAGTTAACCCTTCCCTAAATGTTTGGAGAGATTGTTAAAGTCTCATTAAGGTATTAAAATTCTTGAGGGATCAGTCAAACAAGGCTTTTTCTATGGATGTAAAGGTAAAGGTTTTCCCCTGACATTAAGTGTCCGACTCTGGGGTGTGGTGCTCATCTCTATTTTTAAGCCAAAGAGCCAGCATTGTCCGTAGACACCTCCTAGGTCATGTGGCTGGCATGACTGCATGAAGTGCAGTTACCTCCCCACCGAAGCGGTACCTAGTGATCTACTCACATTTGCATGTTTTCGAACTGCTAGGTTGGCAGAAGCCGGGTATAATTCAACAAAAAACGTAGTTGCATGATTAGATGATATATCTGTTCTCCATACAACCCCAAAGATCTGAAATAACACAATAAGTTGGAGTGGAAAAGGCTGCAATTTTCACTACAGCTGTGTAAAATAATTACTCCACACATGAGTCCAGATCCTGACATTGACCAAGTTCCTGTTGATTGATGAGCTATCTGATGTGGCCCAATGCAGGACTCCAAAGAGGTGGTGTGAGAGGTGCCCACTGGGCCACCACAGCCTTCATCTGTCAGCCACTAGGAAGTGGCACCCCAAGGATGTACTATTGACATGTGGTGGATACCAGTAAATGCTTTACTACCTCATGGACCTGCAACCTAGTTTCTGTGATGAGCCAGGTGCTGTGTTTATTGGGACAGGTTTTCTTTTCTTACTTGATAGAAGTGTCAGGCATGTAACAGAAATCATCTTTTCATCCTCTAAGAAACTCCCAAACAATGGCCTTTCTGTTCATGTTTCCCTTCTTTCTTGATTTGCCTATTTACTCTGATTCTCTGATGCTTTCTCATCCCTGCTCCTGTATGGCTTCCACTCCAGTTGCAACATGGACGGGCATGTTGCCCATCACATGATGTCATGGAACTTCAAGGGGAGGTCCCTCCTCCTGGAGCGGAAAGGTCGTAGAACACTTCCATTGCAACACAGGAGGCTTCCCATGTTGTGCTGGCTTCAATGGAGCCAGCACATTTCTGCGACACTTCCCCTGTGTGATGGGAGAAGCATCGCTATGAGGCAACAGTGTTTGCTGCCCCTCAGATCAGTGGCAAAGCTGGATACTTTGCCTGGCTAATATGATAAGCCAGTCTCCTTGTGAAGAGAAAAAGTGGGGTAATAATAATAATGATAATAATAGCAATTTGACATCACTTTACTGGTCATGGTTCAATGCTATGGAATCTTGGGATTTGTACTTCAGTCATCATTGGCAGAGAAGGCAAATGACCTTGCAAAACTGACTTTTCCTTGAGCATTAAACCATGGCAGTTAATGGAACTGTGGGTTTCTTTGAGAGACTCAGAGGTGCAGGACAGAAAGGGTTTGATCTGGTTCAGGTGTGGACACCCTTCCTGGACCCAGGAGGTCTGCAGAGTCACTATGCAGTATGTGTGTCTTACGTCCCTGTGGTTTCTCTCCTGCCACTCTGAGGAGCTCCAGCAGCAGGTTAGAGGACAATCAATGAATCAAAAGTCAAGTTGCCTGAGTCTGGACGCATGTGTTTGCCAGTTGTACATACAGCTAACTGACATATCATCTCTTCCATGTATATTATATATATATAGTGTGTTTTTGCACAGAGCAGGATGCACGTCTGGATGTGAAAATAAGCACTTGCGAACTTTGCATAGAATATGTCCTGAACATTAAACTTTTGTGTCAGTCCAGGATTATTCTCTCCAAGATTCCTCAACACTCTGGAAACTCCTTTTTTGATGACTTTTCAACATATTCAAATTTTCTTCCTACACCCACAATAATCATAATGCATTCACAAAACATTTTCAAAACTTTCATATCTGGCCAATCTATAAAACTCTATGCACATACAGGAGATGAGTAGTCCCAGACTCCATGAAGTAATGCAGCCATAAGCAAAGTATCTGTTGTCTTACAACCTTATCAAATGGTGGACCACCCGATTCCATTTCCCTAGCAGGTGTGGTGAAATGGAGGTGTGAGGGACAACTCTGTCACCCCTTGCACCCCTCTGGGAAAGTGTTACTCAAACAGGTCATCTCATGTGATGAGGTCCTTAGTCCAGAGAAAATCATTTATGTCACTGAGAGAGAACACTTACAATGCAGCTATTCATCACCAGCAGAAGAAAGAATAGCCAGGTAGTTCTACATGGACATACATAGCCTATGAATGAGGAAATAGAACCCTCCAGTGTGGTCTTTCCTGACATTATGTAATTGATGATCCTGGCATAAGACTATTTTCCCCCTTGGCCAGGTGGCTAGAGTCTTGAGCAATGTTAACCAGTGCTCCTTCTGGACCACCTCAACTTCCCTGACAGCCACCATTTGGTCCTCCTTGATAGAACTGGGCTCCAGTTGCTTTAGTTCCAGGCTGTCTCTCCTCAGGCACTTTCTCCTCTGAAGAAGTCCCATAAGTTCCTCCTGAGATGCTTCTGGGACACTATGACTTTTTTGAGATCTATCACTTGGATAGCCACCTTGTTGGAGTTTGTTATCTTTGTCTGGTGGGGTCTCATATCAGGCAGATCTTTTCCCTCAATGTTTCTCTTTCTTTCCTCCTCCAGAGCAGTTCCATTTGCTTTTTGACTGTGGTGAGCAAGCCCTCCTCCTTGCTGGCGTGTGGCTAGAGTAGTGGCTTTGCATTGGAAGGTTTTATTTCTGGAAGCCTCTTTTTCTGGTCTTCTTCCTTCCCTCCCCATTGCTCCTTACGGAGCACCCTGAATTATTTTCCAGCCACCATAAGTATGTCATCTTCCTTGTGCCATGCTGGCCTTGCTTGCTGAACTCTAATTTACAGCAGCCTTCTCTTCTGGTCTTTTAAGGGGGTTCTTCCTGGTTGACCCAATCCACATTCAAACAAGCATCACTGGAGTGTCATCATATGGTGGCATTTTTGGGTGGAATTTCTTTTGAAGCAGCTGCCTCTTCTCCCTCTCCTCAGCCTTCTGCTTTTCCTCCACTAAGTGATGGCCTTGAGCTAAGATACTTTTTTTCTGGCTGAGAACATCCCTGACCAAATTGGATGGTGATGCAACATTGCAGTATGAACACAATAGTTTTAAAGGTGTGCCTTTGAATAGTCATTATATTAAATTGCTGCCTATGAAGCACCAGAAAGCTTGAAATGTTTGTGTTATTGTCATGTGAACTCAAGCAAACTCTGTTAGGACCTGCTGATTAAGGTTTATTTATGGAAGAGGTGGCTTCCTTTCTTATTGTCTAGGTGCGATGCAGAGATGTGAGGAGCGCAGCTTTAATTTGTTTCCAGTTAAGAACAAGGATTTAATTCACTAGAACTGCCATGTTATTAACTCTCTTTCTTTATACTGGCAAGGGAAGGAAGTGGTAATGTTGCTTTCATGTTTTGCTGTTGCCTGTGACCAGATGGCACCAGGTTGGCTCACAGATGAATGCAAGATACATTACCGTAATTACAAGTAGTAGTAATGTTTTTTCAGCTACTATTTTAAACCATTGGCACTCTGAAACAATATTAGATCATTTAAAACCATAAAAATAAAAAGGCACGTGCATGCAAATATCTTTCTACATAGTAATTCAGTCACTAAATGTTTGGTTTTTTTAAAAGGCCTTTTACTTGTGCACTATCAGAGAACAGGGAGTGATCCAGACAGGTCTCTCTCAAGAAAGTGTCCCATGGCCCGGGAGCAACTACCAAAATGCCCCCACCAAACATGCCCACAAAGGTTAATGGAGCCAAGCAAAAGTTATGCCAACCATGATCTTAAAACTTTGGTAGTCTCATATTTTATTTAATGGGGGGGGGGGTGTCTTATTTCATTCAAGTCTTTTAATTGTTTTACACTTCTGTTTAAAATAATTATTTTTTTAATGGTTTGCACTTCTTACTAAAAGCATTAAACTAAATCCAACTTTGTGTTAGGCCTGACTACTAGCATAGCAGAATATCCTTCCCTGTTGCATGCAGCCTTCCAGACTACTTGCAAAACAGTTCATCAGATTTTTCCAAGCATATCCTTTTGGGGTGGGGGGGGGGGGGGAGGGATGGAGGGTGGAGTTGGATGGGGTGGGAGAAGTGCATTAAAACTGCAGAGGGAGAAAGATTTCTCCTCCTCAGCTCTGCTGATAGAAGCAATTCTAAGAGCTCAATCACGCTATCACATTGTTTCTCAACCTTTCGAATGCCATGACCGCTAAATATTGTTCCTCATGTTGTGGTGACCCCCAACCATAAAATTATTTTCATTGCTCCTTTATAACTCTAATTTTGCTATTGTTATGGATTGTAATGTAAATATCTGATATGCAGTATGTGTTTTCATTGTTACAAATTGAACATAATTAAAGCATTGTGATTAATCAGAAAAACAATATGTTTGGGGGAGTATGGACAACAGATGATGGGATTTGCAGTACCTTCAACCGATTCAGCTCTGACTTCCACAGACCACTGAGACCACCACGAATTACAGACCTGGACCAAACTTGGCACACAGAACCCCCATGGCAAACAAAAAATACTGGAGGGGTTTGGGAGGAATTGACAGTGATTTAGGGGAGATGTAGTTCACCTACATCCGGAGAGCACTCTAAACCCAAACAACTATGGATCTGGACCAAATGTGGCATGAATACTCAATATGCTCAAATTTGAATACTGGTGGAGTTTGGAGAAAATAGACCCTGACACTTGGGAGTTGCAGTTGCTTGGATGTATAGTTCAGCTGCCATCAAAGAGCATTCTGAACTCCACCAACAATGGAATTGAACCAAACTTGGCATACATAACTCCCATGACCAATAGAAAATACTGGAGAGGTTTGGAGAAAATAGACCCTGACATTTGGGAGTTGCAGTTGCTTGGAGTCCTAAATGGCCAAGCGACCCCCAGATTGAGAATCACTGCCCTATTAGATATTGATCATTGGTTTCAATAAGCTTGTAACCTATAAAACATATTGTGAGATTTCAATTGCTTATTTCTTTACTCTGGATGCCATTGTTTTTGTAAGAAATTAGAATATCACCCCCCCCCCCCAAATAAAATTCTAAAAATTCTTATCTGTGTGTGCTGGGGAAGTATGTATGGATTCTTGGTTGGCATGGCTGTCTGTCCCAGGAGCTGGACATTGTGGGACATAGGAGGTTCTGGACAGGGTACAAGGACAAAAGAATAGCCTTCTGTTCCCCATTCATAGAATCATAGAATCATAGAGTTGGAAGAGACCTCATGGGCCATCCAGCCCAACCCCCTGCTAAGAAGCAGGAATATTGCATTATAGAATCATAGAATCATAGAGTTGGAGGATAGGATGCCACCACTATCTATTCATTCTATTCAGCTAGGTAAAGGTTTTCCCCTGACATTAAGTCCAATCGTGTCCGACACTGGGGGTTGGTTCTCATCTCCATTTCTAAGCCGAAGAGCCAGCATTGTCCATAGACACCTCCAGCTAGAGGTGGCTATATTGGCTATATTGTCCGAGCAAAAGAGATGGAAAATAGGTATCAGAAAGCTTTCATGGTGCCTCCTCCTTGTAATAATGTTTTCATAATGGCTGCATTTCTGCCTCAGTTACACATGCTACAAGACTTGTTAAAATTAGACAGATTTACGTTAGTAAAGCTATATTTGGGATCTGAGCTGTAAACTGGAAAGTATTTGGAATGTTTTTAGATGAAGACTGTTCCTGCAATCCAATCCTTTGTCATTGTTAAAAGAGCTTCCTTCTCCATAAAAGATAAGTTCTATTTTCCAGGCAAGATAGCTTTTCTTCACCTTCTACTTTATGTAAATCCCAATGGAGCCCTGGTTTTCAACAAATGTATTGCAAACCAATAAGGCGTATTAGATTCCTAATCCTCATATGGCTCTCTGCTTATTCCTGAGTTGATTTAGCTGTTCAGAATGGGCCCTTTCAAGGGGCTCAGCTGGTGTAAACATGCAGTCGGCTTGTCTTCCATTTGTTAAGTAAAAGGAAATAAAGAAAATGCAAATTTTGAAGTCTGGTTTATATTATACCCTCGCATGCACATTCCTTTTTGGGTGGTTTGCTGTATTTGTTCCACTAATTATCACTGAAGTGTGATGTACAGCACGGGTTACAGTGATATCAAATAACAAGTGAACCCACTGCAGATGTTCTGGTTTAAGGAACAGAGCAAGGAACTAGCGGGATCCTTTCAAGTGTCTGGATTTTTGAAATGTAATACATATTGGAATCTGTTTGTAGGATCATTCATCTTTACTCTGCTTGAAGGGTGATCAGATCCAGAGATCACAGAGTTTTAAAAGCATGATCATATGAATGTGTCTATATTATACTGTTACATCTGTTTAATACTGCTTTAATGTGTGTGCGTCCATCCTAAGGAATCTTAGGATTTGTAATTCGGTGAGTTATGTAAACTTTTCTGCTTTGAAACTAATGGAATTCAAGGAAGTGGACTACGAGCTCCCTTTAGGAAAAAAGTCAAAGTTCTCCACCAGGAAGTTAAAGTGGTATCAAACTGCTGAAACTCTATACTATGGATATAGTCTACAGGCTCATCTATACCTGTCATAAAATTTGAGGCCAGTCTGGAGTATCAATATCAGCAATGGTGACTGGTGGGAGCAGGGGATGATAGCCCTGGCCCGTTTGGACAGTGGACTGGTTTGGATTAGAGCTGGTCATGTTGTCCATACTCATCTCGAAGTGTGGGACTGCTTCGAAGTGCCTCCACAACTCCAGAGCATTCCATGACTTTGGACAATGTGAGATAAAACTGCATGAACCCATTATACTCTGTGTTAAAGAAATGAAGTCCTTGGATGTTGTTTGGATATCCAGATTAATTTTCCAATCAACGTTGGGCATACAGCCAGTATGGACAAGATTTATGTCTGTATCCTTAGACATTAGTATTGCTTATTTTCTTGGGACTTTGACTTTGTACATGGGTATGGTTGTAAACTCAGGACTTAACTAAGATGGAGAAATTTCAACCAGTTGGACACAAATGGATCAGTGTGAGAGAGACTCATGAGAATTCAAAGGCTAATATCATATAGGTACCTATTTCAGTTACTCCACATTTTGCATCACAACTCTTCACCTACTCCCAAAGAGCACTGTGAATTCAAACAATAACGGATCTGGACCAAACTTGGCATGAATACTCAATATGCCCAAATGTGAACACTGGTGAAGTTTGGGGAAAATAGACCTTGACATTTGGGAGTTGTAGTTGCTAGAATTTATAGGTCATCTATAAATGGTCTTTGGCAACCTCTCTGACATCCCCTCAAGACCCCCCCCCCCAACCGGGTCCCAATCTCCAGGTTGAGAAACACTGATCTAGGTGAACCCTTTTCAGCCAAGCAGGACCAACACCAGGGGTCCTCAAACTAAGGCCCGGGGACCGGATACGGCCCTCCAAGGTCATTTACCCAGCCCTCGCTCAGGGTCAACCTAATTCTTAAACAACTTGAAAACACACAACCACCACCACCACCACCACAACAACAACAAAAATCCTATATCATCAGCCAAAAGCAGGCCCACACTTCCCATTGAAATACTAATATGTTTATATTTGTTAACATTGTTCTTCATTTTAATTATTGTATTGTTTTTAAGTGTTTTTGCACTACAAATAAAAATGTGCAGTGTGCATAGGAATTCATTCATGTTTTTTTTTCAAATTATAATCCGGCCCTCCAACAGTTTGAGAGGCTGTGACCTGGCTCTCTGTTTAAAAAAAATTGTAGACCCCTGAACAAGAATAGTATTCTCAAAGAATTCTTGTAATAGTATTCTCAAATTTAGCTTAATCCAGTTATCCCGATACACCATTTCAGAGCCCTGAGAGCATATGCATGCACACAACCATTCATTCTTATATTTTGACTGGACCTAATGTCAGGGGAAAGTCTTTACCTTTACTTATTCTTGTAATACATAAATTCTAGCATGTATGTATATATGTGTGCATGTGTGGATCAGTAGGTGGCAACATTTGCCTTGAAGTTTTGCCTTATGATAGGGAAATGATAGAAACATCATAATTTCGAAGACTGTTACAAAAAGATGGTAGCCTTTTAAAAATGATTAAAGGATCCAATACCATTGCAACTGAACACAACTAAAGTAGTAACTTTCAGAAGCTTTTATAGCATACATCCTCAATGCATATTCATTAAGCTGAGGTGAGTATTTAAAAGGAGAGGAAATATTCCAGCATTAGAAATTTAAACTCCTTCCTTGGCTTCCTCTGCAGCCCACTGTTGTTTAGAATCTCTGCAGGTAAACTCTGGAGCGCTGAATCACTGTATAAACCAGTATCAATTGTAGATTTGGGATATGAGCTAAAGCAAGGAAAGCAAAGCAGACGGCATTATACTTTTCAAGTAGAGCCTTGAGAGTAATTTTCCAAAGGGCCACTGAAGGAAAAATAAAAGAATGGGCTGTGTGTGTGTGTGTGTGTGTGTGTATATATATATGACACTGTAATCTTAACGTCTGTGCATTTATGCCATATATTGAAGTGTCTTTTCAGATAGCTCTGCTGGGTATCACATAAAGTTTATTTTGAGTGACAGTCTGCTATTTTCTTCTCCAAATTTTCAGTCTAACTCTATTTCATGGCGTGTCGACTCCCTATATGATTGCTCCAATATTCAGGTGCAGAGAAGTAAATGTTTCATGAAAGCGGTATCCCTGTCAGGAGTGTGCATATCATTTTGGCCCCCTGAGCTGTCAGCGAACAGATTGTCGAATTACCATTAGAATACGGCAGCCCATCGCTGCAGGCAGTAAATGGAGAACCGGTAAGCATATGTCGCCAGCGCGATATTTTAGCTTCCTATGAATTTGTAAAGTGGAAATAAGCCAGAAGTACCACAGCAACTGCTAACTGCTCTGTCTACCCATGTATCCATATTACGCCATATGTTTGAATTTTTTTTAAGTAAAAAGGGGTGTTTTTAAAAAAGCACCTCATGCTTTATTACAGTGCTGAAGTGCAGTGGTTCAATGAGTAAGGGATGGATGGCATTTTTGTTTTGGTTTTGTTCAGGTTTTACCACCAAAAAATCCAAATCAGAATACCTCACACCACTTAACATTCAAATATAGAAGAAAGCAAAACAGAGAGGTGGGTTATTTTTCCTGGGTTTTAGTCCTTGGAGTTATTTTGGAAGCTGTCTTAAAGGGGGTAAATAAAAGCACAATCCGTCTAACACTTATACCTATGGACAATGTTTCTCAGGTACAGTAGAGTCTCGCTTATCCAACCTTTGCCATCTAATGTGCTGTATTATCCAATGCAGTCTGCCTCCTGTTGGATCCACAGCTATTTCAATACATTGCGATGTTTTAGAGCTAAATTCATATATATAGTAATTACTACATGACATTACTGTATATTGAACTGCTTTTTCTTTCAATTTGTTGTAAAACATGATGTTTTGGTGTTCAATTTGTGAAATAATAATGTAATTTGACGTTTAATAGGTTTTTCCTTAATCCCTCCTTATTAGCCCACATTTTTGCCTATCCAATGTTCTGCCGGCCCATTTATGTTAAAGAAGCGAGCCTCTACTGTACCTAGAAGTTTGGAAGTGATTTTCAGTTAATATGTGGTAAAAGTTTAACACATTTGAATAGTTCTAGTTACCACTGACTGTCATTTACTGGTACCTCTTATTTCCATCCTCATTGCGATCCCAAGTTTTGCCACATTATAAATGTATTGCTTTTAATTAAGCAGAAATGCCTGTGATAAAAGGGAAGCTTTTATCCTAAGTACCAGTGCTTATGTCATAAATATGCAGATCCATCCTCTCTCCCCTTCATCCTTCATTTCTTTTTCTCTGGACTTCTGCTGATACAAATTCTGCGTTTTTAATATATGGTGGAAGTGAGAAGGAAGCAGTTGTCATGAGACCTTTTCACCCAGGCATGGAAAATGTGTCAAATTAGCATAAGCAGGATTTATGACAGTTCCAGTTTAAGCAGTGTGGGGAGAACGCTTGCAGGTATGTAAGAATGAGGTGTAAGAATGTACTGCCATGAAATATAAAACAAGTTCTTCTATATGATAATTGTGGAAGGGAGGAACCATTCAGGCAATCCCTTTAGAGATCAAGGGTTCTCCAACTTTTTCAGCTGCAGAGCCCTTTTTGAAGCAGAAGTTTTTTGTGGAGCCCAAGAAATGTTTATATATTATATTATATATGATGTATATATTTCTGGCATGGGCAAACTTTTGAAGAACAATTTCAACCAAGATAAACATAACAGTATTTCAGTGGCAGACCCCAAGGGAAATCCAGTTCAACCCCCTTCTACCATGCAAGAAAGGCACAGTTGAAGCACCCCCAACAGATAGTCACCCAGCCTTTGTATATAATAATAATAATAATAATAATAATAATAATAAAAACAATGCCAGTGACCTGCTTGCTGACAGCAAAAAATCCTCCAAGCACCAGGAGTCCTATGACAGAAAGGAATCAAGTTCAGATGAATCTGGAGACTTCATAGACTCTCTGGATGGATTTGCATCCAATACACTAAAGCACAAATTAGTCTTGCCCATCAACATACCAAATGTTCGTCAGACTAAAAGAATGCATATCAAATCATTGGAGTATTGGTGTGGAGTATGTGTGGAATATAAGACGAGACCTCCAGGAGGCTTTGTCATATCACCTCAACAAAAAGAGCACCGAAAACCTAAACCTAAAAAAGACAATAAAACCTGTTGTGGAATTGGACAACATGCCAGATAAAGCCTTACAAGACTTTTTTTCCCAGCCAGCTGTTGTATTTGATGCAAAGTCTAATCAAGAGATTCTTTTACAATGTGTGAACAGTGGTACTTCACACTTACATTTCATCAATAATGAAGCAGTGTCCATATATAAATATCTAACTAGACCTTCCTTTTCAGCTGGCAAATAACATTAAAACAATTAAAAGAAAAAGGATATCAGTACTGGGTTGCTGTAAGGCTGTATGGCCATGTTGGTTCTCCCTCAAAGATACGACCACCAGGACTATCTGAAAGGACTTTACTACAGATCCTATCATTCCCAACCAGTGCATTTTTGATGACTGGACATGATGGAAGTTGATGAAGGCTCTTTTTAGGTTATGGATTTTGAAACCCACACCCATGAGGTTCAGAACTGATATGGTTTAACTTGCACCAAACAGGGATGTCTGGGGTTCAAATCAGCATGAAATCCCCTGTTGTATAGCGGAAGGGACTCTTTGCTCCTGTTAGGAAGCCAAATACCTTATTGCAGTGAAGTGGCCTCTTCAGGAACAAAAACAACATGCAGTACAAATACAAACACAGTATGTACAAAACTCTCTCTTATCTAATAATAATAATAATAATAATAATAATAATAATAATAATAATTTTATACCCCACCACCATCTCCCCGAAGGGACTCAGGGTGGTTTACAAGGGACAAACCCGAAAATACAGATTAAAACCCACAAAATGAAATGAAAATGAAGTCGACAACAACATAAAAAACATCTTCATTTACCAACCCTCATCAACTTAATACTGGGTTACTAAAACCAATATACTATAGTGCCAGTACTAGCCACCACACCCCAATTACAATGATATCTGTGTTTAAGCATGAGATACTGATCCTTTTATCATTAAAGAAATAATTTATTATTATTACAAAGGGACACCAAGGATGGAAATCCACCTCAAATTTCAGTGACGTACTCCTCCTACCCATACCCTCAGCAGCCTTGATGAATGAGCTTGCCAAATCCACGGTTCCAGCTGACTGGAAATGACAAAAATCAGCATTGTGCCTAGAGCAAAAATGTTCATTTCCATCTTGGCCACAAACATAGCAGCTGATGACCTTTCATTTTCAACCTGAAGGACTCATCTGCACCTTAATATGCGTGCAAGGAACCTTGTCCGCATGTTCTGGCTGGGAATTTCCTCAATTATTTTATTTCTAAATGAATATGGCTACTTCTTGTATTGGGAAAGATGACAGTGTCATTATAATGGGGGCATTTCCCCTTCTTTGATGTTTATCTGTTCCTCATTAACATGTTACATTTTATAGTTACAACTTGAAACGAACAGACTGCAAACCACACTTGTGCTGTGTGTGTGGCAGAGATTTTCAAGAAAATGAAAAGAGGAGAAAGAGAAGGGAGGGAAAATGCTGTGAGAGTAGCCAACTGCTGTTGACTTTTAAAAGAAAAATAATTCCCCCACTCAATATTTTGGTGAATCCAGAAAGCAAACCAGAGTATATTTAATTATTTACTATATTTCAATTATTTTTATTGTATTTCTACCCTGCTCTTCTCACCCGAAAGGGGATTCAGAGAGGCTTACAATTATGGCAAAATTCAATGCCATATTATGAATACAAATAGACAAATGCAACACATTAAGCAATAAAACCAATAAAATATATAAATACAATGAAAACAGACCAAAACATAATGCTAAATTCCAAGCATTAAAATCTACTCATTTGAAATGTGGTGTTGGAAAAGAGTGTTAAGGATACCATATCCTGCCAAAAGGACAACTACATGGATTGTAGAGAAAATCAACCCTGAACCCTTGCTAGAAGCCAGGTTGACTAAACAGAGGCTGTTGTGCTTTGGACATGTCACAAGGAAACATGGCTTGCTAGAAAATGCTTGATAATGTAGAAGGCAGTAGGAAAAGAGGAAGACTGCATTCCAGATGGATCGACTCAGTCAAAGAAGCCATGGCTGCCCTTAGTGTACAAGACTCAATGAGGCTCTTGATGATTGGGTGGCTTGGAGATCTTGTTCATGGGGTTACCATAGAATCATAGAATCATAGAATCAAAGAGTTGGAAGAGACCTCATGGGCCATCCAGTCCAACCCCCTGCCAAGAAGCAGGAATATTGCATTCAAATCACCCCTGACAAATGGCCATCCAGCCTCTGCTTAAAAGCTTCCAACGAAGGAGCCTCCACCACACTCCGGGGCAGAGAGTTCCACTGCTGAACGGCTCTCACAGTCAGGAAGTTCTTCCTAATGTTCAGATGGAATCTCCTCTCTTGTAGTTTGAAGCCATTGTTCCGCGTCCTAGTCTCCAAGGAAGCAGAAAACAAGCTTGCTCCCTCCTCCCTGTGGCTTCCTCTCACATATTTATACATGGCTATCATATCTCCTCTCAGCCTTCTCTTCTTCAGGCTAAACATGCCCAGTTCCCTAAGCCTCTCCTCATAGGGCTTGTTCTCCAGCCCCTTGATCATTTTAGTCGCCCTCCTCTGGACACATTCCAGCTTGTCAATATCTCTCTTGAATTGTGGTGCCCAGAATTGGACGCAATATTCCAGATGTGGTCTAACCAAAGCAGAATAGAGGGGTAGCATTACTTCCTTAGATCTAGACACTATGCTCCTATTGATGCAGGCCAAAATCCCATTGGCTTTTTTTGCCGCCACATCACATTGTTGGCTCATGTTTAACTTGTTGTCCACGAGGACTCCAAGATCTTTTTCACACGTACTGCTCTCGAGCCAGGCGTCCCCCATTCTGTATCTTTGCATTTCATTTTTCCTGCCAAAGTGGAGTATCTTGCATTTGTCACTGTTGAACTTCATTTTGTTAGTTTTGGCCCATCTCTCTAATCTGTCAAGATCGTTTTAAATTCTGCTCCTGTCCTCTGGGTCATAATTGATGTGTTGTCAGTCAACAAGAAAGGAACAAGGCAAATGCATGGAAGATTTGTGCATCTGAATGTATGTAGTGCAGGAGGTGTGACTGGGGTGAATGTGCGTAGGAATGTCTGTAAGTAATTAGATGCAAATGGCAGTGAACAGATAGATGTGTGCTGATGAATGGGATATGTATGGTGGTTAGAATGGTGGCACATGAATAAGTATTTGTATGTGAATTGGAGATGTATAAAGAGATGGAGATATGGGGAGACACACATGTAGATGAATTTGATAATCAATCTGATTACCTGGGTAAACAGGAATGTTATAAATCAACTAGCCCTCCTCTGCCACGTGTTGCTGTGGCCCAGTCTGTGTATATATGTTTTGTGTATATTTGTATATATGTGGTTTTGTGCATGCATTGTAATGTTTTTTTTTGGGTTTTTTTGCTTTTTAAGTCTCTTCTGCTGTGTTTTTCAATGGTTTTATGAGTGATGGTCACTCGTTGACCTGATAGGAATATTGTGTCCAAATTTGGTGTCAATTTGCCCAGTGGTTTTTGAGTTATGTTAATCCTACAAACTAACATTACATTTTTACTTATATGGATTTTTATAAATAGGCCTGATAAGTAGATATTTAATGGAGAGAAGGATGTGTGGTGAGTGCACATGTTTGTATAAATATGCAAATTTGAAAGGTGTCAAACAGCAATGGATGGACGACTACACAAATGGATAATCTCTGCTCAATGTTGGGTTTGGCCACAGCCTATTATTTGGTTGGTCACTATCAGAGGTCATGCTCTGATTTATTTATCCCTACTGAGGTCAGTTCCAAAATGTTTCGATTTCCGATTTCAGTTCCAAAATGTTTCAAATGGTTTGTATAGCTTTTAACGGTTTTATTTTTATAGTTATGTTAATTTTAATTGATAGTTATAGTGCAGGTGATTACCTATAAAGCCCTATATGCTTCGGGTCCAACCTATCTTTGAGACCGCATCTCCTTCTATGAACCGTTTCAGGCATTGAGATCTGCTGGGGAAGCCCTTCTCTTGGTCCAACCACCGTCTCAAATACGGTTGGTGGGGACGAGACAGAGGGCCTTCTCAGTGGTGGCACCCCGGCTCTGGAATGCCCTTCCTAGAGAAGTCAGGCTAGCCCCTTCACTTCAAGCCTTCCAGGTTAAAAACATGGCTTTTTAAACAAGCGTTTGATCTTATGTAGGTTTTAAGGATTACTCTGAGGACTTTCTGTTGGTGCCATGTCGGCACTGGGCTGTGTCAATTAGAAACAACTTGTTTTTATCAGCAGCTATGACTGCATTTTATGAATTTTAATGCTTTACATTGTAATGTATGTGTGTGATTGTAACTCTATGGTTTTATCATTTTAAGATTTATGCACTGTCTATATGCAACACTTCAGTGTATTTTGTTAGTCACTCCGAGTCCCTTCAGGGAGATGGTGGCGGGGTAGAAATAAAATTTATTATATTATTATTATATTATTGTTTTAGTTGTAATGTATTATTTTATATGATTGTGGGGAATTAAATCTTTGCCATTTATTATGTTAGGAACTGTTTTGAGTCCCCTTAGGCGTTGAGAAAAGCGGTATAGAAATACAATAAATAAATAATAAATAAATTTAGTTGTTGCAAATCTAATGCATTTGAAATCCTATTCAACACCTTTGTGGTTTTTTTTCCCCTCTTGAACAGATTTTGGATGTCAAAACCCTTAGAAAAGCTTCTAATCTCCATGAACCTTTCATGTGGTCATTACAAAGGTGCAGTTATGAAAAAAAAATGCTGTAAGTGATGGGTAAAAAGTAATAAAAGAAAAAAGCCAATTTCCTCAAATTTTAGATATAAGGTAGTAACAGAACTGTAAAGTAGATTTTTTTAAAAAAAAATAATACATGGTTTCCATTCAGTTTAGAACCCTTCTTTGGGTGAGAGCTGTTTTTTAAATTATGCCTGTGCAAATAAAGCTTGACAAACAGCTGTTTCTGTTTGCATTTGTGTATGTTATAAGCCAGTTCTTTACAAGGAGGAATCTGGAAAAAAAATTGCTATCTATGCCAAGTTCTTCTCTGCCAAATTTTAGCTGGGGTCCTTAATCCTATGGCTGTGGAGCAAATCCCGAAGATGATGTTTACAGAAGAATTGCTGACAGAATGCAATCCATAATTACAGCAAGCTTCTGTAAATAATAGATGCCTATATGGTGTATATATACATGTGGTATATATGCATATGCATAAGCTACATGCCCTGTTTTATTAGCCTTGAGGTGTTTAGTGCCCGATATATTTTTGGAGAACCTAAAAACAGCCTTGAACACTTTTTAACAGAATTCGTAATTAGGAAGAATACACTCTTCCTTTGAACTTTCCAGATTTAAGTGATTCTTTTGAAATCAACAAATGAATTTCTAACCTTCTGAAACCCACTGGTTATGTTTTCATTTTTTAAAACTCGTATTTGACTCTCCTTTTTACTTCCCTTCTATTTCTTTGGATTGCTCATTTCCTGAAATCTCACACTCATTTCCTAGGCTTTTTACCAGTTTTCATAGCCTGCTCTAAATTCCTGGGTCACCAAATCCTTTCTTCTTAAATCCAGACCTTTTCTACCCCCATCACTCCCTTTTAGGATCCTGACATAGCCCTGTGCAACATCTCTAAATATAAATAGCTGCTCACCACTCTTGTTGTCAGCCAGTCCGTGGCCAAAGGCAATAGAGACTAATACAACAAACTATGCAGAGATATTCCAGAAGTCATAAACCTTTTCCACACAGCTGAATAAAACCCCACATTATCTGCTTTGAACTGGGTTATATGGCAGTGTGGACTCAGATATCCCAGTTCAAAGCAGATACTGTGGGATTTTCTGCCTTGATATTCTGGGATATAGGGCTGTGTAGAAGGGGCCATAGTCAACAGTCTGTTCCCAAGATCCTCACCAATATCATCCACATCTAGATTAGCCCCAGCTTCTGCCAAATTAGCAGTCTTAAAACATGAAAAAGTGAGTAAATCAATAGGTATGGCTTCAGTGGGAATGTAATAGCACTCCATACAGTCATGCTAGCTACATGGTCTTGGAGGTGTTATGAACAATGTTGGCTCTTTGGCTTAGAAATGGAGACGAGCACCACCCCCCAGAGTCAGACACGAGTAGACTTAATGTCAGGGGAAACCTTTTCCTTTACCTTTTAAGCAATTAATGGCTAATAAACACAATTTTGTATGTTTTACCTCCAATGTGAGAGAACTCTGTCTCCCAATACAAGTCACTGGGAAATGCAAAATAGAGCATGAATATTTACAGATGTGTATCTTACCACCTCATCACATGGAGTCTTATCTCCACTTCCTGGCACTGAGTCCCTTGGAGCCCATCAAATGACGCAGGGCCACTTTTGGTGGACAGTATACCCGTAGCGTTCCTGCAGCACTGAAAAGCAGAGCCCAGAGTAGTTGAGTGTATATCTGACTTCTCATAAAAGAAGCCAGGGATGATTTGGGAGCAGGCTGGGGATGGCAGGGAAACATCGTGGGAGGGGATCCTATGATCAACCATGGTAAGGATGCTAATAATAATAATAATAATAATAATAATAATAATAATAATACTTTATTTATATACCACGCAATCTCCCCGAGGGGGATTCAGGGCGGTTTCCAAGCAACATCAGCAAAACATACAGAGTAAACAGCATAACATAAAATTACCAAAACAACATGAACATAAAATTATCACAATAACACATATATATTAAAAATAATCCTGCCTGTTCAGAGCAATTAAAAGGCCGGGTCGAGGCTAGTGCAAACTCAAAATATGAGGGGACCGGGAGTGTCAAACTGTCCCACTGTTTCCCTGCTGTCCCCTGGATTCTGGACCTCAATGTGATGAGGTCCTTAGGTTGAAAACCCTCTGTATGCAATGATGAACAAACAATGAGAAGAAGGAAGAACAGCTAAGCTTGGCTCAGCATACCCCTCCTGCCCCAGCATGTCAAAAACCTGCAGATCCATACATTGGGCTGCTTTAAAAAATCACAAAGAGTAAGGAACTATTAAGAAAAAGGCAAATGGCTCAATCTTTGGGGCTGGCACAATCAACTGTAAGTGAAATTCATTATGTTTTAGAGCAGTGGTTCTTAAACTGTGGTTCCCTAAGTGTTTTGGCCTACAACTCCCAGAAATCCTGGCCAGTTTATCAGCTGTTAGGATTTCTGGGAGCTGAAGGCCAAAACATCCAGGGAACCACAGGCTGAGAACTGCTTCCTTAGAGGCTCTATTAAAAAATGACCCTATTTTGATAAATATATATATATATGGGGAGATCTGTGTTCAAAGTTGTGTGAAAAAAGAAAGTGTGTGTGTAGATTGGGAGGCAGACCTTCCTGGATACATTTCAGAAGAAACCATCTAATCCCCTGACATTAAGTCTAGTCGTGTCTGACTCTGGGGGTGGTGCTCATCTCCATTTCTAAGACTAAGGGTTGATATTGTCCGTAGACACCTCCAAGGTCATGTAGCTGGCATGACTGCATGGAGCGTCGTTACCTTCCCGCCAGTGTGGTACCTAGTGATCTACTCACATTTGCATGTTTCTGAACTGCTAGGTTGGCAGAAGCTGGGGCTAACAGTAGGAGCACACGCCACTCCCCAGATTTGAATCTACAACCTTTTGGTTAGCAAGTTTAGCAGCTCAGTGGTTTAACCTGTGCCACTGGGGGTTCCCTCTGTAGAAAGTTCAAAATGCAACACTTTCCTGACTGCTTTTATATCTATATTTCACAAGGGTTTATTATAGGAAAGCAAATAGTGCTGTTTGGTTTACAATACTATGTCATGGGATTCCTCAGAAAAGCCACAAAAATGTATGCAATACTGGGATGAAATGCTATTGCAGTGCATAGGAATAGCTGTGATGAACAGGTTGAAACAGCACTTTACTGACTGTTTTCATCCTCCCTGAAATGAAAATATTAATGTTGTCAATTCAAATATTTTTCTCAGGCATTTGTCATCTTAAATTTGTTAAAGAGGCTTGTCAGCACTTCCTCAAATGTGGTTGGAACTAGAGAATGTGAAGAATTGTAAGATTTCTTCCTGCTGGTTCGCATATCAAAAGCCACATGCTCACATACTTTGATGAATCTCCCCTTTGGCTCAGAGTTGGCTATTTCAGATCATTACAACTTGAGAAAAGTGGCTTTCCTAAATGAATTAATTATACAATTCATTATGAAGCCCTCCCCCAATTCAATTCAATATGTTTAAAACGATAGAAAACATAACCCCGTGTAGTGACAATTTTTTTTAAAAGTTAAATATAGGATTAATAACAGAATTGTAGAAAATTAAAAACTCCACTCACATGCTCAAAGATAAGAACTCATTGCACTTACATTGCATGTCCATTAGCTCTGAAACTTGGTGAAATTGTCTCTCTTCAACATTCTCCCAGCTATATTACTTGTCACTCACCATGTCTAATATGTTTCCCCTTTGCTAATAAACTGTATCAAGAGGTAAGATTTACATGAGCAGAAGACAGGGTCACCCCCAAATGTCTTGCTGCTTGAGTCATAAAAAAAGATAGTGCCCATCCTTATGCAATATATACAAAGAAACTGGAATGGCATTTGAAATCTGGGTTGTTATAGGTTTTTCAGGCTATATGGCCATGTTCTAGAAGCATTCTCTCCTGACATTTCACCTGCATCTCTGGCATTTGAAATCTGCTCTAATACTGATGATGTGAAATTGCCTTCCATCCCATCTAAGAACACTAGGGTGATCTAGGCATGCCATAAAGGCTATGTGAAACTCATCTCTGTCTTCCAACAGAAGAAATAATCAGTGAAGCTCAAAGAAACACTTTTTTTTCATGTCAGGAGTGACTTGAGAAACTGCAAGTCACTTCTAGTGTGAGAGAATTGGCTGTCTGCGAAGGCGTTGCCCAGAGAATGCCAGGATGTTTGATGTTTTGCCATCTTTGTGGGAGGCTTCTCTCATGTCCCCGCATGGGGAGCTGGAGCTGACAGAGGGAGCTCATCCACACTCTCCCTAGATTCGAACCTAAGACCCGCCAGTCTTCAGTCCTGCTGGCACAAGGGTTTAATCTACTGCACCACTGGGGGCTCCAAAGGAACACTCGGGTGCTACTACAAGTCTTCTTGACCCCCTGAGATGGTGGCTTTATTTTCACTCAAAATGAAGTGTTTCACCTTGTTTCACCACTTGTCGGTGATATCACGATGGTTCTTCCTTAGTCTTGGCCATGATAGTATTTGCAGGATGTGGCTAAGATCACATTTGATCACACCTTTAGCAAATGAATAGAAGACAGGGCAATGCATGCACCTGCTCCTCACAATCCATGCATTCGTCATACCACATTTCCAGTATTACCAGGGCTCAGAGGCCATTGAAGATTTTTAAGAAGGAGGTGGGGTGGGTTCAAAATTGGTGGGCAGGTTGTAATTAATGTTGCCTGATTGCAGGGGAAGGACAAATTACTTTCTCCTTCTATTACTACTGAAGCATCATTAAATATGAAAACTATGAGCACCATGTGTACTTAGAAGGGTCCTCCATCTGTTCAGTGTAGCTAACTTCTAAATTGCAAGCACCCTCAATTATTCCTGGGAGAGCTCAGTGACAATAACCAACTTGACATTTCTTGCTATTGTGTGCTTCCAAGTAATTTCTGACTTGTGGCAGCCCAAAAAAGAACCTATTGCATGGGGTTTTTTTGGCAAGATTTTTTTCAGAAAGGGTTTTCCTTTGCTTCCTCTGAGGCACAAAAGGTGTAAGTTATCCAGTATCATCCACTGGATTTCCATGGGTGGAACAGTCTTCACAGTCATAGTCCAAAGTTCAAACCACTATACCATATGAATACATCATGTGGGACTTTTTCCCCATCCTAAGATGCTACCAAGATGCAGCCAGGACAGAGCCCATCACATGACATAGGGTTCAGTCCTGGCTCCATCTCGGCAGCATGTTCAAAGGCTGCATGTGTTCTCATTCAAGAAGTTGGGGACAGCAGGGATGAAGCTAGGGGCAGACGAGAAACGCTGTGTAATGGTAAGGGGGTGATGCGAGACACTGCCCAATGCTTTTCTTTACTGCCCCAAGATTCTCCTCACTGCCCCACAGCTTATGGACCTCAGTCTGATGAGGTCCACAGTGACTCTCTTACTCTAGATTATTTATTATGATTCTGATTGATAATGCCTAAGGAGTCTCAACGTCATATGGGAATTGGTGGCCCAATTTTGTCAGATCATGTGTAGCCTAGCCTTAGAAAGGGGGCGAGCCCCCATCCCCTGTGAAAAACAAAAGTGCATTCCTTGACTCTCAATCTGTTTGCTTGTGCTCCAGGACTGGATGCCATGGGGGTAATGTCCGAAATGAGATTTTCTGAAAATTATGCATGTTTAGATTAAAATCCCACCTTGAGCTACAAGGGTAATAAATTATTATTATTATTATTATTATTATTATTATTATTAAATAATAAAAGGAATGAAATATTACATTTCTTCTAAAAAAGATATTCCTGGCAAAATTCTGCAAAACATTGACACCCCAGATATCCTGCTAGTATCTGATTGATACTAATGCTTCCACTAATGCTTCCTCTTCACTCACTAATGCTTCCTCTTCATCTTGGAAAGAAGTGACGAGCGGAGTGCCGCAGGGTTCCGTCCTGGGCCCGGTCCTGTTCAACATCTTTATTAATGACTTAGATGAAGGGCTAGAAGGCAGGATCATCAAGTTTGCAGACGACACCAAATTGGGAGGGATAGCCAATAGTCCAGAGGACAGGAGCAGAATTCAAAACGATCTTGACAGATTAGAGAGATGGGCCAAAACTAACAAAATGAAGTTCAACAGTGACAAATGCAAGATACTCCACTTTGGCAGAAAAAATGAAATGCAAAGATACAGAATGGGGGATGCCTGGCTCGAGAGCAGTACGTGTGAAAAAGATCTTGGAGTCCTCGTGGACAACAAGTTAAACATGAGCCAACAATGTGATGTGGCGGCAAAAAAAGCCAATGGGATTTTGGCCTGCATCAATAGGAGCATAGTGTCTAGATCTAAGGAAGTAATGCTACCCCTCTATTCTGCTTTGGTTAGACCACATCTGGAATATTGTGTCCAATTCTGGGCACCACAATTCAAGAGAGATATTGACAAGCTGGAATGTGTCCAGAGGAGGGCGACTAAAATGATCAAGGGTCTGGAGAACAAGCCCTATGAGGAGCGGCTTAGGGAACTGGGCATGTTTAGCCTGAAGAAGAGAAGGCTGAGAGGAGATATGATAGCCATGTATAAATATGTGAGAGGAAGCCACAGGGAGGAGGGAGCAAGCTTGTTTTCTGCTTCCTTGGAGACTAGGACGCGGAACAATGGCTTCAAACTACAAGAGAGGAGATTCCATCTGAACATTAGGAAGAACTTCCTGACTGTGAGAGCCGTTCAGCAGTGGAACTCTCTGCCCCGGAGTGGACGCTCCTTCTTTGGAAGCTTTTAAGCAGAGGCTGGATGGCCATTTGTCAGGGGTGATTTGAATGCAATATTCCTGCTTCTTGGCAGGGGGTTGGACTGGATGGCCCTTGAGGTCTCTTCCAACTCTTTGATTCTATGATTCTATGATTCTATGATTCTATCTGTGATGAGATCTGAAATCCATCTCAATTGCTGTGTCTTTCTGACTCTTGTCGTCTTTCCACTGATGAAAAAATAAGTAAGGTAATTTTATCTGTGACTTCTTGTTTTAAAAAAGAGGAATGGGATATGGTATTAGATAAAGGAAGGAAAGGTGAAAAAGTGAGTGACTCTCCCACAAAAAAATGTTATTGTCCTCCTTATGCAAATATCTGCATTTGGTAATTTGATTGTATATTTGTCCAGGAGTAAGTATCATCAATAGGAGTATAGTGTCTAGATCCAGGGAAGTCATGCTACCCCTCTATTCTGCCTTGGTCAGACCACACCTGGAATACTGCATCCAATTCTGAGCACCGCAATTTAAGGGAAATGAATGTGTCCAGAGGAGGGTGACTAAAATTATCAAAGGTCTGGAGAACAAGCCCTATGAGGAGTGGCTTAAAGAGCTGGGCATGTTTAGCCTGCAAAAGAGAAGGCTGAGAGGAGACATGATGGCCATGTATAAATATATGAGGGGAAGTCATAGGGAGGAGGGAGCAAGCTTGTTTTCTGTTGCCTTGGAGACTAGGACATGGAACAATGGCTTCAAACTACAGACAAGGAGATTCCACCTGAAGATGAGGAAGAATGTCCTAAGTGTTAGAACCGTTCAGTAGTGGAACTCTCTGCTCCAGAGTGTGGTGGCAGGTCCTTCTTTTGAGACTTTTAAGCAGAGGCCGGATGGCCATCTGTCGGGGGAGTTTGAATGTGATTTTTTTGGTCCTCATTTGGTGTTCATTTCTCTTTTGTCACAAGTTTATGGTTATTATTTTTGTATTTTTTCTGCTTGTTTTGTATTTGAGTTTGGCCATTGAATGTTTGCCTTCTCTATGTGTAAACCGACCTGAGTCCACTTGGTGAGAGAGGGTGGTCTGTAAATAAAGTTGTTATTATTATTTTCCTGCTTCTTGGCAGGGGGTTGGACTAGATGGCCCATGAGGTATCTTCCAACTCTTTAATTCTATGATTCTAATAGTTGGGAGGTAACTTCTAAACAGAGGCGGCCCTAGGTAATTTTCAACTGTTAACAAACAGTATTTTGGTGCTCCCCCCCCCCCCCAAACCAATCACTGATATATATTTTCTGTTTGTCGTGGGAGTTCTGTGTGCCATATTTGGTTCAATTCCATCATTGGTGGAGTTCAGAATGCTCTTTGATTGTAGGTGAACTATACATCCCAGTAACAACTCGCATATGTCAAGGTCTGTTTTCCCCCAAGAGTGCCTCAAGAGCGCCCCTGGGCAAAATCAACTATACTGCAAATGCTTACTTTGCGTAATGGGTTGAGCCGCCCCTGCTTCTAAATATATTATCTAAATATTATATGATTGCACATTCACCATTAAACCTACTTAGTCTGAATTAACATAAATATGTTTAGGATATATGTTTCCGATGCTCGGGAACACTTCTTTAAAAAGACTAGATAGAGAACCTAATTCACAAACTGGATACCTGCCAATCTTTTATATTCTGTTTAAAATCATATATTAAAAAGGTATAAATCTGTCTAGTAGGCCTGTTGTATGTTGGGGATTTCCAACCATAGTTATAATTTAGTAGTGTGGCAGCCTGAAATTAGGGAACGTTTGTGATACATGCACATCCAAACCACAAAGCTTTAAACATCCTCTTGCATTTCACCAGATAATTTATATTATACATATGCACCAAGGCTGTAAGTACAGTGTGGGCTAAGAGACAAATTGGCCTCCTTTAGATCTATGTTCCAAAGCCCTGAAGCTGCTACCGGTGCCATGATCTGGATCTTTGCCAGCCTCCCCAAAACGAACAGATGAGCATACATTTCAGAGAAGCAAGTGAGGATCCCAGATGTTACTCTCTCATTAAGCAGATTTCATGCTAGAGATGTGTCATTGATCTGGCTTCAGTCTGAGGTTTCTTGGTTTCATCTCAACCTGCACGTCCTTCACTATCAATGAGGCAAATACAATTTGTACTCCAAAGTCTTCACCATAGACTGACTTTAAGGGGAGCACTTTAAAAAGCGTGTATAGAAAAATCTGCAAATTTCAAATGTGTGTGAAACACTGCTTCTACATCCTTTTGTCAAGAAGCAGGAAAGGGGTTCAAAGAAAGTGTGCAATGTATTGATTTAACTTTTGAATTTCTATATCCTGCTTTTCTCTCAAAACTGGGGCTCAAGGAGGCTCACATTAAAATTGAAACAGACGCAATTTTTTTTAGTACAGATGAAAAAAGTACAATCTATCCACCCTTTTCCTCTCTTTCACAGCTTGCATTTATTGAGGCCAAAGAAGTATTAAATTTCTCAACCCAAAAATGTCTGCTGGGCAAAATCTATAATTTTGCATTGGAAATAGCAGTCCAACACCAAGAAGAAACTCTGGGTGGATCTACAGCAGGCATGGGCAAACTTGGGCCCTCCAGGTGTTTTGGACTTCAGCTCCCACAATTCCTACCGGCTATTAAGAATTGTGGGAGTTGAAGCCCAAAACACCCGGAGGGCCCAAATTTGCCCATGTCTGGTGTACATTGTAGAAAGCAGTGCTTTGAAATCCTGGGGTTTTTAGCCTTCTCTGCCAAATAGTGCTGGGGAATCATCAAAGTACAACTCCCTTGATTCTATGCTATGGAGTCATTGCAGTTGTCAAACTGCCTTAATTCCACAGTTTAGATGCCCCCATTCACACCCCATTTATCCCTCCCTTGGTTCAGTGTTCTCTTGCAAATATCTATTTACCTTTTTGTGCCTGGGTTCAGAAAGTGTGCATTCTGTCTAGATATGAGGATGTGAAATCAGAGCATTGTATGAACTTCTGAAGAAGGATTTTGTCCACTCAAATAAAATGCCCCTTTGCTTCCCAAATTTGTAACACTGTATTTAATATAATAATAAAAACATCATTCATGCCTGGAACTCCCATATTTGCTGTGTCCACATCCCCATGATTCCATTACCTTGCCCTTTCTTTTGGATGTCTAAACTCTTTCTATTGCATCATTGCTATGATATGGCTGAGAACTGAAGCGGAGTGTCTTTGATGGGGCAATGCCTTCATTTTCATTGGCAGCAGGCTAGAAGCCCCTGGTGATGCAATGGGTTAAACCCTTGTGCTGGTAGGACTGCTGACCAAAAGGTCAGCGGTTCAGATCCGGGGAGCGGGGTGAGTTCCCATCTGTCAGGTTCAGCTTCTCATGTGAGGACATGAGAGAAGCCTCCCACAGGATGGTAAAACATCCAGACATCCCTGGGCAGCGTCCTTGCAGAGAGCCAATTTTCTCACACCAGAAGTGACTTGCAGTTTCTCAAGTTGCTTCTGACATAAAAAAAATGGCAGTAGGCTAAAAGCTTTCATTTTGTTTAAGCTTTTAAAGAAGAACACTTTTAAAATGGAGACAGAGAAGGCTGACTGGTATTTATATATTTCAATAGATCAATATTTTTTATGGTTTAAACTGGTTTAAATATTTATATGTTTAATTCTGTTTTAATCTTTACATGCGTTTGATTTTAAATATATTTTTAAACACTGTTAGCCTTTTTGTGTCTCTTTTAAGAGAGCAAAATGGGACAAGAACAAATAACAATCATCATCACCATCACCCACTGCCCTTGCTACATTCCTAGTGCAAATCAACATGCAAACAGAATGACATTTTATAACCATCCCCACTTGCAATGCATATCAATTTATCATGTAAGAAAATATTTCAGCGGACCTTGAAATTTCTTATTCTCAACCCAATTGCTTTGTTTTTCTTCCCAAGTTTTTTTTCTGTGTGGGTTTCCTTGCAGACTAAAATGTGACTGCATTCGTTCTATTTTCTTATTTAGAGTAAGATCTTGTTTGGGTTGCTGTGAGTTTTCCCGGCTGTATGGCCATGTTTCAGAAGCATTCTCCCCTGACTTTTCACCCACATCTATGGCAGGTATCCTCAAAGGTTGAGCGATCTGCTGGAAATTAGGCAAGTGGGGTTTATATATCTGTGGAATGCCCAGGGTAGGAGAAAGAACTCTTATCTGTTGGAGGCAAGTGTAAATGTTGCAATTGACCACGTTGTTTAGCATTTGATGGCCTTGCAGCTTCAGTGCCTGGCTGCTTGCTGCTTGGAGATCCCTTGTTGGAAGGTGTTAGCTGTCCCTGATTGATTCCTGTCTGGAATTCCCCCCTTTTTGATGTTGCTCTTTATTTACTGTCCTGATTTTAGAGTTTTTAAAATACCAATAGCCAGATTTTGTTCATTTTCATGTTTTTCTCTTTTCTGTTGAAATCGTCCACATCCTTGTGGATTTCAATGGCTTCTCTGTTTCTTTATTGCTTAATATTTGGGGCTCCCTCTTTCGACACAGAAGCACCACTGCATCTCTTAGCCAAGGCTGCAGCCATTCTTAAATGATATCTTCAGAAAGAGGGAAGACCTCATATTTGAGGAAAGGGCTACCTGTGCCCTGTGAGAAATACTTTAATGAAAAGGAGTGTGGAGGGATGGATGTGTTGTTTTTGTGATGTGTGCTGGGGAAAGCATTTCGTTACATTGTACAATGACAATAAAGTTATTATATTCTATTCCTTGTTTAAATTAAAATTAAAATTTAAGACATCTGTGACCATACCAGTGTGTCTTCTTACAAGCAAGTCTCAAGGAATCAGGATCAAGCTCAGGATACATCTGGGAAAGGAATGCTTTATGCATAAGCTCTGTTAATGAAATTAATTTGCCTATTTGCCTTACTGATGAATTGCAAATGGGCAGATCATTCCAGCATACACTTTAAAACCTGGCCTTTTCCAGCTGAAAATGAAGTGTACCTCCAATTAATACCCAAATCGTGTGCCTCAGCTGTTCAGGAAACACTGACTTAAAGGAACTACAGTTTAATGAGCATTTGAAACACAAGTCGTCTATGTTTGTCAGCACTACCAAAGGCATTACTGCTCAGAATATTTTCCAGCTGTGATTTGCTCTTAGCACCCTGAGCAATTTCCATGCACCACATCTTCATTTGCTTGTGCTGAATAACGAACATGGCGAGACCCTTGTAATTTGAATCTGACTGGCCATAAAGTCTCCACAAAGATTTACTTCCAAGTAAAGCTGTGTATCCTGAAGCAAAATCTCACAACTGTCGAAGGTTGACATTTCTGACTTGAAATCCATTCTTTCTTGCCTAACAGCACCCATGCTTCAGCCCTTTGTACCTCCTTCACATGGTTTACTGAAAGATAGTAACCACCATAACATTTTACACTGCATATTTTGACTTTTCCTCCTCCCACTAAAATCCAAACCATGAGATAATTACATAATGACCTCTGAAAAATGAAATGTTTGTTCCATAAAACAAAAATGGACGTAGTTACAGCAAATACACTTTACTAAAAATGAACAAACAAGTGAAACTGAATAATATGGCTCTTATCTAACAATATGAACACTGTGGAAGAAACTGAAGCCTCATCTACACTGCCATATAATCCAGTTTCTGAATCTAGATTATCTGCTTTAAACTGGATTATATGGCAGTGTAGACTCATATAATCCAGTTCAAAGCTCATAAGATGAGTTTAGAACCTGTATTATAAGGTAGTGTAGCTCCAACCTGAGAGAACAAAGTTGGTTACATAAGCTGACTCCACACTATAGAATTAATGCAGTTTGACACCCCTTTAATTGCCATGGCTCAGTGCTGTGGGATTCTGGAATCTGTAGTTGGATGAGGCAACATCACTTTTTGGCAGAGAATGCTAAAGACCTTGTAAAACTACAACACCCAGGATTCAATTTCATTTGGTGGCGTCAAATTGCAATAAGGTGCATCTAGAGCAGTGGTTCCCAATCTGTGGTCTATGGACCACCAGTGGTCCACAAGAATGAAAATATGGCCTCACCATTACTACACTGTTGCCTCAAAACCACATGGAAACGAGACTGACTGGTCTCATGAAATCCTCTTATAGTGCCGAGACAACGTGGGTGTTAGGAAGGGAGAAGCTGACTACCCATGAAAGATTACTACTACCACATAAGCTCTAGATTATTAAATATGGTTTTCTGTGGGCGAGCAGATGGCTACTACTGGATGGCATATGTTCTGTATCAGAAACAAGAGCTGATGTGGTCTATCAGCACCCCAAATAACCAAACTGAATCTAAAGTTGACTAAAAACTGATCCATAACCCTTTTGGTACTAATGTTGGAGAGTGGTCCCTGGTGAAAAAAAGGTTGGGAACCACTGACCTAGAGAAAGTGATGTCCTTCTTGAGCAACTGGCTTTGTGCAGCTATTTGACAATTCACTTCGTAATAGCCTTTATTTGTGCAAAAGGAATTTTTTAAATCGTTTATTTGATTTATATCCCTCCTTTCCCCCCTTTCTCCCGACACAGAATCCAGAGGAAAAAACACAGAAGCAGCAGGGTAATAGCACAAGAGAGATACAAGTAGCAGGTGATGGTGACTGATAAAATTCTACAATCAAGGCAAGGCACTTGCACAGTAAAATTCTCGTCTGCAAGTATACACATAGATCTAATTGTCAGTCAGAACTGAACTTGCATGCAGTATATATGATGTTGTTTGTAAGCTAGTGAACCCACAAAAGTTAGCAACAGGCCCTCCAATGTGAAGAATATTTTATTTACTATGGAGCCAGTTCACTTCTACTTGCTGATATCGAAGACATGTAACAGGACAGGCTGGCTTGCTGGGAAAAAATGAGGACCAATATAACAACTTGGAAAGAGATTGCCAAGTACCTTCCTCCCTTACTTATCCTCATCATAAATCAAAGGAACAAGCAAAAGAGTACTGCCATTGTAGAAAATTGTCTTCTGTCAGAATAGGAAACTGAAAAAGAGATCTTATCACTGTTGTGTTGGGGTTTATTTCCCAAGAAGTAAATTCATTCTCTGAAATGAACATGAAAATGAACAAAATCTGAATACCAGTATTTAAAAAAACTCTAAAACCAGGACAGTAAATAAAGAACAACACTAAAAAACAGGGGAATTCCTGACACGAAACAATCAGGGCCAGTTAACACCTCACAACAAAGATCCCCCCAGGCAGGAAGCAACCAGGCTTTGAAGCTGCAAGGCCATGTCATGCTAATCAAGGTGGCCAATTGCAATATTCACACTTGCCTCAAGCAGACAAGAGTTCTTTCTCCCACCCTGGACATTCCACAGATCTATGTAATGGTTCTGGCCCAGCTATGAACCACCACAGAGTTTAAGATCATCTGAGGAAGCCCTGCTCTTGGTCCTGCCTCCTTACAGGTGAGATTGGCGGAGATGAGAGACAGGGCCTTCTCAGTGGGGGCCCCTCGGCTGTGGAATTCCCTCTCCAGGGATATTAGATCACCCCCCCCCCCCCCAGCCTTCTGCAAGAGAGTGAAAACGTGGCTTTGTGACCTGGCCTTGAGAGAACTTGTGAAACAAACTTGGAAGAATGTGCAATAACCATTGGAATGGCCTGGATTACGCTCATGGATGTATTGTTTTTAATGTACTTTTAAATTCTATTTTAATATTTATTTAAGTATACATTGTGTTTTAAGGCATTGAATCATTGCCTGTATGTAAAGCTACCTTGAGTCCCCTCCGGGGTAAGAAAGACGGGGTAGAAACGTGTGTGTGTGTGTGTATATATACACACACACTTTCCAACACACCTCGCAACCTCTGAGGATGCTTGCCATAGATGTGGTCGAAACGTCAGGAGACAATGCTCTGGAATATGGCCATACAGCCCAGAAAACTCACAGCAACCTAGTGCCTCAATGTTGTTGCTGTGTGACTCCAAGTCATTTCCAACATGGAAACCCTAAGATGTTTTCATGGCAAGATATATTCAGAAGGGGATTGCCTTTGCCTTCCTCTATGCTTGAAAGAATGTGACTTACTCAATGTTTCCTCATAGCCAAGGTGGAATTTGAACACCGATATCCAAAGTTTTAGTCCAATGTTGAAACAATTACATTGCTTGGACTCTTTACTGGGAAAGGAACTGTCTATGCCTATTAAGATAAGGAATCATTTTAGTACTGTGTGGTATAAATAATATTAGATCTATAATAGTAAAAATAAGTAAAACGGTTGAACTTATAGCACAAAATTAATTAAAATTAACAAATATATATATCACAGTCTTTCCCATGGATTTTCAGCATTGATCAATGTCAAGTAACTCTTGCCTAGTCCTGAGCTGGGGACTCGCTATGGTGATTGAGGTAAAGAAGAAGTAAAAATGAGCTTGGTGGCTCGGTGTTTGCACTGTCAGTTAGCTGCAATCTTGGTAAGTCCACAAGCAGGGCAGGAGAGCAATAGCAGCCACCCACTCATGTTTTCCCGGAAGTGATGTACAGAAGCATATTGTTTCTAGCACTAGATGGTAGATAATAGCCATTGTGTCTAACAGCATCAGCAACAGAATATCACCTTGTTATATGTCATATAACAGTTTTTTTTTGTTTTTTTTAGGAATATTTATCTCCTACCACTGCCATTGGGAATCTGCCTGGGAAATTAAACTGGGGCCACTGCGGTATAGTGCACTAATTCTCAATCCCACAAACATTCTGGAAGGATAGTATTGAATGCAGCTGAAAAGTCCACACATTTATTTATTTATTTATTTATGACATTTATATGCCACCCTTCTCACCCTATAGAGAACTCAGAGCAGCTTACAAGATGTATATACATACAATATATTATATTATTAGCATAGCACAATATCAGTATTATATATTACTATATTGTACTATACCATTATATGGTAATATTATTAGTAATATTCCATGTAATATTATAATAATGTATTATTAGTATTATTAGTATTGTATTACATTATAATATTATAAATATTATATGTATATACATTATATTATATTATATTATATTATATTATATTATATTATATTATATTATATTATATTATATTATTAGCATAGCACAAGAGATAAGGTGGAACTGTCTTTATTTGTCATATCAAAAGCAAATCGAGGGTACAGTTGTAATGCATTTAAAAAACACAAATTTTAAGAACTTGGCATTATACACAATGTCCTTTGACCAGTAACTGGCCACTTGGAGTGCCTCTTATGTTACTATAAGAAGGTCCTCCATTGTGCATGTGGCAGGGCTCAGACTGCATTGTAATAGGTGGTCTGTGGTTTGTTCTTCTCCACACTCGCATGTCGTGGACTCCATTTTGTGGTCCCATTTCTTAAGGTTGGCTCTGTATTTTGTGGTGCCAGAGCGCAGTCTGTTCAGTGCCTTCCAAGTCATCCAATCTTCTATGTGCCCAGGGGGGAGTCTCTCATTTAGTATCAGCCATGGCTTGAGGTTCCAGGTTTTACCTTCTACTTTCAGACTCTTGCTTGCTGAGGTGTTCCTGTGAGTATTTCTGTAGATTCTAGAAAACTATTTCTTGATTTAAGCTGTTGTCATGCTGGCTGATATCCGAACAGGGGATGGGCCGGAGATATCACTACTTTGGTCTTTTTATTATTGGCTGCTACTTCCTGGCAGATGTCAGGAGGTGCAATACCGGCCAAACAGTATACTTTCCCCAGTGGTGTGGGGCGTAGACATCCTGTGATAATGTGGCATGTTTCATTAAGAGCCACATTCACTGTTTTAGTGTGGTGAGATGTGTTCCACACTGGGCATGCAAATTCAGCAGCAGAGTAGCAAAGCACAAGGTCAGATGTCTTCACTGTATCTGGTTGTGATCCCCAGGTTGTTAAGTCCAAAAATATTAGCAGGGACATACTCCCACTATCAATGTCCTGGTAAAGATCAGCCACTAAACCAACCATCATGAGCTTAACTCAACATCCTGCTCTGAAGTTAGTTTTAAGTTGGTCTAGAAAATATGTATCACCCCAAACTACTTGAAATTGGAAGGCAATTGCCGTTCCAATCAATTTGCCTAGAAAAGGAAGATTTGCTACTGTGCTGCATGAATTACAATCCTCTTCCTTACGAATATTGAAATGCTACAGTTTAATTTAAGTATGCATTCTGCAAAATTTCAGAAAATGATCTACTGTTTGAATATCAGTTTCAGTAGATAACTTCATGTTTTAACATCCATCAATATGGGGACTGCTACCAAGACCCATAAACTCTATTCATCTATCTGTCATACACATACATACACAAACACACACTTATAAACATTGCATTGTCCCACATTTTGCAGGAAAAGGACATAGGAATTGTGTTGGTAACAGAAAGAATAGTGAAGGAACACAGAGGAAAACTGTTGTGAATTTCAATTAACAATGGAGACTGAATGCGTTTCTCAAGGGAAGTATTTAATCTTTCCCTCCATCTTCTTCGAGCAGTCAGACACACATGGAAATCTTGGTCTTTGATTAACCCCTGAGCTAGAAGTAACCTTCACGTAGACAGCTCTGCTTTCAAAAGAACCGGACTCTGTAACCTGAGCTTTTCCAATTATTCATGTTCAAAGTGATGGGGGAAAAGCCAGGATGTCAGGTTCAAAGGAAGAGCTATAATTTGGAAGCAACTTCCTGTTTGGACATTCTGTTGGTTTTGATCTTGCAATGTCATGAATGGAAGGAAATTGCATAGAGGAGATACTTTCTCCATCTGTGAGCCATGTCATTATTTGCAATTACATAATTTAACAAATGAGGGTCAATTGTTCACTGTGTCTGGTTTTAAAACACTGACTTCTGATACATGTGTTTATATGCTTATTCTTGGCTACACTGCACATAATAATGACTGAAATCCTATATCCACTTACTTGGGAGTAAGTCAATAAGACTTCCTCTTGAGTAGCCACATTGAGTATGGTAGGCTTTGTGAACCTTATGATGCACTAGAATCCTTGTTTGGAAGATTATATATATGTATTTGTGAACCAGAAATACAGCATGTATTTTAATCTGCATCAATTAAAATGAGCCGCAAAAAATAAAAATAAAGTTAACATATTTAAAAGACCACCATTGGCAATCTCAATGACCATAGATGATTCCTATATTTATTTCTTTGTTGAATATTTCCTTTTATTCATATTTTTCCAAAAGGTATGGTAGAAAATGGGAAACAGAGAAGGGTAGGAATGTTAAGATTAGTGTTTGTAAATTAATAAATCTTAACAAATATATAATATTTATGTATGTATGTATGTATTTAATGGATTTATATCCTGTTTTATACTATGCCATTCACATTAGGCAGAGACAACATATCATCATGGTGACAGGTGACTTCACACAGCTGCTGGTGTTGTGCCACTTCCACCCTCCACCCTCCTATTGTGCCATTCTCCACTTTTTTGATTAATTTTCATATTGTTAAGACATTTTATAATTGCAAAATGGCCCATGTCAAAAGTTTTAAAAACAATTACATTGAGGCAAGTACACAATATTTTCTGTTGGTCATGAAGATACTGTGTGGGAATTTGCGCCTAATTCTATTGGTGGGGTTCAGAATGCTCTTTGATTGCAGATGAACTATAAATCCCAGAAACTACAACTCCCCAAAGTCAAGGTCTTTCCCCCCAAACTCCACCAGTGTTCATATTTCGGCATATTGAGTATTCATGCTAAATTTGGTCCAGAGCTATCATTGTTTGAGTCCACAGTGCTCTCTGGATGTAGATGAACTATAACTCCAAAACTCAAGGTCAATGCTCACCAAACTCTTCCAGTATTTTCTGTTGGTCATGGGAGTTTTTTGTGCCAAGTTTGGTTCAATTGTTGGTGGAGTTCAGAATGCTCTTTTATTGTAGATGAACTATAAATCCCAACAACTACAACTCCCAAATGACAAAATCAACCCACCCCCCAACCCCAGCAGTATTCAAATTTGGGTGTATTGGGGATTTGTGCCAAATTTGATCCAGTGAATGAAAATACATTCTGCATATCAGATATTTGCATGATGATTCATAACAGTAGCAAAATTACAGTTATGAAGTAGCAATGAAAATAATTTGATGGTTGGAGGTCACCACGACATGAGGAACTGTTTTAAGGAGTCATAACATTAGGAAGGTTGAGAACCACTGTGTTAGGGGCTATTGGTGAACTTGGTGTTTTAACAGTCCCTGACAGTTTTATTGCAGGAAAGTGGTGGACCAGCAAGGGTAAAACACCAGGTCATGAAATAGGGACCTTCACTCATGACATCATATGATAGGTACCATTATCCAAATATGATGGGGCAGAGCAGAAGAGCTATGGCAAGTGGAAATACAAGGAAGTATTCAGTAGGCACACAGATTTTGACTATCACGGATTTATAGTGAGTCCTTGGAAGAGACAAATAGAAAGATAATTGGGTTGGGTGGATAGGACATGCCTCCTGGTCCCTTATATGGGTTTTAAGAAGAAAGATCAACAGGGCCATATGTGCTATGAGCAGGAGATGATGCTGAAGGGAAAGCCATTGCCAATGAGGGTCCAGCAATCATTCTCCTCCTCCATAAGATCAGAGGCAGATCTTGGACGGCCACCACATAGATGTGTTATCACTTCTAAAACTGAGGAATTATGGGTATATCAGCTGTCATAATTTAGGAAGGGGGGGGGAGATGAGTTTGAATACTCTTTTAGTACCTGACTAAACCATTCTCTTTGGGATAGTTCTAACTGCCTACCCAGAATCAAGGTAGTTGGGCTATGTGCTTAAAGCATCTTGCCTACTCAGGAAAATAGCAGCCACAGACTATGAGGCAATTCACAGCTGCTTCTGTGGGCCAGATAGGAAGCCTCCCTGAGCCAGATTACTCCTGTGAATCAGATATTTTCTTTTTTTGCATTTGGCACTTTCAAAATTGAAATTCTTTATGGCCAGTTTTCCTGCTTGCATTGGTTCCTGATCTGTGGAGCTGCAGGATAACAGCCAACCTACTATTTTGCTTTCGCTGCTTCCACCGAAACAAATTAATCTTTTGGAAGCTTAAAGTTGGCAAGCAGGTCTAGCCAGAGTTTTCTTGATCAAAAAGAGCATTAATGTTGTTCCTGCCTTGATTTTTTAAAAAAGTCTTTCATAGTTTAGTTCAAAGTTAAGCACTTCTAATTGCAAAATGAAACATGTGCAGCCTTCAGCCACTTACATAAATGGGACACACATGCTTACATTCAGACAGAGCCCGTACATTTTAAAAACCGTTCAATGACAATCCCTCTCTTTCTGCCTTCTGGCTGCCTGTCTGCTGACATTAGGGGTTTAAAACTATTTTTGCAGCACCTTTCAAATGAAGGCCATTACTGATTCAAAAGATTTGTTAGGTCCTGCCTACACTGGACAGGTTACTCCTGTGTATATTTTCCCCAGAACAGTCCTAGATCCAGCAAAGTATCCTCGCTAGCAATTTTCTAGGTCCGTCAATGAGACTTTATAGTCTCATTGAAGGGTCCCCAGATATTTTGATCTTTAACTCCCAGAAATCCTAACAGCTGGCAAACTGGCTGAGATTTCTCAGAGTTGTAAGCCAAAACAACCGGGGACCCACAGGTTGAGAACCATTGCTTTATAGTAATTTTCAGTAAAAATGTATAGTAGAATCACCAGGAGAGCCTAGGCTAGTGGTTCTCAACCTGTGGGTTCCCGGGTGTTTTGGCCTACAATCCCAGAAATCCCAGCCAGTTTACCAGCTGCTAGGATTTCTAGGAGTTGAAGGCCAAAACATCTGCGGACCCACAGGTTGAGAACCACTAGCCTAGATAGTTATTCTAGAGCAGTGGTTCTCAACCTGGGGTCCCCAGATGTTTTTGGCCTTCAACTTCCAGAAATCCTAACAGCTGGTAAACTGGCTGGGATTTCTGGGAGTTGTAGGCCAAAAACATCTGGGGATCCCAGGTTGAGAACCACTGTTCTAGAGAACCTTCTTTTGTTTTATACCAGTCCTAATGTCATGTTGTGTTTCACAATAAAAGCATTCATCCAGAAAGAAAGTATTTTTGTGTTCCCATCCTTCTCTTCATTCCAATTCTTCTTGATTTAGTTTTTGAATTAAAATATCTTGGACCCCCCCCCCCCCCACCTCACATGGCCAATAGTCATGATGTCTGAAGGATTCCTGGAACTATCGTTTGAAAATGTTATGTTTTCCCAACATCAAATTGAGTGGTGAGAAAAAATGGACCATATCCTTTCTGTGTACTTTTGAAAGGAGCACTAGATCTGCCAAAAACCGTCTGGTTCCTTCTCCAAGTGCCCAGTTAGTCTGGGTTTTCGTTTGCAACTTATTGCATTGTTGTTGGAATGCAAGGGCATGTCTAGGCCCTCGTAAGAGAATTTGTGTGATTTTAGCACTTCTGATGAGAAAGTTCATCACGTGACTGCACTGGGACCTCTGTTTACACAAACAAACTCAAAGGCAGGAGGCTGATGAGCTGATTGCAATCTCCTGCATGTTTGGGTGACAGGCCACAAAAGTGCCAAGGCAGCACCGGCTTTGAAGCTTGTGGAACAAAGACTCTTTTATTGCTTATATTAAAAAGACATGCTTTCATGAAGAAGCACTTGACGATCTAAAAGCCAACATTTCTGATACATTAATGGGGATGTTAATCCCCATTAACCTAAAGAGAATGATGTAGACATTGGCCATAGACACTTGCAGGTGTTTTCTGTGTGTACATCTATAGAGGGACCTAGGGTTGAAATTGGCTCTTAAAAGGTAACATGAGAAGAAGAGGAGGCTTTTGTTCCTCCTTCCCCTTTCCCTCCTGTAAATCTCATCATATTTAATGTTGCACCATTACATAGCTCTTATTTTGCATAAATACATGATGATTATAGCAGTATAACCTTGGCAACACACTGTCCCCTTGAGGCAGCCTGAAATAGAACAGAAATGCAGATTATGCCATGTAACCACCCTATTGGGAGCAATATTTTATCGTGCTTTATTTCCTTTTCCATAAGATTAAATGTAAATGAAGGTAATTGGGGTCTGCTAGAACAATAAGCATCTGAGCAAGAAGAAAGTGCCAAAGTGTGCATACTTTTGGTCAGAACTTTATCGAAATCTGTACTGTTGGCCTCTGTAACTAACAATAGCAAATTTGAAAAGAGAACCAAGCAAACATTAGTGATAGGTAACCTTTCTCCATCCTAGCTTCCTCATTGTGTGATAAAGATTCCCTATATGTTGGGTTTTTTTTTTTTGCTACTTTCAAAAGAGAATTTAGAGTTTTGCTGAACATTTGTGCAGATAGGCACAAAAACTAGAGAAGCAGGACCTAGTCTGTTGTTAGACTGAGGCCCCAACTACATATGCTGTAAAATCCAAAATGATGTGGATTGGGGTGGGGAGCTAGAAAATGGACATCCCTTACATGTAGTGCAATACACATCAACATGGAAAACACATGTTTAAAAAAGACAGGAGAAAGTCCAAAATCAGCGATACAATATGCTGCAGCTGATCAGTGTATGGGCACTGTAGTAATAGAAATTTGGGAGGAACATATGCAGCAATCATATAAACAGCACCACCACAGGAAAATTTGAAGAAAGGAACTATACATGGAACTCACAAAAAGGGGAGGGGAGCTTTGTGGACATCTCAGGAACTTTTTAATGATTCCTGCAGTGTGTGTGTGGAGACTCTCCAGAATGGGACTGGATTTCTTTAAGCTTTATTATGTGGCTGTGTAGAAGCAGCAAAAGTGACTCAGATGTCTCAAGTAATAGATACTGGGAAGGGAAGGCTTTTTGTTGATATGTTGAGGACAACAGTTGCTTGTGTCATGCACCCTGTAGTACACCACCCTCAAATTCACTGGAAGCCATTGCCCCATTTTCAGTACTGAGATTAGATTCAGGACCTCATCAGACGGGGCGAATTCAGCATTTCATCCATCTAGGGGACAGAGCCCCATGCTAGACTTCACACAACGTTGCATGAGTTCCAACTCCAAACCAGGGTGAAAACATCACCATACACTTTCCCCCCATACAGGAGACTTCCCATGTTGTGCTGGTTCTAATGGAGCCAGCACAGGTCTTTCCAAGAATGTGACGCTTTCCCCATGTGATGGGGAAAGTGCTGTGAAGAGAGAGATGCATGTGGGGTGACTGATTCTTTCCACCAGGACACCATTATGATGAAGCTATACGTCAAGCACAGTCATCGTCTGCATGAAATGGGATGAAGGCAACATAGCTGGAGGTCCTCTCTGCTTGCTCATCAGAAACTGAATGGCCACAGCTTGAGAATAGGGAAGTGGAACAGAGAAAAGTGACATCTACAATATGCTCTCAACACAACAATTCTTGCAATTTTGCTGCAGAAAGGCTAGTCAATGTTGTCAATGCTGGAATGAAGTCCTTTCAGAAGCCTATTCATGACTTTCCATAGTGAATTAAGAGATATGGTCAAATAACAGGAAACCCAGAACGCTACTGGTATGCAATAACGTCATGTAATAAGCAGCATGAAGACATACTGTTAAGCAGCTGCACATGTGTGTGCTGATCCTAATGTGATAATGTCCTATGTCTTCACCAGAAACAGCCAAGTGTCTTATGGTGGTCCTACTTAAAAGAGTTCAGTCCAGCCCTCTCACCCAGTCCACCCTTTAATTTCTTATTTTCTTTTAGACTACCTCAAAGAGAAGTATCCTTTCAAGGTTACACTGTTCTAATCATCATACATTTATGCTAAATAAAAGCTATGTAATGATGTAAAAGGAAGAGGGGCCGACCAAGGGCAAGATGGATGGATGGCATCCTTGAAGTGACTGGTTTGACCTTGAAGGAGCTCTGGCATGGGCTGGTTCATGAGGTCACAAAGAGTCAGAAGCAACTGAATGAATGAACAACAACAAATGATGTAACATTAAATATGATGAGAATTATGGAAGGATGAGGGAGAATGGAACAAAATTTTCTTTTCTCATGTTACCTTTTAAGAGCCAAATTCACCTAAAGTCTACTTTGTTCCGTAGTAAAGTGAAAAATTATTTGGCTACTGATTATTTTTTAAGAAATTTCTGCTCTAGTTTGTAATACCTCAACGTACTTCATTAAGAAGAATCAAATGTCTCTTTATCAGGTTTACTAGGAACAGTAAAAAGTATTTTCTAACTGAGAATTCAGCATCAAAGATAATCCTTAGTTGTACTTTTCCTACCAAATCTTTTTTTTTTTGCCTCTACCTGTATTGATTTCCTTTTCCTCTATCCTGATAGATGAGGACAGGGAAACCTGTCAAAAACTAATCTGGAGGCACATTCTGAAATCATAGGTAAGAATCTAACTTTGGGACTTTTTGTGATTTGGCTCAATTTGAAAAGAAGACATTTATTTCTGAACATTCATACACACATGGATTCTGAATTTTAGTATCACCATAAAAAATCTTCAGTCTGAGCTACCAGCGAAATACAACTACTTTTGAGTTTCTATCATTTTAGGCAGATGGAATTAAAGAGCCTGCTTAATCCTGCCACTGAAATATATGGGATTTAGAGCTCTCGACTCTGACTGGGCCATGCCCTTTATTATTAACTGATAATATCAAAATGTAGAAAACACCCATATCCATGAACGTGAGACAGGACATTATCAGGATGAAGCAAGTGCTTTGCTGAGGAACTAGGGAGCTCCTATTCAAAAACCTCTCATGAAATAGTATTTCTTTTTGGCTTCACTTTGAGTCAACAAAATCCCCTTATTTATTCCTGCAGAGAGCAAGTGAAAAATAACTTTGAAATACATTCAACTAGCACAATACCAAAGTGATAATAATGTGTTACTGACATTTTAACAAGCTTCCCATCAATATCTTCTCTGTCAACAATGGAATCTTGCAGCTTTATCCTATGAGAAATATGAAGACAACATTCAGACATGTTAGCTATTTACATGTAGGCTAGCATGTTTGGCAGGTGCCAATAATACACTGGTGGAAAACAAGTTTTCCTTTGAATTCTTCCTCACAAATAGATCAGCACACTTTTAAACACTCCTTTCAATGGAACCACACTGTCTTTAAACTGCTAATGGGACAGAAGGAGTATGAAGGGCACTTCATAAAAAGGTGTGTAAACAGAGAAATCCACCACTGCATTTCTACATGCAGGAAGAGGAGTAGGGTCAATTCCTGACCATCTTTCTAACGTTTCTGTTTCTATGCTGTGGAGACAGAGTACTGCGAGTAATCCCAAAAGCAGTTCTGGGTTCTTTGATGGGCTCCATGGAATTCCACCTTTGAAATGTTAGAAATGAAGGAGGAAAACCATCTGATGAAGTCCATAGAGAAACACTGATTTTGATCCCATTTTCAGGAATACTAAAAGAGAAGGGAATTCATGATGGGTGAGAGGTTTTTTTAAGTGAGGTATCAAAGGTAGAACTTCAAACAGTTCCAATGAGGAAAAAAACGGGAGATGTCCAAAGAAACTAGGATGGATACCTAAAGAACTTTCAACTAAGCTCAGATTTAATAGAAATATGTACGAGAAATTGAAAAACAGAGGCAATCACAACAATAACAAAAATAATTCAAGCAAATACCAACCTGTGTGAGAAAGAGAGTCATAAAAGCTAAAATGCAGAGTGAATTCAGGCTTGCTAGAGACATTCAAAACAATAAGAACATTACTTTTATAGCAAAAGGAAGAAGAAGGAAATGATATAGCCAAGAGACAGAGAAAAGGCAGAACTACTCACCACCTTCTTTACCTCAGTCTTCTGCCAAAAGGAATAAAGTGCTCATCCTGGAGAAAATGCAGCAGATGATGCAATCTCTGACCACTCTAAATGAATTCCAGTCTTCAGGACCAAATGAACTACCTTCAAATATATGGGGGGGGGGGGGGGGACTGACAGAAGTAATCTCAGAACCACCAGAATTCATCTTTGAGAATTCCTGGAGAACAGAAATTCCAGAAGACTGGAGGTGGGAAAATATTATCCAGTCTTCAAAGGGGGTGGGGGTGGGGGTGGGAGAGAACCCAAACAATTACTGTCCAGCCAGCCTAACATCAGTATCAGAAATTATTCTAGAGCAGATAATTAAAAATCAACACAGAGCTCTCAAAGCAAATCATAACTGATTAATTTTATTTCTTTTTTGATAGTTACAAGCTTTGTAAATGACGAGAATGTTATGGATGATTTTAATAAAGTCTTTAAAAAATCTCCATGATATTTTCACAAAAAAACCTAATGAAATGTGGGATGGATAATGCTACTGTTAGGAAGATTTATAACTGATTGGTCAACAAAATCAAAGGAATGTTCACTCATGACTCCTCTTCATCCTGGAGAGAGGTGACTAGTGGAGTGTTACAGGACTTTGTCCTCAATTAAGTGCTGTTCAACATATTTATAAATGATTTTGTATGATGGAATAAAGAGCATACTTATAGGTAATTAGACAGAGCAATAGGTTGCCTACCCAAATAAAGGTGTATGTAGCCAAATAAAGTGAATTGTTAGATTTTTGCTGAATCCCCACTCAACCATGGATGCTTTGGTTGCCTTAGAGGAAATCGACAAGTTTGCTCTGAATAAACATTGCCAGGAAAACTCAAGGATACCATGAGTCAGAGACAATTCGATGGCATACAACAACAAAGTACTTCAGGCTAGCCAAGATAATTCTAGCACATGATACAGCAAATCCGAAAACCAGCTTTCTCCACATTCAGCAGTAGCGGGGAAATATGGTCTAGTAATAACAGATCAAACAGCAAATCATTTCATTCTCTTTCATGACAACTAAAAGCTAATGTTTGAGACACCTATATAATAGTGCCTAATACTGGAGTATAGTGAAGTCCCCAAAACTGCTATCCTTGACAGCTTAATTCTCCCTTTCGTGGCTAGTAGAGATGTGCATTTATTTCGTTAGTCCTCGTACTTCAATACTAGTAAGTAAATCAGTGCTGGGCTGGAAGGAAATTCCTAAATAAATAGTCCTTGGTGTCCCCTTCCAACTCAATAAGGGAAGCATATCATTAGTTTAGAGGATGACTGGCCATCTGCCAGGAGATTTTTGATGCTGCCTAGAAGAAGGGAGTTGGACTAGATGGCCCTTAGGGGTCTCCTCCAACTGTAGGATTCTATGAAAATGTAGAATTGGTTAATATTGGTTTCTATTGGTTAATATATGAGAGACATTCAATGAGACAGCTGTTGTGGCTTTGAAAAAAACCTTTTGTCAATTTTTTTTAAAAAATCAATAGATGTGTGAATATTTCTGAAAGTTGGGAGGAATGATTCCCTGTTATCGCCTGGCATTGTATAGAAAATTCAAGGAGATAGCGCTTGTAGTTTTTTTAAAAAATGTTGTTTATAAAATTTTTGAAAATTCCCCAAAAATCTGCGGATAAGTGAAATATTTTGAAATTTGATAGGCTAACAGTGGTAACTGTGTTCTACCATTGTAATTAATTTCACCCCAAGGAACATGAAAGGCACTGCAAACTACTCCAACCAGAGAAATCAGCCATAGCAGAGCACCTGATGAACCAACCTGGACACAGCATATTATTTGAGAACACAGAAGTGCTGGACCACTCTCACAACCACCATGTCAGACTGCACAGAGAAGCCATTGAAATCCACAAGCATGTGGACAATTTCAACAGAAAGGAAGAAACCATGAAAATGAACAGAATCTGGCTACCAGTATTAAAAAACTCAAAAATTACAGCAGCAAAACAACAGAGGGGAAGCAAACAGGCACATGAAATCACTCTCAACAAAAGATTCCCCCCAGGCGCTGCCAAGCCATTGAATGCAAATCAAGGTGATCAGCTGAAACATTCACAGCTAGCCCCAGCAAACAAAAGTCCTTTGTCTCACCCTGGTCATTCCACAGATATATAAACCCATTTTTCCTAGTCCCAACAGACCTCATTACCTCTGAGGATGCTTGCCATAGATGCAGGCAAAACGTCAGGAGAAAAATTGCCTCAAGAACATGGCCATATAGCCCAGAAAAACCTACAACAACCCATGGATTCCGGCCATGAAAGCCTTCGACAATACATTCACCCCAATAGTTGTAAAAACGAGGGAGAAATTAGTCCTTGAAAGTTCCCCAGTTAGAATCATAGAATCAAAGAGTTGGAAGAGATCTCATGGGCCATCCAGTCCAACCCCCTGCCAAGAAGCAGGAATATTGCATTCAAATCACCCCTGACAGATGGCCATCCAGCCTCTGTCTAAAAGCTTTCAAAGAAGGAGCCTCCACCACACTCCGGGGCAGAGAGTTCCACTGCTGAACGGCTCTCACAGTCAGGTAATTATAGTAATTATGAGCAATTACTATAACGAAAAAGTAATGAAATTTTGTTACTCTCATAATAATGAAATTTTTATTTTTATTTTATACTTTGGAAACACTTTAGAAATGAAATGCCAGCAACCCCTAATTTTGTAATGACTTTTCAAACATTTTTTGTTATTGATCGCACATGCCGATTGGCTAGAAAAAGGAGGTGTGAAATGACTGTCCTGAAAGATTCCAGAAATGGGACATTCACTTCTTTAAACAGGTTGTAGCTTGCACATCATTTAACATTTTTAACAGCAGTCGTTCAAAACCAGATGTGAAATTATGACCACTTTCTTTCTTTTTTCCGGGTCCATGTAGTTCCCAGAGGATGGAAAATTCGACTCTAAACCCACCACTTTTGATCAAATAGTAGAATGGTAGTTTCAACGTTCAGTGGATGTAGCTTCTTAGTACACCTTTTATGCACATTCTGAGGATACAGGAATAACTTCAACATACCAAAAAGATAATGTACACTGTCTAGAGCAGGTAAATGGAGCTGGTAAAATAGGACCTGAAGCTGGAATCTTTCAACTTGAGAAGCACATGCTTCACCCATCACTGGATGGTGCTCTTATTCCTTGTCACAGAACAAGTGCTTCATTAACATGTAAACCCATTAATCTCGAAGTTGGCATATGAATTCCCACTTGATTTGAACATCTGCCTGGAAGGCGCATCTCTAATTAGAGCAGACATGTTATTCCACGATTAAAATAAATATCAAAACACATTTCTGCTTCTTCCAGTTAGCTTTTCCTCATACTACTGTAGCTGAAATAATCATGGCTAAAGCTTGTCAAGTCTCAATGGTGCTAAGATTTCATTAAGAGAGGGGCAATGCAACAGAGTAATTCAATACACATTTATGGGATAAATGTCCACAGGGTTTTATTACTGTCAGATCATGAAGAAAACCAAATAAGCCTCTTGAACTGCAGTTTCCCACACTTTAAAATCCAAATATCTTCAAGTAACTAACTTCTGTCGAATGCTAATTTGTTAAGCATTTTTAAAAATGTACAAAGTCACTAAAAACAAATCACCAGTTTAATGCACATCACATCTCTGTATTTATGTATCTTAGTGACTGAAAATGACAACTGCAAGCGAGTATATCACTTGTTGGATATGCACGCAGGAAGCCAAAATTTAGGATTCAAGCCCTGGGGCTTAGTTGGGAATTGTGTAAAGTGCTTCTCCATTCGCTTGAGTGGTAAGAAATTCAAGGGCATTGCTATGAGGTTTATTTTCCCTTTTGGGTGTGACACCACTGGGGAGTCTTGGTATTTGGGGAACATGTATTCCATATATGCAAACAGATTCATTTGGTAGCAAGCAAGCTCTCACAAAGAGGTGGCAAAGCTCCTGATCCTGTGCCAGAACTGCAACGTATTTTCCAAGCCAGCAAACTACAATCTGTGGGGCATGCAGTTGAAGGGATTTTGGTGTTAATCAGCTTCTTGTTTTTGGTATCTGTTTATTTATTAAATCAATAATAACTCCATTCTGGCAAAAATGTACAGCATTGGTTCTCAATCTTCCTCATGCCATGATCCCTTAATACGGTTCCTCATGTTGTGGTGACCCCCAATCATTAAATTATGTTTGTTGTTACTTTAGAATTGTAATTTCGCTACTGTCATGAATCGTAATGTAAATATCTGATATGCTGGATGTATTTTCATTCACTGGACCCAATTTGGCAAAAATACCTGATACGCCCATATTTGAATACTGGTGGGTTTGGGGTGGATTGATTTTGTCATTTGGGAGTTGTAGTTGCTGGGATTTATAGTTATAGAAGAGCATTCTGAATTCCATCAATAATGGAATTGAACCAAACTTGGCACACAGAACTCTAATGACCAACAGAAAATACCTGAAGGGTTTGGTGGGCATTGACCTTGAGTTTTGGAGTCGTAGTTCACCTACATCCAGGGAGCAGGAGGAGGGCTTTTGGTAGGAGGATTCACCGTCTGTTTCCAAAAAGGAAGACAAGGACAGGTGGTGAGATCTTCAGCCTTCTCTGCCAAAAGGGTTCCTAAGACCCCTCTAAAACTCCCTTATGACCCTCCCCAGGGGTCCCGACACCCCAAATTGAGAAACACTGCTGTACAGGCAGTTAACAATAATAACACTATATTTGTTTCTAGGTTATAAATGTCATTTCCTAATTGGATCTATCATTAAAACATGGGAAAAGTTTATTAAACTGCAAAATGTTTGTTTTTGTGGGACATCCTACAGCACATTTTGTTATATTTTTTCATTGAATTCAGTATCTCATCAACATAGCTTGTGGCAGCTACAAAAATGAACTTTTAAGAGTATAGGTTTTCCCCTGACATTAAGTCCAGTTGTGTCCAACTTTGAGTGTTGGTGCTCATCTTTAAGCCGAATAGCTGGCGTTATCCATAGGTACCTCCAAGGTCATGTGGCCAGCATGACTGCATGGAGCACTGTTACCTTCCCACCGGAGTGGTATCTAACAGCGGGAACTCACCTCGCTCCCTGGATTTGAACCTGCAACTTTTCGGTCAACAAGTTCAGCCTGAACAAGTTCAGCCTGAAGGCCTGAATAAATACATGTTTTCCTATTATCAGAACAGCAAAAAGAGGAGGCAGCTTAGCAAAACCCAATTTTCTACATATATGGTGAATGTTGCTACTTGGATACCTGCAATATAGCACACATCTAAGGGCCCTTCCAGACAGATCATATATCCCAGGATCTGATCCCAGGTTTTCTGTTTATCACAGATTATCTGGCAGCGAAGACTCATATAATCCAGTTTAAAGCAGAAAACCTGGGCCTATCTAGATGGGACCTAAGTTTCAGTTGAATGCTAACATCATTTGGATGACATATGTGGGCCTACGGTGGTGAACACACATATATGGGATTCAAATCTACCACTCTGCTACTGATAGTCCTCTAGCTCAGGGCTTTTAAATCTTTTTCCACTCACAACCCTTTCTGCCTGATAAATTTTTATGTGATCCCAGATATATAGTCATATAAAATAGGTATTAAAATTAAAACATTTACTAATAACAAATCTGCATTTGTAAGGTTTGCTAGACAAACTGATTTTCTATTTTTATGAAGTACAGCTGAAGCATTTTCTACAATCTACTGTAAACCCTGCATGTTGTTTCTAATAGATTTGTGCAGATTTATATGGCATTCAGAACGGCCCTAGGTAATTTTCAATGGTAAGCAAACATTATTTTGCCCCCACCCCACCCCACAACCAATCACTGATATATATTTTCTGTTCGTCGTGAGAGTTCTGTGTGCCATATTTGGTTCAATTCCATCAATGGTGGAGTTCAGAATGCTCTTTGATTGTAGGTGAACTATACATCTCAGTAACTACAACTCACATATGTCAAGGTCTATTTTCCCCTAAGAGCGCCCCTGGGCAAAATCAACTATACTGCAAATGCTTACTTTGTGTAATGGGTTGAGCCGCCCCTGGTTGCCAATTTTTTGTGATCTCTACATTGAGCTAAGGGCCATTTAGGATTGTGACACACAGTTCGAGACGCAGTGCTGTAGCTTCAAGATTATGGTAAGCACAGGAAAGAATACAAGACCATACTCCTATTGCCTTAAAAATAGTATGTTAGATATAGGAGTGGTGGTGGCACAATGGGTTAAACCCTTGTATCATCTGAACTGATGACCTGAAGGACAGTGGTTCAAGTCAGTGAGATGGAGTGAGCTCTTGTCTGTCAGCTCCAGCTTCCCTTGGAGGGACATGAGAGAAGCCTCCCACAGGATGGTAAAACCAGGTATACCCTGGGCAACGTCCTTACAGATGGCCAATTCTCTCCCACCAGAAGCAACTTGCAGTTTCCCAAGTCGCTTCTGACACAATAAAAAAGTATGTTAGATGTAATGCTTCTTACGAGGTACACATTCTCAGTATATTAGACCTTGCCCGAACATAGTAAGACCATAAAACATCATGAAATATGTGAAAATGTTTTGTGGTCATTTATTTGAATGTGGCAGAAAACAAAATGAATATATTTGCCCATATCTATATCTGTTGAACCTCTTTTTCAAGTGCCATACTTGTCCAACCATTAACATTATATGGAGGTTATTCTGATTCTTGCTGCAAAGTTGAATAGTAACAATCTTTCCAAAAACAAAAAAAACCCTCCTAATACATACTTTCAGAGAAGATAAAATCAGGCTCAGTAGCATTGAGAGCAAGTCTGCACAAGAAAGAACAAGCAGACTAATGTGATGGTCCCCACAACATTTACCAATTTCTGGAGAGTGTTATGAGTTTCTTACTTTGCTATGACTTCTGCCAAAGATGGGGGATACTCCTATACTTGCTGAAAATCCAGATTATTCTGGAACTGCATATCTGTCTTGATAACTGTATCAGGTGGAATTCAGCATGATCCACTGTCCACATAGATACCACGTCATCATCCTTTCGCTGTACTGCTCTCCTCTTCTTCTTGCTGGTCGTATGAGCACCCTGTTCCAACATCAGAAGAGGTGTCCATGATCACTAGGAGCTTAGATTGAGCTCTGTGGTAAGCTGAGAATCACAGCAGCAACTTGGAAGGAGAAGTGATAACTCAATAGGGCTGATGAGGTTTGGACTCAGTTGGATATCAATGTGGTACAGCAACAGATTTGGCCAAGTGTGTTTGGCTTTCTCCAAACAGGCTTACATTTTAGCAGCCAGTGCATACTTACTCTAAATGAGCTAGAATGGAAGCACTTAAGTTCCAGTCAGATCACTTGATTGAAGGGCAGCCAAGACGTGCTATGACTTCTTAATTTTATCCATTTTTATCAGCCTTGCCAGGCACTTGGTGCAGCACTGAATTCAAGGCAATGCACAAATGCGTTCCTAGCCATGGTCCCCTAGTTAGGCACCAAACAGACCTAGATTTGCCTTTGCATCAGCAAAATATCACACATAACCAGCAAATGCCTTCAGATTCCTACAAACACATCAGGTGATCTGTCCATTCTTAAGCAGATCATCTAAACAGAAATACACAGCTTTATTATTCACTAACAGATAGAAATACTCCCATTTCTGTCACATCTTGTACCTAAAAAGATTTAGAGTTTAGAAAGCATTCATTCTGAATTACTTGTTTGTCGCTGGTGAAATGCAGAAACCACATGACTTGTTTTCCTTGTTTCCCACTAACAATGGTCCCGTCTACACTGCCATATAAAATCCAGATTATCTGCTTTGAACTGGATTGCATAGCAGTGTAGACATATAATCCAGTTCAAGGCAAATAATCTGGATTATATGATTTGATAATCTGGATTATATAGCAGTGTAGAAGGGGCCTATGAGGAAACTTACTCCTCACAGCTACCCTGCCTTGGTCCTGAACTAGGGCGCCTTTCAACCACTACCATACTCCTTGGTGAACTAATTAATATGGACAGCTGCAACTTGTTAGTCAAGTAATGCAATTATTGAAGAATAAAAATAACCAATGCCCAATGTAAGTGACAGGCAAAGGTCTGCATTCTTGTTAAGTGACATGTTTGGCTTCTTCCGTAGCACATACTTATACAAGGAATCGAACAGTTTAGAGACTGGAAATACTGAGTCATCTGTATAAGGGTCAGTAGAATATCAGAGTAGAAGGCTTTGAGAAGGTATACACTCTGATTCTTTTTTTAAAAGAAATTTTATTAGATTAAAAAAAGAAAATCTTTTACATATAAAATGTGAGAACAATATGGTTTATAGAAAGTAGGAAAAAGGAGAGGAGAGAAAAAGTGACAGAAAAAACAAAGAAGACAAAAAAAAAAAACCCAGGATGTTTGACTTCCCTCTTCTCCTGGGTGTTTGGTCTTTTTTAAAAAAGTAATCTTTATTCAGTTTTCCAATATTAAAAGACAAAAAAGACAAGTAGACAAACATGTTAACCACCCGTGTGGCAGTTACTACATAGAACGTACAATACATGAAATGAACAATACATACAAGACGTACAGAACATGTAATACAATATTGACCCTACACACTGCACTATCACCATACCAACAATAAAGACAACAACTATTTAAAAGGGATGACTTCCGACTATATTTCCCCTCGGTCTTCTTCTGTTGTTGCTTTCGAGTACCCCTAATTAGGTAATTAGGTGTTTGGTCTTGATTTTCTCTCAATGTCAAACCCTAATAGTCCATCTTCTTCCCCTCTGGCTCATATATCTTCCCGTGGTCCTTTCTTCCTTTCATTTTTTCTTTGCTAAATTGTAAGTTCCAACTTAAATTGTTTGAAGTAATCCTTGACCATATCCCAATTCGTTTGTTTCTTAGGTAGTCCCTGATTTGGGGATAGCCAATAGGTCAGTCTGTCTATATTCATTATCTCTAGGACCTTATTTCAGTCTTCTCTCTTTGGTATCTCTTTAGATCTCCAATTCCTAACGTATACTCTTCTGGCTGCAATAACCAGATAGTTAAAAAGTATCTCTTTATCCTTGTCCTTTTCTAAATCTAACATGCCTAATAAATAATATTCTGGTTCTTTTTGTATGTTGATTTTTAGAATTATTTGACTATCTCTGTGTATATCTTTCCAAAATTCTTTTGCCTTTGAACAGGACCACCATGTATGGAAAAAAGTGCCTCTTTGTTGTTCACACTTCCAACATTTATTGGAAGTATTCTTAGACCATTTTGAAAGTTTTTCTGGCACAATGTACCATCTATATCTTAAGACAATTTCCCCTTAGATCATAGGCATAAGTATATTTCAGTCTTTGATTCCAAACTTTTCCCCATTTTTCTAAATTTATAGGGTGACCAGTATATTCTCTGTTCCCATATACATAAGAGAGTATATAAAAAGAGCTGTGGTTAACAGACCAAAGGGATATCTATTTCAGGATCTAATTTTTCATGGTAGTCAACTATATGATTCTGGGAAGCTCTGGAGAAGGACATGAGGCCAGTAAGTCTGTCCTACCACCTCTTCACACAGGGCATTTTTGTCCTGTTTTGCTACTTTGTTGTGCAGCAAGCATGGAGCCTGCTGTGTGCCATCACACAATGCATGGCTGGCCTCACCTACATTCCTCCCCAAAGTGGGGTGGAAGTGTCGGAAGGTGTTTTCTCCTCTATATGGGGAGGAAAGTGTAGTTTGAGTAGCTCCAACAGAGCTAACTACACTTTCCTCCACTTTCCCCCATATGATGGGGGAAAGTGTGGTGGGACAATCATTTTCCTCCCCTTTTCCTTGTATGATGGGAAACGACAGCAGTTCATCACACTCTGGTAGTATCAGTGATCAAGACAACTGTCTGAAACTCCAGTTCTTACAAAGGTGTTGTTAGCGCCTGACCCTAAAATGGTGCCTTCTGTTTTAAAAGGTCCAAAGCAATGTAAATCTCTTTAGGAAGGTGACTTTTGTTCATTGACAAAATTCCTCTAGCATGTAAGACCTCGTGTCTTCTTCACAGGGGATAGGAGAGAAAGGCAAACAAATGTTACATTATTGTCAGGCTTTCAGTCTGTATAATTTGTAATCAACCACCGGCACCATACTTGCCCATAGGTATTCTAAGCAGGGGAGGGTTTACTCAGTAGTTTACTACATTCATGGCTTAACACGTTAATAATGTGGCTGCTAGTGCCCAGTAATCAGAAATGCTTGGGTTTACTTAATCTGAAGCAGCTCTGTTTGTTTCAGCATCACATATAACAAGACTGGGCTTGCAGATCTTTAGAGATATATTAGTGGCTCTAAGTGGAAGCTCGTATTGAAATGCCACAGTGACAGGCATGATAAATAAAAGACCCTAGCAACATTAAGTACTACATGATTCAGGACAAGGAGAAATAAATGGAAAATTGCCACTCTCAAGGAGGAATTTCATTTTTCACTCACTTCTTATAAGCAATTCAGACAGAGAGCATTTTAACAACATACTTCCTTTTCTAACATCTGACTTTATTTTATTTTTTATTATTATTTTTCAGAATTGAATTTCCTGTTTGTAAACAAGTAGTTTCTGATCAATCATTTTTAAAAGGTTCATACGTTTTTATCAGGATTTATCAGTGATGGGCTGTTCACACCAATCTATTCAGTCCATGGTGGCCCAGACTGTGGAAACGCTTGCATCCTGTTGGCCACTTACAATGTTAGTTAGTTAGGACATAATAACACCTTCATATTCTCATTTACAATTGTGCCACTATTGCTTTGCCTGCAGATGACCCTGAAACTTACCTTAAAGGCCAGCTGGTTTTATGAACATCTGTTCATAATATATCATAAGAGATATATTATGCTGGTGTTTGGGCCAATATGGGATGACATGACCAGATCACTCCAATCATGCATCGAGAAACAGAAACAGAGATATGTCACATTTCACATTTGTAGCTTAAAAGCTATTTTTTCAGAGCACTGCAGGATGGTCTGTTACGACTGTATTTATAGAAAAGATGTTCATAGTTTTACTGGGAAGTGGGGCATGTGAAAAAGAAAGTTATGATGGCACAGTGGGTTAAACAACTGAGTAGCTGAGCTTGTTGACTGAAAGATCACAGGTTCGAATCTGGGGAGCGGCGTGAGCTTCTGCTGTCAGCCCCAGTTTCTGCCAACCTAGCAATTCGAAAACATGTAGATGTGAGTAGATCAATAGGTACCGCCCCGGCGGGAAGGTAATGGTGCTCCATGCAGTCATGCAAGCCACATGATCTAGGAGGTGTCTACGGACAATGCCGGCTCTTTGGCTTAGAAATGGAAATGAACACCAACCCCCAGTCACACATGACTGGACTTAATGTCAGGGGACAACCTTTACCTTTACCTTATCTATGACAACAGAGCAAATTTTTATTTATTTATTTAGGAAATTTATACCCTGTCCTTCTCAACTTCTGAAGAGGGACTCAGGCCAGCTTCCAACAGGCAACTATTCAATGCCGACACAATATAATAACATAACATAAAATACAATTAACATACATTAAAAACAGTTATAAATATACATTAAACCAGGTCGCCAGTACTTATCATTATCCAAATCAATCCATTGTGGTCCACTAAAACCTTATCTTCACCAGTAAATCACTCTATTCTGCAAACGCTTGATTCCACAGCCAGGATTTGAGTTTCTTCTGGAAAGTCAGGAGGGAGGGGGCAGATCTGATCTCATTAGGGAGGGACTTCTACAGCCAGGGGGCCACCACAGAGAAGGCCCTGTCTCTCGTCCCCACCAAACGCAACTGCGATGGTGGTGGGACCGAGAGCAGGGCCTCCCCGGCTGCTCTTAAGGTCCTTGGTGGTTCATAGAAGGAGATATGTTGGGACAGGTAAACTGGGCTGGAACCCTTTAGGGCTTTATAGGTTAAAACCAGCCCTTTCAATTGTGCTCGAAAGCTAATAGGCAGCCAGTGGAGGTGGCGTAATAGGGGAGTTGTATGCTCCCTGTATCCCAATCCCGTGAGCAGCCCGGCTGCCAAGCATTGGTGTTCTACAGTTGTAACAAGTTTAATCCCAAATGCTCTAACAATGAGATAGAACCCCTGAAATTTCCCCATTGGCACAATTATTTAATGAAATAGTAACAAAAAATTGTTACTTCGTTATAGTTATGACGCAGACCTTTTACGATATTTTAGAAACACTTTAAAATTATTCATTGCCTCCTCCCCCCCCCCCCCCCCCCGATTTAATAATGGTGGCACAATGGTTTAAACCACTAAGCTGCTGAACTTGCTGACTGAAAAGTCAGTGGTTCAAACCTGGGAAGCGAGATTAGCTCCTGCTGTTAGCCCCAGCTTCTGCCAACCTAGCAGTTCAAAAACATGCAAATGTATGTAGATCAATAGGTGCCACTTCTGTGGGAAGGAAAGGGCACTCCATGCAGTCATGCTGGCCACGTGACCTAGGCGGTGTCTACGGACATCACCAACTCTTCGACTTAGAAATGGAGATGAGCACCACCCCCCAGAGCAAGACATGACTAGATTTAATGGCAAGGGAAACCTTTACTTTTACTTACGGAAACATATGCTGACAGAATTCCCTTTCTGTATCAAGAGTCAACTCAAGTAAATTAGGAGTTTTTGCTTATTTCATTCCTGCATACAAAGATAAATAATGTTGATTTTTCCTCCCCACCCCTCCAAGTTATATTTTCAACTATTCTCTACATTTCTTCTGACTAAATTTGTATTAATATGTGTAAAGCAAAACTAAGATTTAAAAGAAAACATTTGCACAAAAATAGTGTGTATCTAATATGCAACCTTTTCAAATTGTCAAGCAGGTCACTTTGTCCAGAAGATGGTCCAGGTGGCTTCTAAGTCAATGGGTTGGTGAATATATATTAGGTTTTATTGTGAATTTAAATGTGCTACCCAAGGTTTTGGGGAGGAGGGTGCCTTTGCCTCCCTCTGGATAAGAGAGTATGACCCATGGTCACCTAGACATTTTATATCACTAAGTGACAAATTGAGTACTGATCTCCCAGCCTTGTAATACAACACTCAAACCATGACACTATGATCTGTGCTTTTTCAATTTCTCTGCTCCAAGTGCTGACTGAAGAAACTTCATGACATTGCTGGGAAATATATTACACAACATTGTCTTCCTAGATCTTAGTTATAGAGTGCACACTTGCAAGCATGTTTAGGAACTAATGTAGGAACTAATCCTATAATAGTACAAGCTTGTCAATTCATTGACCAAGCATTAAGCATCATCACATGAACACTTACTGATCAATAGCTCAAAATCTCAGCTTCTGAACCAATGAAAAATCGAATGGTATTCAAAAGCTGCTCATCCCATCATTCTGTAGTACCATAAATACTGTAGTAGGTTTGATCAGTCAAGAGTTGCCAACAATGCCAACATATTTTCAACCTAAGTTTCTTACTGCACTAAAAAAATGAAGTGCCTTATGTTCATTATAAAAGTTGCTTAACATATAAAGCCATATCATTACATCCTAAACAACTCTGATCTATTATTTATAACTATCAACAATATGCAAATTTAAATGTATGTGAATTATATGCAGGAGATTGAACCATTCTGCTTGGAACTCAAGGGATATTCCAGACATTTAACATCCAAATTAGATGTGACATGCAGTTGTGAGCAGCTTTCACCCATTTTTTAAAAACCAAATGCAGCTTCTGGAGTCTGTGAGTTTAAATTTGTGTGTTTCTGTGTGTGAGAAAGAAAGGGGAGGGGAGGAGAACACACGAATGAAGTTCATAATTTACTTCTTGAAAGCTATCTTACTCCCAACAGCTTTGCTCTCTGGAGTAAAAAAAATGTGGATATTTCCCCAACAGAGAGAAAAAATAGCTGGATGGGGATATATTTTAAAAAGAAAAATGACTGGAGAGAATGTGTTACATAGGGCCCTTCCACACAGTCATATGATCCAGAATATCAAGGTGAACAATCCACAATATCTGCTTTGAACTGGATTATCAGAGTCCACAAGGCCATGTAATCCAGTTCAAAGCAGATAATGTGGGATTTTATACAGCTGTGTGGAAGGGGCCTCAGCCTCTCTCATCACAGTTCCTTTCCCTCCACAAATCTCAGTCTCTTAGAACTTTTTGAAAAAACTCTGCAGAATAGAACAACTATTTTATAAACCAATCAACCACCATCCAGCCCAGATAATTTGGAGAAACAATAAATATCTTGCCAAATATCTGTCTACCATTTTCTTGCAATTTTCTTGGATAAATGGACCTTAATCTCACCATTTTTCAACAATTTCCTGGTGGCTTTATTCATTACAGTCCAAAAATTGTTATCTCATGAACCTCATCAGATCTTTTTCTGAAGATTTGGTATAATCTTGCAAGACAGAACAATTGCGAATCTCAATCATCTTTTCTTTTATGCCCACAAATATCAGATACATTTACCAGATTTATTTTTACTTGTTTTTTAAATGTGTATTTTGCCTGGAAAGTTGGGGGGTGGGGTGGGGAGAATAGCTCCCAAAGTTTCCATCTTTAAGATGTAGCCTAATATATAACTGAAACTTTTAAAACTATGAATTCTCCTCTAGTTTCATTTTGGATACATATTGTGAATGAATGTGATTTCTTATTACAAAGGAAATGAAATTTTATTTCTGTTTAAGTTATGCCGGGGTTTTTCTTTTTTAAAAAAAAAGATTAAAATAAGAATGTTGTATATAAACAGCGATGAATGATGTAAAATCATGAACAACCTGAATATAGTCATTCTGCATCAGAGAAGTATGTTCAACCATGTCTTCAGGGGAACTTACAGATTAGTTAAGTATATTTAAAAAATCCTGGTCATTGATTCTATTTTTCTTGATTTAAAATGGCAAGTACTGAATTATACTAGTGTGATACACCAATGAAATTTTGTCCATAGTTCTACACGCACAGCCTTTATTGACATACAACAGCATATACAACAGCATATGTACAGGCATATACAATAAGAGGAAGTCACAGATATAAAGGAAAGCATACTTAAAAGTTAGTAATCTGAAGAATAAAATTTACAACAGTCTCACAAAAGAATGCATCAGAGTTGTTCAGAAAATATGGAATTTTATAACACTCTTGCCATTGGGAACATTGTGAAAAAATTGCATTCTTGTATTTCAACCATATATTATTTGGGGCAAACAGAGAATGGTGAAGTGTTTCAACAGAGACAAAGTCAGAAGAAAAAAAAAACCCTTTTGGAACATTCCACATTTTTATATTTCCCATCTAAAGGAGCAACATCTTTTGGGTGGGATTAATCAAAATGCGAAGATATGCTGCCATGACTCCAAGCTCGCATGGAATTGATGATGTGGTAGGGGAGCAAGTAGTCTTTGCTGAAAGGGTCAGATTATGAAAGTCAAGATCCAAAAGTTTGCTCTTGACTTGATTGAAATTCTGTCCATAGTTTTATTTTGATTTTAACATTTTAACTAGTTCTGTTGGCATAAAGAACGTAGCAATGTTTACATGATATTTTTTTTTACAAAATACATTCTATGAAATGGCCTTAGTGGATTTTAGCAGAAAAGTAATATAAAAAAATTAATTAATGATTTTTTACATTAGAAAACCCAACTGCAATAGATTGCTCCCTCCTTCATGCTCATCAAGCAGGTTCCTCGCTGTGATATGAGTAGAGGTGACCAAGACTGCCACAAGTTTAGGCCAAGTTCTGCTGCCAACTAGAAGTGGCACCATTGGCAACACAAACATGATACATCCTTTCCCCCTTTACTAATCAGTAGAGGCAAAGGGTGGTCAATCTGGACAGTGGATTGGGCCAAACTGGACCTGATACTGCTATTCAGACTTCCTTGAGTTGCAGGATAATCTGGTGTTTCTAGCAAACTCCAGAGTACACCCTGATTTTCCCCAAAGTGGTGCGAAGTCATTTTAAAGCCAAAAACTCAACAATATTCACAAGAAACTGCTGTGAGTCCAGTTCCCCCTTCCCCTAAATGTAGATCAATCTTGAAAGAAAGCCTTCATTTGAGGAGAGGGAAATATCGTCTCTCATCAAATAGTCTCAACTCAAGCTAATATCTAGCTGGCAATGTTGAAAAAAGATACTTCACCTGGTTTCTGCATGTCTAGAAGCCCTCGTGCTTTTCTCTTCAGCTGCAAAGTGCATCTTTCACCAGCCCTGGTAAGGTGCATTCATTTTGCTATCTGTAAGGGACCCAGCATGTTCATCAGTAACACAAAGAGTTCTTTAAAATGATCAGGAATCCATTTAAAGTCTGCACTTGCTAGGTTTCTATTCAAGCAAAGAAACACATGCAAGTGGAGTGTGAAATATGAAGTCTCCCTCACACACACTTTGTGTCCACAGGTTATGAATTACTAAAACAAAATGAAAACATATTTTAACTTTTTTCTAGAGTATTTTCAAATATTCTTTACATACTTATTGGATACTAAGCGATATTTCACAATTATAAAGCATGTGATAAAATATATGTCAATATGATCATCTGGACTCACCTTTTAGATAACAGGTGAGCAGATGATGTTGGATGGCAGTCATAGCTAGCATTACCCATTGTAAGGCTTGCTGGGAGTAGCAGTCCAACAAAATGTGCCCACCCTATATAAAATGGTTGATTTATAATGAATAATACACATATAACAATGAGAAATACATTTCAAAATGTAGAGGATTGAAACATCCCCATCTAATCTTCTTGCAACTGAAATTTCAGTAGATTCACAAGTATACATTTTATCTGTTTCTATAAGAGTGAGTTTGTGAAGTGGCATTTGAAAGATAAGAAAATGATCCTGAGAGACAGTGAACTCTGTTCTGTATTCTTGAAGGCTTTCATGGCTGGAAACACTTCATTGTTGTAGGTTTTTCGAGCTGTAGGGCCATCTTCTAGAACATGGCCATACAGCCCGAAAAGCCTACAACAAACCAGATCTCTGTTTTCTTTTCCACAAAACTAGAACTTGGGTCCAACTATATAGCTACTGGTTTACCAAGACTCTATAGTGAACTAGCTATTTATTGCAGGTAATCATATATAGATTCTGATAGGTATGTTATTTTCGGAGATGCAATCTTTTTTCCTTAAGGGTTTTATGCTATAATATGCCTTAATACCCCCTAAGTTCTAGTTAATGTTCCCTAAAGTTCAAATCACTTTTCATCAAGTAATTTGTAAGCAATAAGCCTTAGTGTCCACATATTAGAAGCATGATAAATGTGCTCCCCTACTCTATTTTCCAGGCCTGGTTGCTAGCTATTTGCATAACAAAAGTGATTTGCTCATCAAAGAATGTCAGCTAAGCAAAACTAGAGATATTTATACCCTCCCCCTTATTGCCATGCAGTATTTATGACCTCAGACAAGGTACATTTGGCCATCTATTTGAAGAGTCAAGAAGTACAGCACTATTAAAGATAGGACATTTGAAGGTAGGAAGATGAAGGTGTCTTGATTCCATGCATCATTTTTAAGGAGATATATCAATATACATAAGTCGAGGGCAGGTTTTGGAGCCAAAATTATGGATTTGATATGACCTGTGGATAAGTTGATGGTCATTCCACAGAGAGGGGGAAGTGCCAGTGCCACTTCAGGGAGACAGCTGTCACCCCCAGCTGCCACTGGTATTTTCCTACCAAGGTATTCAAGAGGCCAGAAGTAGTGGGTTGTTATAGGGTTTTGGGCTGTATGGCTATGTTCTAGAAGCATTCTCTCCTGACGTTTTGCCTGCATGTGTGGCAGGAATCCCCTGGTTCCTCTGGATGCCTGCCACAGATGCAGGCAAAACATCAGGAGAGAATGCTTCTAGAACATGGTCATACAGCCTGAAAAACCTACAACAACCTAGTGATTCTGGCCATGAAAGCCTTTGATAATACATTGGCCAGAAGTAGTGTTATAATGGAGAGAGTAGATGGGATTGGTGTTTCTTTTAAGTTCAACTTAATTCTCGCCAGAGAAGAGGATGGTTCCAATTTGGATAAGAGTTAAATTACACTTACTCACACTTATCCATTGATAAATTGACCCTAGTTTTGGAGGCTGATCTTCCAATTAAAATATCTAAATATGTACATGACTTTATAGGGTATATCTTAATGAGAAATATTGATATACCTCATCTTCCTTTGTATCCTATCCTTCACAATAGGAAAACCAAGAGCTGATCCAAATCTGTTATTCCAAATTGATTTCTGATTTAGTAGGGTTGTCATACCACTTAGACTCAATTTACACTGACCATATAATACAGTTTCAAACTGCATTATATGGCAGGATAGATATGGCCACAGTTGAGTGGGTTCTATCTGGATTATAGACATGGAATTTTGTGGCCATTTTGATCATCATCCAATCAGGATTTCATTATTAATTTTTAAAAAGTATTTATCTAGCCTTTGTAGAAGTCAACATATGGTGAAAATGTGTAGACCCTTTTCTCCAATTGCTCTGTAAGAAATAGGTTTGTCCCTGCCTTTCAGGTCTTAGGGAACTGAGAGAGAGTAGTGCAAAATGGTGCAGGCAACTGAGAGGTGCATTGGTAGGAGACAAAGTGAGGTGAAAAGATAGGTAAAAAATGGAAGGATGGCAAAGGTGTGGGTGGCAAAATGTAAAATGCATAACTGATTTTGATGATTTAAGTTAAAACAAGGAAGGGAGAAGAGGGGAATGAGAATAGATGGTGCAAATGATGAAGTATAAGAAGCAAACAGGGAATACATTATCAGGGCATGAGGTCAGATAGGGCATGAGATGAGGCCCTGAGAATCAATAGTAGGGATGAGAGAAGGAGATGAGGGAACAAATTATAATAATTAGAGTAATCATAGATGCCCACATATGAAGAGCTGGAATATATGGCCTGTTGAGTGAAGATGTGCTGCACAAAGAATGAATACATTACATCTTGATGTAAGTTATTCCATAATTCACTCTGCTTCTCCTGAGCTCCACAGTACTATGGCACTCCCGCACTTACTCTTATTCTCCTAATCCTTTAAAAGTCTGTTTAAATTAGTTTTTTTTGGAAAGAAATTATTCTATAACAGTTATTCCATTTATGCAAGTGACATTATGACTACAGGATGACAGATGTTATGAAGATTGTAGACAATTTATGAGATATTGCATCACAAGGCCATGTGAGCTTTTTGCCCAGATGCCCTGTTTGTGGCTTCTGAGAAAGCCTTTGAACATGAGAATTTCCTTCCTCACTCAATAATAATTAAAGCTGGCATCGAATCTCTCATGCTAAAGGGAATATGTCTGGTTCAGGTATAAGCCTGAGCTCCTTTCTGTTTACAAAAGGGTTTAGGCAACAAAAGAAGCACATTTGCCAACTAAATTTGGCAGCGTTTTCAAACAGAATGTGTAAATCAGTTTGAAATAGACACATTTCTGATTTTTTTTTAAAAGGTAGGTGTCTACAATAAGTTGTTCTGGATAATAGAACTAGACAACTGAGTTGTCTTTCAGTTGTTTACATTGCAAGTTAACCAGAAGTGCAACTGTGATGTGAAACTCCATTGCCCTCACTAGGCTTGAGCAGGTATGACAGACCAAGCTCAGATATACAGATGCTTTTACTTTCTACCACCATTGGTTATGCATCAACTCCATTGTGATTAACAGATGTGGGAAAACTATGGTAGCTCTTTCACTCAAGTGACAGTATATGATTTCAGATGAAGATCATCAAAGTGCTGCAATTACTCAAACTGATAATGCAGATTTAAAGAATATTATGAATAGATTTCCTGAGGGGCACATATAAACATCTAATAACATTAAATGAGCTAGTAATTGTCTATTATAGACTTTGGTTTCAATCCTGTAAACAGCTAGGTCTCTTGAATCCTACTCAACGGCTTTACCTGGGATTTAATCAGCCTAATTTGTGCATAATATTGAAGCGTGGGACATCATTTGGCAGTTTAAGGGATTTTATTGAGACATTTCTAGTTCTGAAGATTTCCCAAGTATCTCCTAACTAAATACAGTGTGTAAACATGCATCATAGGAATGCTGCATGTATTCATTAACTTCAGTTATTTCCAATCTGTTTTAGCTTTTGTGTAAAAGAAAACATACTTATCTTTTGAAGTTTCAGTTCTCTGCACCAAGACTGAGAATCTCTTTCAACGTAAGGCTGAAAATAATCTAATGTGGACTAACTCACTCCATACCACAGTCACCCTGCTTTATTCATAACTAGCTTGGGTATCCAGCGATGCCCAGGTTATTTGAGAAAGGCATTGTTTGGCTTGGGGTGTTAGGTAATGTCATTTAGTTAATTAGTAACATTATTTATTATATAAAAGCCAATTTTGATATCATCCCTGGTCCATCCAAAACTCACCAGGATGTAAAATACATCATGGAGAGTCTGTGTGGAAAGTTTGGTCCAGGTCCATCATTTGTGGGGGTTGCAGTGGTATCAGGTTGTGGATGAAGTTAATGCAAATCCTATCATTTGTTGTCCTTCCTTCCCCAAACCACACTAGGATGTAAAGTGGGTCATGGGTGTGTGTGTGTGTGCAAGTGAGTGATGGTACTGCAAATCCCGTCATCTGTGGCAAGTGTGATCCAGATCCATCAGTTGGGTTCATGGTGCTCTCTGGATTTAGATGAACTACAACTCCTATAAATCAAAGTCAACCCCCCCCCCCCCCCCCAAACCTCTACTTCAGTTGCTGATCAATTCTTGTTTGCTGTGTGCCATAGGAAAAGTTAAGGGAAAGGCAGTGGGCAGAATAATGCAAATTGCATATCAATAAAGAGAGAGAAAGGAACCCTAGGATGTCCATTCTGGAGGAAAAACAGAACATCTAGGATGAAATTGTTCCCAAATGAAAGCCTTCATTTGGTTGGTGGGCAATGTGGTATTTGGAGAGGACATTGGCAGGGCTTGGGAGACATGTCGATGGTGCTCGCTATAACCTGCAATGTCCTTGGAGGGAGGGCTTTGGGTGGCTCTTCAGCACTGTGGGTTATAGCTGTAAGTGGACACCTCCGTCATATACACACGTACACACATTTTCACTTTTATTATGTGTATAGATAATGAATAATTACAATCAGGTCGAGGAGTCTAATCATACACTGAATATGTGAGTGTGCACTCACAATATTTTTTTAAAACCTAGCAAAACATTACAGATAGGAAACAAGACCCTTCTTAATGATGTACCAGGATTCATTGTGCAAATATATGTGGGCAGAAGTTTTTGACATGTAGGAAACATTTATTTAACCATTGCTATATCTAAGAGTTTGGAAAATACAACCCCCATAATGGTTGGTGGCCATGTTGGAAATTTGGAGAGTTGTAATACTACTAAAATTAGCATTTCCCAGCTTTCCAATAAAGAATGTCCAACTGTATTACCATTATTCAAAATAATCATGATAAACAATATCTGTCACTAGATGGTCCCTGTATTGTAGGCATAGTAGGCTAAAAGCTAGCATCCCTCTATAATTAATAACATTCAGTGCTCTCCCTGTACATTTATTAGATGGATAGCAAGTGCAAAATTGCTCAAGGAAGCATTTTTTTATCCCTACTACTTGTAATTTAACTCTTCTATAGACATGTGCATCTAAACACAACTGTTAGTCCCAGCTGCTATAAATCCACGAAATCAATGGAAGTTACACAAGTATTAATTTACTAAGCTCTCACTTATTTAGGTTTTTGCTGATTTAATTCTCATTGGATCTCCTCTAGTTGGAACTAACAATTGAATTCTAGTCTAAGACTTCAATCTTCTGGTAAAAACATGTCCAGGACAACACAGGAATGAGCATATCTTCTCCATTCAAATTCTCTATGAAGCTCATGGATGCTCCTATCTCAGTGGAGGAGATTCAGTGTCTGATCCTCCTAGCCACCAACTTTTGCCTTGGCTTCTCTCCCAAGTTTAATCTTGCAGATGATCCAAATGTGACACTGGGGGCTAAAGGTGGATAGGGGAGCAGATGATCTTCTTCCACCAGATTCTATCGTCTCTTATTTATTTATTTATTTATTTATTTATTTATTTATTTATTTATTTACAGTATTTACAGTATTTATATTCAGCCCTTCTCACGCCACATGCTAGTTTTAAAGAAGTCTACTTATTTTTGGTCTCTTGAGAGCATGATTTAAACCAAGAAGTGTTAAGTGAGAGTGGATGTTTTTGGGCAATTTTTTATTCATGTCAGGAGTGACTTGAGAAAGTGCAAGTAGCTTCTGGTGTGAGAGAATTGGCCGCCTGCAAGGATGTTGCCCAGGGGAGGCCCAGATGCTTGGCCCTCTGTAAGCGGCCCTGAGTCCCTTTGGGAAGATGGAGGTGGGGTATAAAAATAAAGATTATTATTATTATTATTATTATTATTATTATTATTATTATTATTAGAAACACAACAAGATGAGCCCACAGCAAACAAGATCACTATGCTGGCTGTTGTATTGGATCACAAGTTGGACACTTCCCAAATGTCTAGGACTGTGTGACGTATCAGTGAATAATGCATGCAGATCCCAGTAGGGTGGCTTTTTGCAGCTGGCAAATGATAATCTTGTCAGCGCCGATTGTGTTTAAGTGCAGGCCAGAGTCTTTAGGCACTGCCCCTAGTGTGCCAAACACCACTAGGACGACCTTTACTGGCTTGTGCCAGAGTCTTTGTAGTTTGATCTTTAAATCCTCATATTGTGTCAGCTTTTCCAGTTGTTTTTCTTCAATACTGCTTTATTATTGTTGTTGTTGTTGTTGTTGTTGTTGTTATTATTATTATTATTATTATTATTATTATTATTATTATTTTACCATCCTTGTGGGAATCTTCTCTAATGTCCCTGCATGGGGAGCTGGAGCTGACAGAGGGAGATCATCCGCTCTCTCCCCAGATTTGAACCTCCAACCTGTTAGTCTTTAACCCGTTGTGGCACCAGGGGCTCCTTTTGGGCACTTCTAAAACTCTGCTATATATGTTTTTTGTACATTGACATATCTTTTGCCCTAACAGTTCAAAGAGATTTCTAGATATATCAGTTTAACAGCTGAGAAACCTGGGTTGCCTTGTATGAATACAAGTGGATATTTTATGACTAAGGAGAAGGTTGACTCAAGCGAGTTTTTAACTCTTCTCAGGAAGGTTCCTGGTTTTTCCAAAATGTTATGAACTCTAACAAGGTCATGCCTTTCCTGTGACCAGTGGTTTTCCAAGAAGTTATGAATCTCATTTCCCAAACAATGATGGAGATTCACATTTTCCAAAAGCATCAACCTGTTATAATTCTGCAATATGAATACAGCCTGGGTGACCTTGCACACTCTCACCCACAGAGGAAGACAATGGCAAGACTCCTCTAAATCAAGACATTGTGGTAGGTTTGTCTCAGGGAAGGCCCTTAACAAGAACAAATAACAATACTCTTTGCAAAAGTGGATTTCCTCCAAAGCATTATGATCCTTCTTGCTATTACTGAATTTATGGCAAGTGTTACTTAAACATTTCCACTAAAAAGTAGCCTATTGTAACATTCTTCCCATAGGCCAAGCATATTGTTTAGAAAACGATCAAAACAATAAGGAACGAGCTAGCATTCACGCACTTCTGATATTGGTAAAACACATGCTATTCACCTCTAAATACCTTCTTTCAAATCAAAGAAGGAATGTGGCACATTACCAAGGTTACTGCACATAACAGAGATACGTTCGTGTTTGCATTTGTGCTGGCTTATATCTGCCTCGCCATTCATGCATCACACAGAGAATCACATTTTCAAGATAAAATAAACATGAAGGAGAAACCGTACCATTATAATCACCATGCAATGCTCAAGATCACTTGCAATATGTAACTGTTATCTAGTGGTCATGCTTGCTTGAGACAAACACACTCCCATCTTATAGTCCATTAAACCATTTGGTAAAATTTGCCAATTTTGGAAGAGGTGCCGCTTGATAATTAAAAAGTATGTTATCTCTTGCCAGCTCATTATAGCCAAGTGTAAACCAACCTTAGCTTTCCCTAATCCCATCAACCCAGTCTGTAGGAAGGGTCAAGGGTCAGTAACTGCTTCTAAAAACACTGTTCCATTGAATTCAAACACGCTGTTACCTACTAAGCAGCTGCTCACAGACAATTCAGAATCCGTCCTCATTACCAATTGTGAAGGTCTCCCATTGCAAGAAAAGCAGAGATTTGAATGGGGCCCCCCCTTCAGCACTAAGGCTTTAAGACAGGCTACGAGCTGGAGTCAGCATTTTCCCCACTGGCATTTTTACACAAAAATGTTTTCCAGGCCAGTTAAGAGTACTGGCCACTGTGGGATAATGAATGCATGTTTTCACAGGAAAAAACAGCCACGTAGAAGACTAGAACCTCCTACAGCAAAACCACATCAGCTGCAATGAAATCCAAAGAGATGAGACATATTAGAAAATGTCTGTCCATAAAAGTTCATGAGTGTTCCAGAAATTGCTTGCAAGGGTTTAAAAAAAATGCTCAAATTGAGATAACTCACTGAGAAATGACCAAATGCCTCAATATTGTTTTCAATAATATATTTTTCATATATACAAATTAAATATTTTTTTAAAAAATATTAGTGCAAAGTGTAGATGGGGTTGCTCAGGTAAAAAAATAATCCTGAAGTGCACAACTGAAATAGTTGAAAACCCCCATGCATTCTCATAACTTCACCCAGCAAGGAAAACACGTTTGGAAATAATCCATTCTTGGATGCCTACAAAATGGAACGGAGCAAAGATTTAGATGCTATTTCCTGCATAACTTAGTTTTGTGACATTTCAAGAAGTAAGGAGGTCTTCCTCAGGGGGTTGTTGGGATTTATCTATGGATGCCTTGACATAGCAATGCTAAACAATAGGTGAACCAGAAAATATATTTCTGAAAATCTCTCCCAGAGCCTCGCTGCAAAAAAGCTACTGGGTAATGCTAGAGAAGAGTAGGAGATTGGTTTGATATGCTGAAGCTTTCAGGCTAAATGCACATCTCTTGGAATTTTAAAAGATGTCTCTCTCTCATCTGAATGAAGTCATGTCTGATAGTTTGCCCAGGGGAGAAAGGGAGGGGAAAGCAGTGTCCTTTGGATTATGCCTTTCCCCAGTTTCACAGATATCATTTTCAAAGGGAAGTCTGCCTCCTAGTGACTGAAGATGGCATTGAAGACTATAAATATGCAGATACATTTGCATTAACCAAAAGGAATTAACATGCTTTAAAATCCCAACTGCACATTGTTGGATTCTATCAAAACTTTTGTCAAGATTCAAATGTCTAGATGCCCTGGTAACAGAATTATGTTCTTTAAGGACAAAAATGTTGTTTTACATTCATCCTGGTTTGGATATTGAGACTGTTAAAAAGCTCTATGTGAGAGTTCCGTTCATTGTTGATTCCAATTACCCTTTCTAAATATGGAATGTATCATCATGTTAATCACAAGTGTTAGTGTTACACAAGTGTTAGTGTTGATCCTTAGTGTTACTTTTTTTCACCCTCCATTATGCCAAGAACCATTACTATATTTTTGGCCCATTGGCTACAATTTCTTTCGTATTTCCCAGAAACCCTCTGAGGACTTCCAGCCAAAGGATGAAAGATCAGCACCTTTATCCATGTGGCTCCATCTGCTCTTTTTTTAAACCTAATTTCCATTGTTTTATCTAGGGAGAAGGCCGTAAATAAAATAGATTCATGCAGTAGGGACTACACACATATTTTAGAAATGTAAACCTTTCATGTCTACTGTATTACTTGGCAACCTTTATTTATTTATGACATTTCTATCCCATCTTTCTCCAGCCTGGTGTCAACTCAAGGTGGCTTTACAACCAGACAGCCATTCAATGCCTTCAACAGTATGCAACTAAAACAACATTGAAAATAGAATTATAAAATGCATACATCTGACTTTTAGAAAACATAAAACCCATATATCCACTGTTTGCCTTGTTATCCAAAGTCATCTTAAGGGTTTAAACATTTAAGAATAAAATTTGTTTTCAAAATATCAACTTTAAAAAAAATACAACTTTTCTCATTACAATGTGAATGTAACATCCTTTGGCCTGATGTAATATAGAGATGGAATAGTCCCTTTTGGGGACCATTGTCTTTAGGAAAGATTTACCCGTTCTTTTAGCTGCAACCAGTTGTCTATATATATGGTTGCGGTCAATTGGTCTATCTATCTCTGCTGCACTTGACCCTGAAGCTATATTATATGTCTTTGTGTTTTGTGAATTACGTTCCCAAGAAAATATTTCTCATTTTATTTATGATGTTTAATAAAAAAATATTTCACTCATGGCTGGAGGCTGAAGAACAATCCAAAATGTATTATTTAGTTGGACTTCATTTTTACATCATCCTTTGTACTCAGACGCATTTTTTTTGTATCCCAAAGTTTTCTGAATGTTAAAAAAAGGAGAGAAACAAGATTCCATCCTCTGAAGTTTATATTCTACTGTTGAAATGTTTATAGTGAACTTCTGCTCAAAACAGAAGCAGAGCCCCTCTCTAAGCAACTTTCTACATAAATCAACAAAGTAGTAAGCCTGGATGCACAGAAATATTTTATTTACTTGGCTTTGGTTATCTCTTGCTTTCAAAAGCTACTATTTATTTGCCTTAAAGTCTTAAGTGTTAACAACACAGTCTTGATTTAAAACAGCATGACCCTGCAAAGAAGGGCAGACAGAAAGACAGATAACGCTCCAATTTTGTCCATTTTTTTAAAAAAGAAGGGGCCTTTAATCAGTTTTTGTTGAAAACAAAGTTTTCTCTGCCCCTTCTCCTCACCTCATCGTTTTCCTCTCTGCTTTTTAAAAAAAAGTGGGGGAGGAGGTGAAAAAGACAAAAAAAAAAGGGGGGGGGGATTGGAACCAAGACCATCTTAGCTGAAAGTTTATTCAGGTGGTATGAATCAGGGAGGGCTCACCGAAGCAAACTTTCACCTCTGCAAAAAAACAACTCAGAGGGGGGAAAATACCTGCGAGAGAAGAACAATCCTGCAGTAATCTCTTCACCCTCTCCAGAAAACAGGGGTGAGGGAGAGCTGCCCTCTCATTACAGTTTGGGTCCCAAGGTTAGAATTAGACCCTTAGGGTAAGCAGCTGTCAATTAGAGATAACTCTAAGCAATGCTTTTCTGAAATCTTGGGCTTATCTCCTAGCAACTCCCTCCTCTCCATTTATTCCCCCTTTCAGGACAGCAAAAAAAAAAAAAAGCCTCTTTTTTTTTTGCTCTGCCATCAGCTCAAGAGTCATCTTTTGAAGACAGCTAAAAAAAGCCCTTTTCAATTAGGGCAGATGCATAAAGAATTCAGTGTTCAGAAGCAAGCCAGAGGAGACTTGCTCTGTGACATCTTGCCAAAGGTTTCTGCTGTTAATGCTCAATTCGATGCATCCTTACCATGTAGTGAGCTGTCTTAAATTTGGTGGGACCGGGTAAAAATTGATAGGAAGATGCTTAAAATCTTTATTTTTCTTGCAACTGCCTTAGCCCTCCTCCAACTTGCTAGCATGAAAATTCAAGGCCTTTGTATTAGAAAGCAACAATAATACCATATGATCGCAAAGCCCAGTTAGACTGTGAGACTGAGCAACAATGGATAGGAAGGAGTTGCAAACCTTTATTTCCCTTGCAGACCACCTCTACTGCCCCTAGAATGTGCTAACATGAAAATTTGAGACTTTGTCATTAGAAAGCAACAATGGTGCCATACTATCATAATGCTGAGCTAGACTGCGGGGCTGAGTAACAACACATAGGAGGTGCAAATCTTTATTTTTCTTTCACGCCACCCCTAGCCCCAACCAGCTTGTTAACATGAAAATTAGAAGCTTTGGTATTAGAAAACAATAATGCAACATTATCAAAATGCTGAGTGTGATTGTGGACTAGGGGGGCATATGAGGGTGGGGGGGGGGGAGAGATAAATACATAATGATATTAAGAAAGGAAAAGCTATCTTGTTTGTATATCCGCCAGTGCATCTTCTCATCCGCCGCCTTTTGTACAAGGAGAAATTTGCCAACAATTGAGATTTAAGAGTGGCCATGGTTACAAGGGGAACTCGGGGCTCTTTTTGTCTGATGTGGCAGCCCATCTCCAAAGCTGACAAGGATAAATCCAATTAAAGGGGGGCTGGGGAAGGACGAGGCTACATATCATTTGTGTAAGCAGCATTGCCGAATGTTATATAGGGAGGGGGATTGTCATCATCATCGTCATCATCATCATTTTCTTATTCGTTGTGGGGGACAGGTTTGTTCCTTTCCTTTATATTTCGAGACCCCCATTGTGTAGCCTCCTCTCCTCTTGGATTGCATGAGGAGAAAAGGCTTGAGGATGACAGAAGAAAACCTTTCTAGAAGGGAGATTTGGGGGGCTATATTTACAAAAGAGTCGCTCGGAAATTTTGTGCAAATTGCATGCGCCAAATGCAAGCCTTCTAAGGGGGCCCAATGTAGGCATTTGTTCTGAAATCACAGCTTTAGCTCAACACGAGTCCTTTGTGTGACAACGCATCACACCCATTTCTCTTTCTCTTTTTTTACACACACACACACACACACACTCACATATGCCTGAATGCAGGGACGCTTGCTAACAAGATGCACAGAGAACAGCCCTCACGCCTCCTTGCGCCCCCATTGCTTCGGTGAAAAGGGGTGGCTTTGCTTCAATTTTTACAGATAAGCCATCTTTCAAATTCCATCTCTAATTTCCTTCCCTCTCTCCAGCTTCACCAAAGAAACGAAGGTAAATAAGGTGAGAAGAGAATGAGGAAAAAATGCTTCCAACTGCCATGGTGGACATACAGCCCCAGTCTGCACTTCATATGTATGTGCTCCAAAATGGCTGACATTTATATGCTGGTGAACGCATGGAAACGGAGATGAGTGGATTTTACAACAGACGGTGAGCCCCAGTGATTCTCAAGAGCTGCCAGCTATACATATTTAAAAAAACATGAATCCTTTGCATTTTTTTTAAACCCTTGTAGTAGAATTTTTCAATAGCCATAACGACTCATCTATTATTTTTATTTTTGGCCATTTTTCTTAAGGATACAATTTCTGGTACTGGAAAGAAAAATCTCACATGTCCTGTTCTTTTTTCAAAAAGAGAAAGGACATCAAATAATGACTTCTATTGAAAGAATACACACACACACACACACAAACAGATATACATTTAGTTCTTTCTACCTTGTTACACTCTTTTAAAAAAGCTTAACTGGAATTGATGACTTTTGAACCTTGGCTTATATTACCCAAGAACAAACACATGGATGCAACAAGAGCATTTATGCCAAAAATAAAGTCAGAGACAGGGAATGCACACCATTATTATACAGTAAACTATCACGTAAGATTAAAGTGCGCAAATTTGTAATCCAAGTTGCATTCATAGTTTGAATTATTCTGAAATCATTCTAAGCCCACTTTAATAAATAATGACTTCTTTTTCAAAAAATGAAGTGTTGTAAATATCAGTTAGATAAAAATATAGATTCTTATTTTTTTTAAAAGAATGTCAAGAAGTAGAATTATTTGGTTCTTTTCCACAGTTATACTCAATTTTTGGTAAAGACTGGCTGAATGTTGTGTCTCCAGTTTAATATATCCCATATATCCCATTCGGAGTTTAGAATCCGGATGGCAATTAACCTATATGTAGAACTACAACATACACACCAACTTTTTTTGCAAATGTTTACTGTAAGAAGGATAAAAAGTTGGCAAGAGCCAAAACTTTTAACATTATTGACAATTTAAATAGAACCAAAAACCTAGTTTTAGAATCTTAGTTTGAACGATATCCTAGTGAAATCAATGGTGTTTGTCCCAAAGTAAATGTGTGGTGCATTTAAAGTTCCCAAAAAAGAAAAAAAGAAAAACATTTCACTCTTTCAAATGAATGAGCCCTTCCCATAAGAAATATGGCCAAGCACAAAACTGACTTGGAATTGACCCTCATATTCCAAACACATGTTTAAGATTACCCCTCCACTAACTTTACAATACAAAATACTACATGTTCATAGGTTACACTGTTAGAGATAAATCGGGGCTAGAGTGAAAGTTTTTATCAATGGCATTACCTAAGGGTTTTACTAACTCTTTATTCTTTGACTTACAGGGATGGCTGGACTCTTGCATGGTTGAGATAGTTGTTTCAGGTGATTTAAGCCCCTGTGTCATTGTCAATCATTCCATTCTTTTCTTTTTTCCACCCTAATGGATAGAAAATGATGTTTAATTATTGTCAACACTGCAAGCTTCCATAATGTGTTTATTCATTAATGTATTTGTGTATTTCTTGGCAATGAGCATGACCAAGCCATTCATTCCAAGTTCAATTCCTGGCATCTCCACCTAAAAAGACGTTATATGCACAGTAAAATAGATGCTTTCAGAGAGGAATGTGAAAAGTGCTATTTCTTAATCCCATTCCCTGGCATATCCAACTAAAAGAATCAAATAGTAGTGTTTAGGAAAGTCATGTCCCTGTGTCTCTTGGGAGCAATTTTGTTTTATATTCCCTAGAGTAGATGTTTTTAAACTTTTTAATCCATGACCACTTTTGGTCTGAGAAATGTTTACATGTATATGTAATAGTTATATAGGTATATAAAATAGGTATAAAATCAAACATTTATTGATAACAAGTCAGTATTTGAAAGGTTTTCCTTTTTATGAAGTACAGTTGAAGCATCTTCTGCAGAGTCTAATGTAAACACTGCACAACTCATTTGTGTAAATATCTAAAACAGCCACTAGGTGGCATTCAGAAAACTCTTTTTGTTATCAAATTTCTCACAACCCTAATGTTGAGTTAAGAGGATCCCATTTAGCAAAAAGAATGCCAAGATACAATAAATCACAGCAATATAGTTGTAAACTGTAGGCTTGGGCGGTTTCGTTCGTTAATTTCGTAATTCCTTATTAATTCATATTTAAATTAGCTTACGATCCAATATTGAGCCATGCAGGACTACTGTGAGGAGTAATTAAAAATCGAAACAATTTTTCCAATTTATTTCCTATTGTTTCGTAATTGTTTCATAATTGGTTCAAAATTGTTTCGAAATTGTTTCGTAATTGTTTCGTAATTATTTCCGTATGTCTGGTGCAAGTTTTATAGTTGTTGTTTGTTTTATCAGTGATAAAAAATAAATGATCACACCAACAGTCAACAGAGGGAGAGGGAAGCTTCAGAAGTTCCCCCTGTCCCATTTGGAGGGTTTTTTAGCATATTGCGCAATTGCGTCCGCCATTAACGAATCGATTCGTAATTTTACGAAATTTCGTATATTTCGAACTTTTTTAAAGGAAAATTTTGGAATTCTTTTAAAAAACGAAACGCAAGGGCCCCCCTAAAAACGAAACGAGTTTAGAACCAAATTTTTCCGTGGTTACCCAAGCCTAGTAAACTGGTCTTCTTTGGAGGCTTTTAAACAGAGGCTGGATGACCATCTGTCAGGGGTGCTTTGAATGCGATTTTCCTGCTTCTTGGCAGGGGGTTGGACTGGATGGCCCACAAGGTCTCTTCCAACTCTAGGATTCTATGATTCTAAAGAGAGGATATTCTGTAACTGGGGTATCTATCACAGGAAATCAAGCCCTCTTCCACATCCTTCAACAGCATTGATCCTAATGGAAAGCATATGGTCCCTCAAGCAGACTTTCAACAGGCATATATAGGGAGAGATGTTCCTTCAAGTATCAAGGTCCCAATTTTCTGACACTTGAATTCAGGTCAGGATCATATTGCCAGTGTGATTCTTTTAAAAGCAAATTCTCTCTATTTTCTGTGTCCTCTTTGGACAAGAGTGTGCCACTGGCACACAATAATACTTGGACAAATCCTGTGGCTTGTGTGACAAGGTCCTAGGTGAAGTTCAGAAAGGTTTTAATGTTGTTAAATTTTGGGACCTGAACACAGAGCTAAGGGGACCCCATATGGGGTTGAGACACACAGCTTAAGAAGCAGCGGTCCAAACATGCCCCCAAACCTGCAATGATTGAGAAGACATTTCTGGATGTCTCCAGTTTAGTCCTATGCTAAGGGAAGTTGAGGAGTGCTCTGAAGTTTGGGTGCAATTCTGGAGAAACTCCATACTGTGGCCACAGTGTAGATAGGCACAACCAGCTCCGAGTAGACTGGCAACATGGGCTACTGATGACATCCCCTTTCCTTTGGACTCACCAGCATCGGGGCAAGGGGATGGATTATGCTTATCTTATCCCCATTGCCTCTATCCGATGCCATGAAGCTCCAGGAGACATCTTGGTTATACAGGCATCTTTCCCTCTATCGAAATACAACCACTGCTGTTGCCAAGATCTTTTTCAGAGCTCTGTGGCTGTCCAGAAGCAACAGTGGCAACAAGGAAGGTGATGGACCAGTGGAGCTGAACCAGGTTTGGCATGGCTGGACCATGTGGACTCAAACCGGTCACTGCTGCAAGTAAAGCACAGAGAGGGTGGCTGCATCTGAGGCCAGTCCAGTGCATTACTGCTATGGATCAAACAGCTAGTGTAAAGCCCCAAGGCACCCCTGATTCTAATTTGATAGAATATTACTAATGTCATTGCCATTTTTCTTTTTCCAGGGTGAAATATTCTACCAAGATGGCAACTTTGTTGAGAAGAGTGCAAACAATTCCACCTATTTATTGTATTGTTTGTCTTTGGGGAAACCTGTGCATGTAACATTACAGAAATTGCTGTGTGGAAAACTACATAAATTGTAACCAAATTAGAAAATCCCTTTTACAATACACATACATTTTTAAAAAACCAAACCTAGGAATAATTCAAATGCCTAAAGAGCATTATCCATACATACTTAAATCATTCTGTCAGAGCATATTAATAATAGAAGACAGTCCTGGATCAGTGGTCCTGATGTTACTACCAAATTCACAGAAATGAACTTTTTGCCTGGCTCTGGTGATGATGATGTTGATGATGGTGATGATGATGATAAAATAAATTTCCTACTGCTATGTCTCCCCATTTTGCATTATTACTAGTTGATAATATACTCCTGGACTTACTGGTATGTCCTGCTGTGTTTCAGCATAAGCTGCATAAAACCTGCTCAGTTAGCTGTACATTCCTCTGTTTATGTTCCTGATTTGTGCCTTCCCTTTCATCTATCAGATGTTCACAAGTTTTCTATTAGATATTTCCTGCTTCTAATAGATATCTGCAATTTGTTTTCTCCCTTTGAGCTATGGTGGAGGCTCCAATAAGTGTTGAAGTAGCTGGTTATATATGAGAACAGAGTGAAGAGGGTGGTAGAGAGGTAAGGCATGCGGTTATTGGTTTCTGGAAAACAATTTAATTTTGTTAAGAATAGCTCACATGTTGGCCAAACTAGTTCCATTGAATTTCTATGAAAATCAGTGGGGCAGGTTAGTTGTGATTAATTTAATATCAATTGGATATAGGGATAGTGGCCTTTATTTGAACTCAGGGCACTTGCATTTCAGTTGTGCATCTGAAAAGCAACTGTTAAATGTATACAATACAATTACAGATGTTTCATATGACTAGAATGAACTACATATAAATTCTAGTAGTGACCTCATCACACTATAGAATGAATCCACTTTAAATCCGGTTTCTGCTTCCTGCAGAATTCTGGGGTTTGTGGTTAAGGGATGAGCCTTTAACAGCCTCACTAAACTACAAAGCCCAGAATTCTGCAGGAGGCAGAAACTGAATTTAAAGTGGATTCATTCTCTAGTGTGATGAGATGCCTTTGGGCTGAAAAGAGTGGGATAAACATTATTTATTTATTTATTTATTTATTTATTTATTTATTTATTTATTTATTTACAGTATTTGTATTCCACCCTTCTCACCTCACAGGGGACTCAGGGCGGATTACAATGCACATATACATAGGAAATATTCAATGCCATAGACACACAATATATATAGACAGACACTCAGAGGCTATTTAAAACTCCAGCTTTTCATGAGGGTATTCTGGTCACCAGGGGAGCTGTTGCTTCCATTTGTGTTACTGATGAAGTACCTCCTCATTCTTTGCATACTTGCTGGAGATTTTTATGGTGTCATAAATTAGTTAATTAGCCTCCCCACATAAGCGGTACCTAAATTTCCTACTTGACAGATGCAACTGTCTTTCGGGCTGCAAAGGTTGACAGCAAGCTACACAAATTGGTTGGAAGCTCATTCCGACCCATGCTGATTTTGAATTCATGACCTTTCGGTCAGTAGTGATCTTAATGCAGTTGATTCCCAGCCAGCTGCACCACAGTCCTGGTGCGGAAAATATTGAAAATGTTGAAAATAAATAAATAAATAAATAATAAAACAATCCTATCATGTAAAACAAATACTAAAATAATTGTATGATTTCTGTTTGTCAATTTAATAACAAACATTGGGGAGCAACTTTTCATTACTACAGGTTTTCTATCTCACATGTTCTTTGCTAAGTGGTGATTTAAATGCAACAACCATCATTTGCATTTCTTTTCAAAGCAATAAATAGCATTTGATAATTCTTGCAGAGAGTTAAGTACATATGTAGATAATATTTCTTTTTCCCAGGTGATCAGGCTTACTATTGGATCACATCAAACCTAAAACTAATACTAGAAAGCTGAACTGACTGTGAGATAGACCTTCCTAAAAGCAGCAGTATTTCTTTGATTTTTTAAAATTTGTTTCTGAAATGTTTTTGCAATAAAGAGTACATTGATGTACTAATGTATTACACCTATTGCAATTCTGAAAGGCAAGAAATACTTCATTTCACCAGGCAAAGGCTTCCACTTTGGTTTATAGGGGTAAAGGAAACTTGATTCTGGATCTCTTGCTCTTTGCTTTGAATTGAGAGATGAGCTGAATGATGCCGATTTATGATTTGTTTGAAAGCTGATGTCAATAACAGGATTTGACTTTCAAACAGAAGGGCTTGGGAGAAGCCCAAAGAAGGATTGCTGACTCAAGAAACCTGCTGGGACTTTGTGGCCTACTGCTAGGCAACCACCCATCCCCTCCACAGCAAACATATGACCACAAAATGGATGATCTCATCTCTAAATCAGCTATTTGATATGCAGATTGCATGGCAGCAGTTTCCCTTCCATAATACGGCCCTGCTCTGGCAGCAGGTGCAGCACAAAAGTGCATGGGTCTTTCAGCAATTTGGAAACCAAAATTGGTCCCCAGCAATCTTCCCCTCCTGATCCTTCACAAAGCCTGAAACACCATTCTTTTTGGGTTTTTTTTAAAAAAATCAGCCTCTTGTGCTAAGAAAGCAAGGCTTCTCTTCACTGTCTTTATCTTGAAATGCCTCTTTCCCTAAGCTTAAGCCCCTTCAGAGTGAAAGCAGGATGAGACACCAAGAATAGGAAGCTGTTCTGGGAGGCAAATTGTTGTTTTCTGTCTTCAAACTAAAGTATTATCAAAAATCACGCTGGAAAGTAGTACCTTTGTACATACCAGCAAGAAGTGGATGTCTCCTCCTAAATAATAGTGAGTAGCTTTGGCAATTATAAATTGAAGGGTGCCTTTTGAAAATGAGAAATGTAACAACCCAGACTTCTCGAGGCAGTAAATAACTTGTATTTCCTACCTGTTTTCATGCTATGACAGCTAGATGTGGCGCAGTTGGTGTGCGGTGTTTGATCATGTTGGCCACGGAGTTGAAGCATTTTCCAATAAAAGAGGGAAGCATAAAGAGCTCCTACTCTTCCCTGGTGTGACTCTTATTGTGAGTCTTGAATATCAATAAAGCACATTGTAATATAATTTATATTGTCTGTGGTTGCAGGTTAGGTCTTGAAAGCCATAAACTATATTACAGTTTTACAGCCACGCTGCTGTTATTAACTAAATGAAAGGGACATTTGTTCTAAATCTGTGGACTGTATGATGGCTAATCTTAAATTCATCAAGAGCCGGGGATGAAAAAGGTGTTGAAAATGCTGCCAGGATGCCAGACACCAAGTGCCAGATCAACGGAGCTGGGGGATGCGGAGGGAGGGCTGGAATATAACAAAGCTCAGGGATTGCATGGTGCATATTGATTTGAAGCTTCTGGAACATGCTTTTGTAGTGGGTAATTGATCATCTGCGAGCAGCGAGATGCATTCAGCTGCTGGTGCTTAAGAAAGGTCTAAGTCGCCACAGTGTTAGAGAAAAGAAATATGAATAAATAGATCTTTTTCAGATGTGGGTTGCATTAAAATTTAAATCTGAATAGAAATGCGGCCTCGGTGGGAGAAGATCTTTGGAGATTTATTCCTCTTGTAAAGTTATGTGCCAGAAGATAATTCCACAGATATTTCTTGGTGATCTTCAGAAGCCACTGGTTTGTAGCTGTAAAATATTTGCAATTCATGCTGCTTTGATCACATACAAGTTTCATGCCATATAAATCCTTCTTGGTGGCCAGAAGAATACAGCACCTATATTTCTCATGCAAATCCTGGGCTGGCTAAAAGCAAAATTTTCCTATAGTTTCATATGCATGTGTTCCTTCTATTTGATTCATTCAAGTGAAATAAATATAATTTCATAAATATAGTCACTACGGATTTCATGTATTTCTATAAGTCAGACAATCATGCACATATTTGCATTAATAAATGTTAACTGGCCTAACAGTATCTTAAGGTTTGCTATCTTGCCTAAAGTTATTCATGGGCAATTCCAAATGAGTTGCATGGAATTTACGTACGCAGTAGCACTATGTTATAAATCTCCTTGGCTACTATGTGACCAATGAAGACCAGATAATTATCTAGTAACAAACTGAAGTCCTAGCCAATGGGAAGATTTAGGTTACAGGTTTGCTGATAAAGGTAAAGGTTTAAGTCTAGACTAATAATAATAATAATAATAATAATAATAATAATAATAATCCTTTATTTGTACCCCGCTACCATCTCCTGAAGGGCTCAAATCCGACTCTGGGGGGGGGGGGTGTGCTCATTTTAATTTCTAAGCCAAAGAGTCAGCATTGTCCACAGACACCTCCTAGGCCATGTGGAGCTGGCCGCCATGATTGCATGAAGTGCCATTGCCTTCCTGCCAAAGTGGTACCTATTGATCTACTCACATTTGCATGTTTTTGAAACTGCTAGGCTGGCAGTAGCTGGAGCTAGCAACAGGAGCTCATCCTGTCCCGCTGATTCAAACTGCTGACTTTCCAGTCAGCAAGTTCTGCAGCCTAGTGGTTTATCCTCTTACACCATCATGACCGCTGCTTTATTACTACACCTAGTATTCAACCAAGTAAGTACTTCATCAGATTGGTCAATTTAACCATCATATACTGCTTCCCCTCAGATTTCGGCACCAAGCCCTTCACACAATGCACAGGCACTTCTAGTCGGGATCTGTGCCAAAAAAGTAGAGGAAGCAGCGGCAACATGGGAACCTTCCCGTGTTTTGCCTTTCCAGCAATGTGAGGAAGCTGGGCAGGGACACTTCCCCCCATGGGGTGAGGAGGAAGGTAAGGCAGGTGATACAGGGCATAGAGTGGCAGCTTCTCCATGCCCCCCCACCCCGGTCAGGAGCCCATGGATTTGCCCCAAAGAAGGGCAAATCTATGGGCCTTTTTGATGAATTAAATATTTGCCAAAGGACCAACTGATTTGTATCATAATGCTATTGGTCTGTGCTGTAAAAACCTCTCATACTGCTTTTCTTCTCACTGGAGCAGTTTAGAAGGAGAAGTTGATAAGCAAAAAAATGTAAACTTTCCTGTCCTTGACCAGAAATCTACCTTGATATCTCCCTGTATTTTTTTAAATCTCTGGACATTTAGTACAACTATAGCAAGATATTTAGGGGTTTTTTTTGGGGGGGGGGGTAGTTTGATTCAAAATCTGTTATGGAGTTAACAGTGCATATTCATATTTTATATCTATGCAGTGAACCCTCTCCTGATCCTCCACATCCCGACTTACTGTAAATAGCAGCTTCTGTGATCAATAAGGGTCTGTTTCTCTTTTGATTAGGGAACAGTTAGCTGATATTCCCACCCACTCCTATGAACAATCACCAATGAGACAGGCAGAAGCAGAAACCCTGTCACAATTCCTCCTTGTGCTGTAGCTTGCTGTGCAATTGCAATAGGACCATCAGCCAGCTGCTTGCTGACTGACAGGGGAATGAACCCCCATTGATCTCAGTGGCTACCACTTGGATGTGTGAGGATTCGGGGACATTCACAGTCCTTGGCTATCCCCTAAACTAGACACTATGTAGGGAATCGTGAGTGCAAAACCATCACTGGTGCATTTGTAACTGCCCAACAAGATTCCAGCCTTTGTTTTCATGTACAAAGCCATTTTATACAAAGCCACTATTTGCTGACAAAACATTTTTTTTACAAAAGAAAAATAATATTTTGTGCAAATGATTTTTCTGCAAAAAAAAGTTCTGAAGTGCTTTAAAAAAATCCCTTGAAATCCATCTCCCACAAAAAAAAAATTAACCTTAGCCAGAAGGAAAACAGCGACACTGATTTTTTTCTTGCATGTGAAAGTGAAATAAGTGTGGTTTTACATCTGTAATAAGGAGTTAAAAATGTAACACGTAAAGGTAAGCAGAGAAGACAAGCTTTCCCAAAGAAGTGGATGAATACAAGGATTGGTTGGCTCATTTTATCTGTACATTAGCATTCCATAAGCACAGATTCTGCAATGATGGATTCAACTATTTGTGATTGAAACTATTCAAAAAGCAACCCTTGGTTTTGACATTTACTACAAAGGACACAATTTTACAATATCATTATATACAACGCACTAGGGCATCCTCAGTGGCACAATGGGTTGAACCCTTGTGCCAGCAGGACTGAAGACCGACTGGTTGGAGGTTCAAATCCAGGGAGAGCATGGATGAGCACCCTCTGTCAGCTCCAGCTCCCCATACAGGGACATGAGAGAAGCCTCCCACAAGGATGGTAAAACATCAAAATATCTGGGTGTCCCTTAAGCAACGTACTTGCAGATGACCAATTCTCTCACACCAGAAGCGACTTGCAGTTTCTCAAGTCGCTCCTGACACGAAACAAAAAACTTGAGTATCCATGGATTTTGGTCATTTTGGGGGGTTAGGAGATGGAACCAAATCCAGCAGATACCAAGAGCCCACTGTGTATTATTCATTATCCAGTGGCTGTAATTTCAAGTGTGCCAATGGACCTGCATATAGCACCACACTATATAACTCTCAAATGACCTCAACCTCAATGTTATCCAGTATAATCAGTCTGTAACTTTTATATGATACTAATAATTAACATACCAGAGTGTGTCCATCTTTTTCTCCTTTTACAGAAGACTTTAAAAAATTGGTGCACATACTTCACAGTCACCAAGATCTCTTTATCTCTCCCTCCTTCTTTCATTCTCTTAGTAGGGTTTTGATTCCAAATAGAATGTGTGTTCAGGCAAGTTTGGAAAAGATTATCTGGATCACAAGAGCCTTATAGAAGACTTTCTGAACCTGCTCAGTAGTATATGCTAGGAATTTACCCTTTCTAATGCATGAACTCACTCATCCAAATGTGCATGCAGAGAGGGAGAGAGAGAGAGAAGAAAGTGAGCGCAGCCTAAACAAAACCTACTGCTGCCCATAAACTCAGGGGGCCTTGAAGGGGCCATATCTTCTGCCTTGAAATTGCTCTGATGCGGTGGGGAGAGAGGGTGGTGTTGGTGGAATTCAATGAGAGAGATTATTGTTCTTGTCTCTTTCAAACAAACAGCAGAGCCCTCCACCTCCTTAAAACAGCAAGAAAAGAGAATCTTGGCATGGAAAATATGATCACAGACCATACCATAGTTGAGGTTCTCGTCTTCCATTGCCGGAAGCATCTTAATGCTAAAGAAACAAACGGTGGAGAGTGACCTCTTGCAAGAATTTGATCTAGCAGGCTGTGCTGCTGCTCTAATAGTTAACTCCTTCATGGCCAGGCTCTGGGTAGCAGTAGCCAAAGTGTAATGGTGTTGTAGAAAAAAGGGTATTGTATGGTAAAGGCTTTAGCTACCATGCACCGATGAAGATCAGACTTCAGTTGTGCTGAGTTATATTATTTCAAAAAGACTTCCACTTTCTCGGACTTCTTCTAGTGCTATGAACAAGTCAAATAGTGAACTGTCAGTAATGCCCAGTAAAGATTACAATGTGCAATGTGGGAGACTTTAGGATGGAGGTTTCCAAACTTGTTTGGCCTACTGACCCGTTTTGAGAAAAAGAAACTCACCTGGAAATCTACCATCTTTAAGTGAACCATCAGATTGATACAATGACAAATTTGCATTCTGTTATGAGGTATATTTCTACCACATCTTACAAGCATATCTCACAACATGTCAATGAAAGACATCTTGAATCTTGAAATTATAAAATAATTAAAATCAACCATACTGACATTCACGTTACACACAGAAAATTAAGATATTAATGGATAATTTTAAAATAAAAAACTGCAAATAACATTAATGATAATAATTCAAAATGAGAAAGATAAACCTGGTGCATTATCAATGTATTGATGTTCAGATCTATTTTTCTCAGCAGAATGCAATACTTTTCAATACCCATATTTGCTCAAGTCTAATTCGCCATCGGATCTAATGCACACCTCAATTTTCAAAACCTTAAAACTAAAAAAAAAATTACCATATTACCCTAATCTAATGAGCACCCTAATTTTGGGATGCATGCTTTGGCTAGCTCAGGTGTAAAGTGTAATCAAGTTCTTTACCCTATTTAAGATTGGTTGCTGCAGTAGGAAAGCTCTATTGAATTATTGTTGTTATGTTGGGCTTTTGGCAACCTTAACGTGAGTTCATCCTAGAATTTTCTTGACAAGATTTGTTCAGAGGATGTTGCATTTACCTTCCTCTGAAGCTGAGAAAGTCCCCAATCAATATAGACTAACATTTTTTTAACTCCAAGTATTTTGATTTGCAATGTGTACTTTGCAATTTCTCATCGCACAATTATTAAAATGTGTATCTCTTCCTATCAGGAACCAGGAACTCTGAATATTATACTTATACTTATAATTTTGTATATGACTTATACAAAATTACCCAGTGAGTTTCTAAGGCTGAGAAGAGATTCAAACCCTGGTATCCAGAACCATAGCCCAGTCCCCAATCAGTTACACCAGGGATGGGCAAACTAAGGCCTGCAGGCCAGATGTAGTCACACTGGGACCCTCCACTTTCCCTCCCTCCTTCCCAAATAAGTCCACAATGCTGTGCCGAAAGGAGAAGTCAAGTCAGGCCCAGCCCAGTGGGCAGACATGCAGCTGATGAGCCATGCACCTTCCTCTCCTCCCCTCTCAGCACGGTGACCCAGCTGGGTTGCCCTGCTGAGAATAAAGGAGTGGTCCGACCCGGCCTAGTGGGAAGATGCAGGGCTGCCTACCAGCCACGTGCCACCTCCCCTCTCGGCATAGCATCCCAGCTGGGTTGCTGTACCGAGAGGAGAGGAGTGGCCCAGGCCAGAGAGAAGGCACACAAGCTGAAAGAAACCCTTTGTAGGGCTTCTATCAGGCATGTGCCTTCATCCCCTCCTCTCTCAGCACAGAGATCCAGCTGGGTTACTGTGCCAAGAGGAGAGGCCAGGCTAGGCCTGCCGGAAAGGTACACAGCTGATAGAAGACCTTGAAGGGCTTCTACCAGCCCTGCACCTTCCTCTGTTCTCCAGCTGCACACCCACCCGCCCACGCACCCACGCCACACACTAACCATCTTGGCTTTCCCTGCATATCAAATGCCTTTACCCACCTCCAGTCTTCGCGCCCCACTCGCCTCTTCTGGGCTTAGCCCATCCTCCTTCACCTGGCCTGGCCCTTGACTCCCAGGCTCAAAAGTTTGCCCATGCCTGCACTACAACATAGCGAGGTGTGGATCACTATTGTTCTTGTTTTCCAGATACCTAATGCCACTAGATGTTTTTTAAACTTCAAATAGAAATATGAGTTGAGAAGTTGAGATTTCAATTGTACAGTCATAATGCCTCACTTGGAGACAGATAGCATCATCTTCATTTGTAACTATTTCATGATTTTCTACCACTTCTATCTTTCTTGCCACTTTCATAAGGAAGCAAAAGCAAAATAACTCAACAATGCTGTTTCATTATTACCACAAAGAGCTTTCCATCTCGAAGTACCCCAGCACTTTGCCCAAGTACTCTGCTTCATTTAAACTGGATGAAAGGTATGCTTTCAGCTGCTCAGGGCAATGAGGCAATTGGGAATTCTCAAGAGTCAGTTTATGCTATAACCAGAAATTCAGCTGTTTTCCCTCTTTCATTTCAAAATACAGTCAGCCCTCCATATTATATATCTATAGATTCAACCATCTACAGCTTGAAAATATATTTTTCAAAAATCCAAAAGCAAAGCTTGATTTTGCCATTTTATATAAAGCGCAAACTTTTGCTATATAATGGAATTTGAGATTTGCCATGAAGGATCTTGGAACCAAATCCCAATGGATACTATACATTCGAACCCTTGAGCTATGTAAAATTAAACCACAACCACACCCATATGTTTGCATGTACATTTGTACATTGGGAGGTGGGGGTAGGAAATACATCCATTGCAGGATGCCTTCACTCAGATTGGACTTGTACAGACCTTGGAGATGGATTTGTTTTGTTAAAACAACATGAACAAACTATCAAAACACAAATTACATTGAAAGAAGGCTTCCAGGAAAGGGTTTTTGTGTGTCGTGTGTGTGTGTGTGAGAGAGGAACGATTTTAGAAACTGCAAGTTGCTTCTGGTGTGAGAGAATTAGCTGTCTGCAAGGATGTTGCCCAGGGGACACCTGGATGTTTGATTCTTTACCATCTTTGTGTGAAGCTTTTCTCATGTCCCTGCACGGGAAGCTGGAGCTGACAGAAGGAGCTCATCCACACTCTCCCTGGATTAGAACTTCTGACCTGTCAGTCTTCAGTCCTGCTGGCACCAGGGTTTAACCCATTGTGCCACCGGGGGCTCCTCCAGGAAAGGTAACAAAGAAGACAAATCCAGAACACTGACTATCAAATAGTTTTTTTTAAAAAAAATAAATAAACAAACACAAATGGGACATTGGACATAATCCTACATGATTGGGGTGGCAGTGGGAGACTATGGTATTACCATGGTATTACCATGGCCTCCCAATGTACAAATAGCATCCCATAGCATTATAAAGGACATTATTTTGTTTCTCATTTCCAATCACGTTGTTTTTCCTTGCCTTTTCTCCCAAAATCATCCATTTTCAGATTTATCACACAAGCAAGTGTAGTTCCTGCCTTCTACTGTTAAAAAAAAAAAACCCTTGAAATTTTTTTAGGGGATACTGGGCTCCCCCACCCCCAATCTTGCTACTCTGGAATAGACCCGAGGCACTGATCTTAACCCAGACACCACTTTGGAGATACTGGGCTTTCCTCCCAATCTCAGTACTCTCCATCGCGGAAGTTTGAAACATAAACTGCTAGCAGTACTGCAGTTTCAAAAGCCAAGAATATACTATGAAGGAGAAATGACAGGAAAAACAAAGTGATATTTTGAAATTTCAGTATTTCAAATGATTAAATTATTATTTATTTTTACTATGCCGGACACGTATAACAGGATTTTGGGAGAGAAATGTCAGTACTTGGTAGGGGACTGCCTACGGGAATGGCCCTTACTTCATGTCACTGAAGCCATTCGACATGGGCAAATTTGACAGATCCCATCACACGTGTTTTTCCTCATTTCCTGATATTGTTGTTTTTACATTGTTTTTAAATTGTTTTAAATTGTTTTTAAATTGTGTTAGATTTTAGCCTGTTCTTGTAAGCTGCTCCGAGCCCCAGGGGAGTGGCGGCATATAAGTTTGAATTATAAATAAATAAATTTTCTCCAGTTTGATAGCAATTCCTGAGCTCAGAAGATGATCTCTGACCATCTTTTCTCCCCCTGCCGCCCCTTTCCTGACACTTAAGAAACACTTTCTTAATGAGGAATGATGAACACAGGGAGGAAGTCCTCCTGCATCATTTGATAGTCTCTGTTATACATTGTTTCCTTTCTGTTTTACAAGTGTTTAAAGACTGAGGGGAGGGCACTGCGTGGGATAACGTCCATTGTTGATGGTGTTCACAGATGGACATTTGTGGCATTTTAGCATTTAGGCTCAATTTAAATAATAGCTGGGATTCTGTTGAAATGCTACATGCTTGTAACTGGACTTGTGTCTGCAAGAAATAGAATTGTGAAGATGAGTGACATTCATATCTGGTAAAGAATTTTTGCCTTTACTGATGTCAGGAATGACTTGAGAAGCTGCAAGGCTCTTCTGGTGTGAGAGAATTGGCCATCTGCAAGGACACTGCCCAGGGGACGCCCGGGGATTTTACCATCCTGTGGGAGGCTTTTCTCATGTCCCCACATGGGAAGCTGGAGCTGAGAATGGGAGCTCTCCCCACACCCCGGATTCGAACCACCAACCTTTCAGTCAGCAGCACTGCCAGCACAGGAGTTTAACCCATTGCACCACTGGGGGTTCCTTAAGAATGCACTTTCTCAAGTCTCTTCTGAAAAAAAAAAAGGAATTATTCCTCTGTAGCTATCTATAAGACCTGGCAAAGGGACTGATATACAATGGCACCAAATGAATCAGGTCATAGAATCATAGAGTTGGAAGATATCACAAACGTCAGCCGGTCCAAACCCATGTCATGTAGGAGAACATAATCAAACCATCCCCAACAGATGCCAAGCTGTGGTCCTCAATGTGTGTAGGAGTCATATTGAATATTGGACTCCCATGATGTGCATCGGACAGTCTTGCTAGTGTCCTGTTATGTATCTTCACAGTTCAATAACAGGGTTTTATAAGACTCATTTATGTTGAGTGAAAGGTTGTACAGGGCTTTGGCTTACATCTTTATTTTGAACAGTCAAACTGTATTTCCTGAAGCACCTAAAAGAAACGCTTGAAAGGTATGCCAAACCAAAAATAAATTGCTGTGGCCATAAGTGAATCCAAAGAGCCTGAGTTCTTTTACCTGATTATATCTGCCTTTCTATTTTGCTTGTGTCCTCTAATGCAGATTAGCAGGGAAATAATTTGGATGTAAATTGCATCTGCCAATGGTGAATTATGAATGGGCATGTTTCAGCCACTGATACTGCCAATTTGCTCAGGGCATAAAACAATCCCATAAAAATCCAAGAGTTATATACTGGAATCAGGAACAATGTTGTAAATTTGGAGTAAGTGCATTTAAACAAGTGTTGCTATTGACTTCAGCTAGGATGAGTTCACAGAAAGGCTGAGCTACAAATGTTATGCATCCAGTTGAGGGAAAGCATCTCTGTGTTAGGCAGAAAGCTTGCAGTTGGACATGTTCAGATTCTCATTGTGATGGAAGGTGCCTACTGCTCCATTGTGTCCCTATATGTGACAGAACCAGCACATGTATGATGCATGCAATAGAAATCTCACGGAGAACTAATGCATGAGTTGTTCAAACAAGACAGAGCTGTAATCCCAAAAAAATGCATAAAACATGATGTATAAATACATTCTCATTTACCTTAATAGCCTAAGAAATATACATTATATTCCTTGAAGTATGCATTTTCCCCATTTTTAAAATAAAAGTGTTGTTTATTCTGCATTTACATGGCAGGAACACAGGAAACATGCACAATTATTGGGTGAGCTAATAGTATTAGTTCTGCCATGGTCTCACCTATGCAGCTGCATTAATATTTAGCATTGAAAAATCGTATTCATTGTTCAATACTTGCATCCTTTGGGACCTTACATTAGCACTCCAAGCTGCAATGAAGTTTGCTTAAAAACCTCTGAGGATGCTTGCCATAGATGCAGGCGAAACGTCAGGAGATATTGCCTCTAGAACATGGCCATATAGCCCGAAAAAACCTACAACAACCCAACGATTCCGGCCATAAAACCCTTTGACAATACAATAGGTTTTTAAAAATTGTTGCATCTGTTTAAATTTGTAAGGTGGCTGGAGTCTTGGGATGCATCTACACTGTAAAGTTAATGCAGTTTGAGACCACTTTAACTGCAGTAATGCAATTCTATGGAATCCTGGGAACTGTAGTTTGGTGAGACACCAGCTCCCTTTAGTAGAGAACGTATCTCTCCCTACGAACCAGCTAAAGCGTTAAGATCTACTGATGAGGCCCTGCTCTCGGTCCCACCCCCTTCGCTAGCGTGACTGGTGGGGACGAGAGACATGTCCTTTTCAGTGGTGGTCACTTGGCTATGGAACTCCCTCCCCAATGATATCAGATCGCCTTCCCCCCCTTCCTGCTTTTCAGGAACTCTGGAGCCAGGCAATCGTGGAATAGCACAAAGTGCAATATGGAACAGACATAAATGCAGCAGCATGATGGATGACCACAGGGTTATGTTTTTAACAGCTTTAACAGTTTTATTTTATTGATATGTTTTATTTATTATTTAATATGATATATTTACACGCTGTGTTTCGCAATGTATTTCACCAAACTGTAAGCCACTCTGAGTCCTCTTTCGGGTGAGAAGAGCAGGGTAGAAGTATAGTAAATAAATAAACAAAGGCAATTAAAGAAGTATCAAACTGCATTAATTCTACAGTGTAGATTCATTGGGGGATGGGGAAGGACACTTTCCATTTCTAAGTCAAAGAGTTGGCGTTATTCGTAGACACCTCCTAGGTCATGTTGCCAGCATGACTGTATGGAGTGCCGTTACCTTCCCGCAGAAGTGGTACCGATTGATCTACTTACACTCACATGTTTTTGAACAGCTAAGTCGGCAAAAGCTGGGGCTAACAGCAGGAGTTCACCCCACTCTCCGGATTTGAACCACCGACCTTTCAGTCAACAAGTTCAGCAGCTCAGCAGTTTAACCCGCTGCACCACCGGGGGCTCCTAATAGTAATCTTTTTTAAAAAACAAGCACATTATTTGAATGTTGTAGGATATTGGTTCTGAAGTTGCTTACAGCTTGTTAGTCGAGCAATACCAATCCAATGACGGCAGTTTCTGCATTGAATTCAAACCTATGTGATTTCCTTTGGATTTAAAGGAAGCCAAAGAGGGCAGTGCAGCACAAGGGGAAAAACGGCAGGGTCCTTCCTCCAGCCGGAAGGTCTGGATTAACTGCCACTGTTTTCTGTAAACTTGTTTGCTAGGGAGACCAAGAGCTGCTAATTGGTATTGTGATGCACAAATATTTTAATGGGGGTTAATCAGTAGAAAATGTTTATCTCTATTGACCGGGGTAAAATGTCCAACCCTCTTAGCTGTAGGAATGACAGTTGGCAACCTTTGGGGAGCAAAACCGGGCTTAACAGTATGTGTTTGCATTTGTTTAAATCTCCAGATCCAATGGAGAAAGGTGATTACCTTCAAACAATTTATGTGGCCTCCAAGAAACATGTTTTCACTATTCTCATAATGAAAAGCTAAGCATGTTTTATTGGAAGTTAGTCTCATAAAAAGTGTGAAATCTGCTTCTCTATAAACAGTGTTCTAGTTTGGGAGAGGGGTTTGTTTGTTTGTTTGTTTTGCTGCTTCCTCTTCCTTGAGAACATTTTGTCAAAGCTGTAGTTTGCTAACATTCCTGCTCGCTTGTTATTGTTAAATAGCATTCTGACAAGAAATGGTAGCCATTATTATTTCCAGCAACAATTGCTGCTATTAGCAATAATGATATCTATTATTTTCCATTAATCTCCTCATGGTGGGCGGAAGGGTGACTTTTAAGTATGACTATCCAATTATTTATCTTGCAACATTTGCTGTTTATTTTAATTCTATTTACACCAAATGGCTAAAAATAAAAACCTCACCAAAACATGGGAAATCTATCAATAGGATGTTATGTGAGTCCTACAGAGGAAAAGTATGTGGAAAGACATCCTTGCAGGCACACACTGTTTCAATAGGTTAGTGATATATTAGTAAATAGAGTTTTTCTGTATTCTGCTCCATCCTTTTCTTTGGAGGCCAAAATGGTATTTGATCAAACTAACAACACAGAAATTTGTACACACAAAATAAGGAAAAAATGATGGAAGGAAGGCAGTGTCTGTCTTCAGTTGACCAAGTTTACTAAACTACCTAGTTCAGCCCGCCTCCATCCTCAATAACAACCAACTATGTAGACCATAGTGTGGGCCTCCCGATGGTGCACTGGGTTGAGCTGCTGAACTTATTAGGTTGGCGGTTCGAATCTGGGGAGCAGGGTGAGCTCTTGCGGTTAGCCCCAGCTTCTGCCAACCTAGTAGTTCAAAAACATGCAGATGTGAGTAGATCAATAGGTACCGCTTTTGCAGGAAGGTAACTGCACTCCATGCTGACCTTGAAGACGTCTAGGGACAACGCCAGCTCTTCAGCTTAGAAATGGAGATGAGCACCACCTTCCTGAACTGGTCTCAACTAGACTGAATGTCAAGGGGAAAGATTTTCCTTTTATGTAGACCACTGCTTTTTTAAACTGTGGGTCCTGATCCCAAATGGAGGTCTTACATCAATGTTGTGGTCCTGAAAAATTAGCAACACTAAAAGCCTTCTGCACCTAGTACCTGTTTTAAGCATTTACATGAATCTGTTGTGCAGTGTTAATAGTTGACTCTGCAAAAGATGCTTCAGCTGTACTTCATAAACAGGAAAATCTGCCTGTTTAGCAAGCCTTCCCAATGCTGATTTATTATCAGTAAATGCTTGTTGTTATACCTATTTTTTATACCAAGTGGAAAAGTTTAAGAAGTCCTGATGTATACAACCACATGGATTCACGTTGAAGTCTTCAGCAAAATATTTTGTCAAGACTTCTCCTGCCTGACTTTTACTTTCATCATGAGCGACATTTTTTAAACTAAGGGTCACATTTAAATTGCATTAACATTGGGTGCTGTGAGTTTTTTTGGGCTGTATGCCTATGTTCCAATAACATTTTCTCCTGAAATTTTGTCTGCATCTGCATCTTGGTCACATCCCGTTTGGACTACTGTAATGCTCTCTATATGGAACTGCCTCTGAAGATAGTTCAGAAGCTACAATTAGTTCAAAGATCGGCAGCCAGGTTACTAACTGGGACTCCATACAGGGAGACAACTATTCCCATGTTGTGGCAGCTCCACTAGCTGCTGGTCTGCTTCCAAGCGAAATACAAAATGCTGGTCGTTACCTATAAAGCCCAAACGATTTGGGTCCAGGCTATTTGTCCAATCACAACTCCCTACATAGACCATCCCATGCACTGCGGTCAGTGGAGGAAGCCCTGCTCTTGGTCCCAACCCCCCCCCCCCCAAATCACAAGCTCAGTTGGTGGGAATGAGAGAGGGGGTCTTCTTCGTGATTGCTCCCCATCTCTGGAACTCCCTCCCCAAAGAAATAAAAACCGCCCCCAAGAATTCAAAAGTTTAAAAAACTCTTGAAGATGCATCTTTACACTTTGGCACATGGAGAGGAGGAGGACTCCTAGATCAATTGGAATGCTGGCTGACCTACTTGCACCTCATGGCCACTTGGGCACACTTCCAGAACAACTATAATCATCCTAATTCCATTTATTTTAATTGTTTTTATCATTTTAAATATTTTAATGTTGAGTATGTAATTAGTGTAAACTGTTTCTATGTGATTATTTCTTGTTTTTCATTTTGACATCAATTTTATACGATAAGTTCATTGTCATTATTATTTTTATTATATTGAATTATTGTAATTGATTTTTGCACTTGTCTGGACATTGAATGTATGCCTTTTTGTGTTGTAAAGTGCCTTGGGTCCCCTTGAGAAGAGAGGGCAGTCTATAAATAAAGGTTGTTGTTATTGCTGTTGTTGTTGTTGTCGTCATCATCATCATCTGTGTCCAGCATCTTCAGAGATTGTGAAGATGCCAGACACAGAAGCAAGTGAAACACCAGGAGAGAATGCTACTGGAACATGGTCACACAGCCCGAAAAACTCGCAGCAACCTGGTGATTCTGGTCATGAAAGTCTTTGACAATGCATTAAAATTGCACCACCTCATTCTAAAGTGTTTCAATTAGGTTGTTAATTATTAGCAATTTTATTATTTGGGGATAAAGGATAGTGGGTAAGGAGGGCAGAATATATAACAAGTGGCAGAAAAGAACTGATTCATTGTTGAAACATATTGCATGTCTTCAGTTGGCAGTTCTCTTATGATAGATACCATACTGGAAAGTGACAGAACAAGATCAGGGCAATAAGAAATTGTGTCCAGTGGTCAAAGTTTTGTAAGGAGAATGAACAGAAATACATTGCTGTGCAAATATTATCTGGCAAACTCCTACAGGAACAGCAGAAGCATGCTTTGGTGAAAATACAGATCTGTGTTGGCAGTTTTTAGCAGGGGACATGTTTGTAATGCCCTTATGGTTATGACAAAGTGTTTGTGGTTGTTGTCTGTGAAATGTTGAGACATCTGGCACAATGTCCTGATGAGGTGTGACTGCCACAGACATGTAAGCAGAGGGGAAAACATGCACAAAGTCACTCTGTGTTATTAGTAGAGAGACTGCAGAGTGGAGTAATTTGTTGGGCCAAAACACAAAAGGACTGAGCCAAGGTCACACAGTAGGTTCGGTTCTCCATGGCTGGGCAGGGATTCAAACCCTCCCCAGCCATAAAAACCACCGGGTGACCTCTAGCAAGTCACACTCTCTCAGCCACAGATAAAGACAAAGGTAAAACCCTTTTGAACTAATCTGTCCAAGAAAGCCATGTGATAAGTTCACTTTAGGGTCACCATAAGCCATAAATACCTTGAAGTTATAGAAGCACATACAGCATACACCTACTCTTACTAGAAATAGTTTGGGACTAGAACACTTAGAGCAGCATTTCTCAACATGGGGGTTGGGACGCCTAGGGGGTCATAAGGGGGGTGTCAGAGGGGTTGCCAAAGACAGTCAGAAAACACAGTATTTTCTGTTGGTCATGGGAGTTCTGTGTGGGAAGTTTGGCCCAATTCGATCATTGGTGTGGTTCAGAATGCTCTTGGTTTGTAGGTGAGTTACAATTCTCAAAGGTCAAGGTCTATTTTCCCAAAACTCCAACAGTGTTCACATTTGGATATATTGAATATTTGTGCCAAGTTTGGTCCAGATCCATCATTGTTTGAGTCCACAGTGCTCTCTGGATGGAGGTGAATTACAACTTCAAAACTCAAGGTCAGTGCCCACCAAACCCTTCCAGTATTTTCTGTTGGTCATGGGAGTTCTGAGTGGCAATGTTAGTCCAATTTCATCATTGGTGGAGTTCAGAATGTTCTTTGAGTGTAGCTGAACTAAAATTCCCAGCAACTACAACTCCCAAATGATAAAATCAATTCCCTTCCAACTCCACCAATATTCAAATGTGGGTGTATTGGGTATTAGTGCCAAATTTGGTCCAGTGAATGAAAATACATCCGGCATATCGGATGTTTACATTATGATTCATAACAGTAGCAAAATTACAGTTATGAAGTAGCAGCAAAATAATTTCATGGTTGGGGGTACCACAATATGAGGAACTGTATTAAGGGATCACAGCATTAGGAAGGTTGAGAACCACTGACTTAGAGCCACCTCTTCCTAAAGTTGGTTTGTCTTCAAGAGTCCTCCTTGTAACTCCTGTTCTCCTTGAAGGTGAGAAAGCTGAACACACTTCCCTGGGAAATTTATCCAATCACACCACACTAGTAGAATGCTATCATTCCACTTTAACTATCATGGCAACTTTCTGGGGAATGCTGGGATTTGTAGAGCACTCTCAAAATTCTAAATGTCCCTCTCTAAACTACAAGTCCCATATGAAGTCATCATAGAGGTCAAAGTGGAATATAGTGTTATAATTGTGTACCATAATGGGGCTATATGTCATATTTTATGTGTTTCCTCTGCCCAATGGAGGCTTTTTGCTCTCCTTCTTGTTCTTCAGGGGTTTAAAAGCAACAGCTTGAAGCTAAATTTGTTATTCACCTTGCTTGCCCTGTTGATCTTGCTTTTGAACTCTTGTTTCCTTTTACTGATGGCCAGACACTCTGTGAGTCTTGTGTGATGGAAGTTCAGGGTCAAAAAATGTTGTTGGTGAGTAGCTAAATAGAATGTGTTGAATAATAAACAAACCTAAGGAGGATTCAGCCGTGGGCTGTGCAGCTTGGCTCAGCAGCCTCCCACAGCAGACTCGGAAAAACTGTAGTTTAGCCCATGAAGTTAATTCTTTTGAAAGCACTCTAAGGGCACGGCAGCAGCGTCTGGAATCTGGAGTTCAGACAAAATTCTCTTGGGGAAGTTCATGCTTATTTGGCATGCAATTACTGTGCTGCTTCAGGAGAACGAGACAAGTAGGAAAGGTGATATCTTTTATTGGACTAGGTTGGCTTGGAAGATTGAGCAGACTCACCAACAGAAACTGTTCCAGTAAAAATGCATTCCCTTTCCTTTATTTGTTCCTCCTCCCAGCCGCTCAGAGAACTGTATTGCTTCCTGCTTTTGGCAGAGATAAGGAATCCTCCTGAAGCTGTTCTTATGAAAGATGCCAAATTCACAATGATCTATCAGTGTGATGAATATGGAGATTACTTTTCATCCAAAAAATTGACCACTCATTAACAGTATCTGTGGGAACTTTGCTTCACATTATCTCCCTATGGAAGCATTGTGGCCCAGGACCAAAAGGGAGGGGAAGGACTCTACCTGCAAGGGCTGTCCAATTGTTGTTCATCCTCTCCAACAAACTTTGATTCATGTCCTCTCTTCTGGCATCTGGACAACCATATTTTTCTCATCTCCAAAAAAGCCCCAAATTCTTCCTCCAACCATCATTTATGGTTGAGGCGGTGGTATCTGGTAATACTGACCAGAAATATATAATTTCTGGTATGTTCATACACATAGGTGCATCCCACAACAATTTGGGTGAAAATTGGCCCCCACTTTTTTGCAGTTAGTGAGTTTTAATATAATCAGAGAGTTGGAAGAAACCATGAGGACCATTCAAACCAACCCCTTGCTATAAAGCCCTAAAAAGCCCTAAATGGTTCCGACCCATCTTACCTGTCTGAACTTATCTCCTCCTATATAGTACCTAGGAGATTAAGATTGTCTGGGGAGACCCTGCTCTCTTTCCATCACCTTCACATGTGCGACTGGTGGGAACGAGAGACAGGGCCTTCTCAGTGGTGGCCCCTCGGCTGTGGAACTCCCTCCCCAGTGATATTAGAGCAGCTCTCTCCCTCCCTCCTGGGAGGAATGTGAAAACCTGGCTCTGGGGTCAAGCCTTTGAAGATTAACTGCAGTGCAATAATAACTATGAAATATGAGCAATGATGCTTGGAACTGCCCCGGATTACGATTGTGGGTGGTGTGATTTTAATATTGATTATAATGTTTATATGTTTTAATGTGCTTTTTAACTCTAATTTTAAATTTTTACTTAAATATATTTAATTGTCTGTTGTTTAAAGGTATCAAATAGTTGCCATATGTAATGCCGCCATAAGTCCCCTTTAGTGTAGAGAAAGGCAGGATATAAATAGTGTAAATAAATAAAAGCTTTTTTTTTAATGTTTTGGGCTTTTTAAGATTGGGAGGAAAGCCCAGTATCCCCAAAGTGGTGTCCAGTTAAGATCAGCACCTCAGGTGTACTCCGAGTAGTGAGATTGAAGGTGAAAGTCCAGTATCCCCAAATAGTTTTTCCAAGTTTTTTTTTAAATGAAGTTGACAGGAACTGCATTCATTTGTGTGATAAACCTGAAAATGGATGATTTTGAGAGAAAAGGCAAGAAAGAACAACATGTGATGGGATCTGAGAAACAATACAATTTGCTTTCTAATACAATGGGACATAACACCACGTAGGATAGTGTCCCTAATCTGTTTGTCACCCACCAAGCCAGATTTTAGTCAAATGTTTCAACTCTGTCACATTTTTGAACTGATGCTATTCAGTGGAGGAATACTTCCGTTTCTGCAAGTAAGGGGACTGAGGCCTTTAAACCGCTCATCCAGAGAAACCCTGGGCCTCTCTAAACTACAAGCCCCAGAATTCTGCAGGAGACAGTCACAATATTTAAAATGGATTAAAGTGGATAAATGCTCAAGTGTGATGAGGCCCTTCATCTCTAAAGGGCTCTAGGGAGGTGCTTCCAAAACACAAAATAGAGGATAGTGCCAGGAGAAAAGCATCATAAATTGGCAATGTAGAGAAGCCTCTGGTGGCACAATGGGTTAAACCCTTGTGCTGGCTGAACTGCTTACCAAAAGGTCAGTGGTTTGAATCTGGGGACCAGGGTGAGCTCCTATCTGTCAGCTCTAGCTTCCCATGAAGGGACGTGAGAGAAGCCTCCCACAGGATGGTAAAACATCAAACATCTGGGTATTCCATGGGCAATGTCCTTGCAGACGGTCAATTCTCTCACATCAGAAGCGACTTGCACTTTCTCAAGTTGCTCTTGGCATGAAAAAAAGCCCACCATTCACTTGGGTTAGGAACAAAGGACCCCCATGAAAAAAAAATGAATAATGCAATTGATACTCCTCTTTAAGAATTTCTAGGTCTTCTATAATGAGTCTATGGTGGATTCCCACTGGGATCTGGCCATTGAATTGTATTGGAGAATCTAAGGATTTCTGGAGAGGTGTTATCTCTAGAAATCTCTAGGTCCACCAATGTGACTGGAAAAACTTAACATCGAGTAACACTGGAACCCCAGATAGTCCTAGAGAGAGTATTTGAAGCAAATCTATGCATAATCAGATCCGCAGGTGGAGGGACAACTATACTGACCAGAGTACGCAAGCTTGTATTTTGGTGGGAAAGGGGGAGCCAATTTACAGGATGCTTGGCACAAAGTACTCCAAAACTACCTATCTCTAATTTAGCAGAATTAATTTCCATTTTAAATACTGTTGTATGTCTAAGAACAGAATGAAAAAAAAACACAAACAAATAATTACTCTTATTTAATGTGTTGTCAAAGGCTTTCATGGACGGAATCACTAGGTTGCTGTGAGTTTTCCAGGCTATATGGTCATGTTCCAAAAGCATTCTCTTCTGACATTTTACCCACATGTATGGCAGGCATCCCGAGATTGTGAGGCCAGACCTCATAACCTCTGAGGATGACTGCCATAGATGTGGGCAAAATGTCAGGAAAGAATCCTTCTGGAACATGGCCAAGCAGCCTGGAAAACTCACAGCAACCCTACACAAGAGGTCTAGCACTTTATTCTTCCAAATTACCATCCAACACTCCAACTGGTCCACCATACCATACTAGTTCTGTAGGAATAATATATTTTCAACCCTCTTTCACACTTCATATTTGGTGGTGTATAATGAAAAAGTCCTCGTAATATGTGAAACAGCCCTGGACCTCTTATAGCTTTCTTTCAACAGCACGAAAACATCACATCCATCAGAACATTCTTGAGGCAATTCACACATAATCTCGCCATCTCCCATAAGTAGTGTGTTTTGATGGATCCGATTATTCCTCTCCCTTGGGGGAAAATGTGAGTGTTACTTCCTCGTAACATTATCTCAGCGTTCAGCATACAAAAATTCAAAATTCCAGAAGCTGATTATATAAATGAGAGAACCATTGTAATTCAATTTGCAGCCCCAGACGATGTTCTTCTCTTTGCCTAGCGACAATTTTACTAACAGAGCAGAATTGTTGTGGTTTATGCAAAGTTGTTTTCTTATCATGCTAAAGTATTAAGATGACTGTTTATTGCATAGCCATATTGGGGGAAATATGTTTCCTGTTAAATTGGAGTATTTTGAATACAGCTCCCTATGGGGAGATAGGGCAGAATACAAATAAAGTTATTATTATTATTATTAACTTTAACCAGGAGCCCCCAGTGGTGCAGCAGGTTAAACCACTGAGCTTCTGAACTTGCTGACCGAAAGGTTGCTTCTGGCAACCTAGCAGTTTAAAAAACATGCAAATGTGAGTAGATCAATAGGTACTGCTTTTGCAGGAAGGTAATGGTGCTCCATGTATTCATGCTGGCCACATGACCTTGGAGGTGTCTATGGACAACGCTGGCTCTTTGGCTTATAAATAGACATGAGCACCACCCCCAGAGTCAGACACAACTAGACTTAATGTCAAGGGGAAACTTTTCATCATCATCATCATCATCATCATCATCATATGTTTGCATTCGAGTTTTGTTCCACTGCTTAAATCTGAGTTTTTGTTAAAAATATACTAATATGCTAATATCAGGGGATCCATAAAGGCAAAAGCAAATTTAGTAAAACAATGTTAGTACATTTCTAGAAGGGCAAGGGATGGGGTTAGAGTTATAAGGACATAAAATAGGAGAAGAATAGAATTATAATCAACAGATGATTTAACCAGTAGTTACAGTTTACTTTAATGAAGAATCCTATCAAGTTTCAACTTCAGTTAGGGAAGAGAGATAAATTAAAAAAGGAGCCTCCGGTGGCGCAGTGGGTTAAACCCTTGTGCAGGCAGGACTGCTGACCAACAGGTCAATGGTTCGTATCCGGGGAGAGCTGGTTGAGCTCCATCTGTCAGCTCCAGCTCCCCATGCAGGAATATGAGAGAAGCCTCCCACAAGGATGGTAAAACATCAAACATCAGGGTGTCCCCTGGGCTATGTCCTTGCAGACAGCCAATTCTCCCACATCAGAAGTGACTTGCAGTTTCTCAAGTTGCTCCTGACACGAGGAAAAAAAATTCTACTTCTTGCTCAAAAGTGATGGTCAGCATGGTCTTTACAACATAGAATTGTATGAACTAAAAGTGCCTAACTATGTGTGCACTTTATATCTACATCTACACTGTAGAATTAATTAAGGATGTTTGCCATAGATGCAGGCAAAACGTCAGGAGAGAATGCCTCTAGACCATGGCCATATAGCCCAAAAAAACCCCTACAACAACCCAGAATTAATTAAGTTTGTCACCACTTTAACTGACACAATAAGACTATGGAATTATGGGAGTTGTAGTTTTACAAGGTCTTTAGTCTTCTCTGCCAAAGAGGGCTGGTGTCTCACCAAACGACACATCCTTGGAGCTGCATCAATTCTACATCATTTGAGGAGTGTTAGGTGCAGACTTGGGCGCTGTCAGTACGTTTCAGCTACTTTTGTCCTGAAATATTCAATATACTGGAGTGAAGAACTGAGCATTTCCATTTTAAAGCCACCCATTCTGAATGTGATCAGTCCAATCTGAAGAATATTTAAGTGGAGGAAACCTGAGCCCTTGCTTGGCTTCTCTCTTAGGATCAATGTGATAGAGAGGGCTTCAGTGGGTGAGTCGTGCCTGCAATCATCTGGTTCTTGTTTTTCAATTAAAACATTTGCAGCATTCCTGAGTGGATGACTGCACGGTTACCACTGCCAGTCTTTCCCTTCAACATAAGCAATCTATTCATACAGAGCTCTTGTTTTGTAATCCTGAATTTATTTGGTACTCGGGTCTACATGCATGTGATCTCTGTTTAGTCTGAATTATTTGTTTGGTACTGAGTCCACATACCGAATGTCTATCTCTCCTCTCCCCACCCTCCTCCATAAATCCTTACTTTACTAGTCAGTCAGTTCTAATGGTAGTTATTCCATATGTATGTATGTTTTAAACGTAGATATTCTGTGTAATTTCTCAAAAGAAACAGACAGTCTTACCGATCTGCTCTAAACTTGCAAAGGACTTAAAAGGCATCTGGAGATTTGCTGACAGCGACCCCTCCTTTCTTTCTGAAATGTGAACTGCTCCCTTTAATAGTAAGACACCTGTAGAACTTGATGGATGAAGACTGCGTTTTCTGTTTGCTGCAGGTTCCTTGGCAGGAAGCCCAATAACTACTTCAAGATTATTAGACAATGCCTGGATCATTTTAGGTAAGATAGGGATGAGAATGGTGTGGACCTTTTAGAGAACTACTTCTGTTCGACTGCATTTCCTAGCATTCCTTTCCATAGGTCGAGCTGTTTGGCCTGATGGGAGTTGCAGTCCAGTAACATCTGGAAGGCTGCATTATTTTTACCCTTGCTCAAAGACTTCTATAATATCCTATAGTTTTTAGATTTTTTTGAAATAAACCTGTTGCAACTTTATGCTATCTGGATACATTGGACTAAATTCACATACTTCTTTGTAGCACAGCCAGTGATGATGTCATTTGCTATCAAGTTGCTTTCAAATTATGGTAATCTTATGAATGAGAGATCACCAACTGCTTTGTTTTGGAAAATGCAAATCTCCATAACCTTTTGGAAAATTGATATTCAAAACTTTTTTGGGAAAACCTGGAATTTTCCCGAAAAGAGTAAAAAGCCTTGCTTGTGTCAACCTTCTCCTTAGTGGTAATAATAATAATAATAATAATAATAATAATAATAATTTATTTATACCCTGCCACCATCTTCCCAAGGGGACTCGGGGCGGCTTACATGAGGCCAAGCCCAGCAATACAACAATGCAAATATATAACATAAAAATGCAATAATAAAATATAAGAAAATAAGCTAAAATACAAAAAAACCCAATATAAATAAACACATCAGAACAATATAAAATCACAATATTTGAACACGGGAAGTTGATCACAGTAGGCAGGGCTGGTTGCAGAAGATTAGAAGTTTTAAAACACTGGGTGAGAGAGCAATGTAATGTATCCACTAGTATTCATGTAAGGCGATTAGGCTTCTCAGCTATAAAAATGATATACCTAGATATTAGGGCTGGGCGGTTTCGTTCGTTAATTTCGTAATTCGTTATTAATTCGTTATTTTTTTGATAACGAAGCGATATTGAACCATTCGGGAGCAACTAAAAATCGAAAAGAATTTTTCAATTCGTTTCATAATTGTTTCGTAATTGGTTTGAAATCGTTCCGAAATTGTTTCGAAATCGTTTCGTTATAATTTCCACATGTCTGGTGCAAGTTTTATAGTTGTTGTTTGTTTTATCAGTGAAAAAATATATAATTTTCACACCAACAGTCAACAACAGAGGGAGAGGGAAGATTCAGAAGTTTCCCCTGTCCCATTTGGAGGTTTTTTTAGCTTATTGCGCGGTCGCGTCCGCCATTAACAAATCGATTCGTAATTGTTTCGTAATTGTTTCGTAATTTCCGAAATTTCGTAAATTTCGAACATTTTTAAAGAAAAATTTCGGAATTCTTTTAAAAATTGAAACGCAAAAACCCCCTAAAAACGAATCAAGTTTAGAAACAATTTTTTCCGTGGTTGCCCAGCCCTACTAGATATCTCTTTGAACTGTTAGGAACAAAGATATGCCAATGCAGAATATATATATTAGGGCTGGGCAACCATGGAAAAAAAATATTTTTTTCACTAATAAAACAAACAACAACTATAAAACTTGCACCAGACATGCGGAAATAATAACAAAACGATTTCGAAATGATTTCGAAACAATTACGAAACAATTACGAAACGAATTGAAAAATTCGTTTTGATTTTTAGTTGCTCCTGAATGGTTCAATATTGCTTCGTTATAAAAAAAAATAACGAATTAATAACAAATTACGAAATTAACGAATGAAACCGCCCAGCCCTAATATGTAGATATATATATATATATATAGAGAGAGAGAGAGAGAGCAGAGTTTCAGAAGTGTTATTTTAGTTGCCCCAAAACATCTACTCTCCCTTAAAACATCTTTGTTTAAATCATGCTCTCAAGAGACCAAAGATAAAGTAGTCTTTGTTAAAATAACATAGTTGGTTTACTCACAAACTTAACGTATTCAGCATACAAGTACGTTGCATATCAATCCACTTAAGGTAGGATTTGAAGTAGTTTTTCTGTGCAAATAACACAGGGTATCTTTCTTATAAACAACAGTCCAAAGTCTAAAGCATCTCTCTGTTCTGAGAGTCTAATTGAATCTCTGTCTTCTAAAGCATTCTGTTTCTACTGACTTCTAAAAGCATACTGTTTCTAAAATGGTGTTTGAGATTAACAATCCCAGATCTGATCACATGGACTACAGCCCCTCCCACAACATAGTTAAGGAAAACTGCATACCAATACTCACCTGTACAATACAGTAAGCAATCTGATATATATGGGAGCACCTGGTGGCGCAGTGGGTTATACCGCTGAGCTGCTGAGCTTGTTGACTGAAAGGTCGCAGGTTCGAATCCGGGGAGCGGCGTGAGCTTCTGCTGTCAGCCCCAGCTTTTGCCAACCTAGCAGTTTGAAAACATGCAAATATGAGTAGATCAATAGGTTTTCCCCAGAGAGAAGCTAACGGCGCTCCATGTAGTCATGCTGGCCACATAACCTTGGAGGTGTCTACAGACAACACAGGATCTTCTACTTAGAAATGGAGATGAGCACCAACCCCCAGAGTCGGACACAACTGGACTTAATGTCAGGGGAAAACCTTTACATACATACATACATACATACATACATACATATATCCTAAAGCCTTCCAATTTACTAAGGATTATTGTCTTTTTCCATTTTTCAAGCCATCTCATGATATGTCCAAAGTATGACTGCCTAAGTTTAGGGTTCACTTCTAATGTGAACTCAGGCTTGATTTGCTCAAAGACCCATTCAATCATCTTTTGGCAGGCTGATGGTGCCTGTAAAACTCTTCTCCAGCACTGTACTGCAAATGACACTTTTTCTGACACTTTTTTTCACTGTCATAAATTAACATTATCAGGGCCACTGGGGCAGGCCATGTGAGATTAAAGAAAGGTCCGCCCCAGGAGGCTAATGGATCCGAGTGGATTCCTGACGGCTCTTGGGGAGTTTCCCGCCACCGCGGTAGGTGATCATGTCGAGGCCTTGGTCGCTCTCTGGAATGGGGAGATGACCAGGGCTATTGACAAGATCGCTCCGGAACGTCCCCTCTCGAGTAACCGAGCTAAACCAGCCCCTTGGTTTACTGAGGAGCTGGCAGCGATGAAGCGAAAGAAGAGGGTTCTAGAGAGCGTGTGGCGCTCAGACCCAAGCGAGTCAAACCGAACACGGTTTGTGTCCTTTTTAAGGGCATATGCCGCGGCAATAAAAGCCGCAAAGAAAACTTTCTTTGCGGCCACTATTGCGTCTGCAAAAAACCGTCCGGCGGAGTTGTTTCGGGTTGTCAGAGGTCTTTTAACTCCCCCTACTTCAGGTGGGAGCCCTGACAACTCGGCAGCGCGCTGTGAAGCATTTGCTCGGTTCTTTGCAGATAAAGTCGCTTTGATCCGCGCTGGGCTGGACGCCACATTAGATGCAGTCTCTGTGGATGTGACACAAGCACCTGCTTGTCCGATTTTGTTGGATTCTTTTCAGTTTGTGAAACCCGAGGATGTGGACAAGATACTTGGAGGAATGAGACCCACCACGTCCATCCTAGACCCCTGCCCATCCTGGCTTCTGAAGGAGGCCAGAGGGGGATTGGCCGAGTGGGTAACGGTGGTGGTTAATGCCTCCCTTCGGGAAGGCAAGATTCCAGCGAGCCTAAAACAGGCTGTTGTAAAGCCGCTGTTGAAGAAACCATCACTCGACCCCACTAATTTGGACAACTTTCGGCCTGTTTCCAATCTTCCCTTCTTGGGCAAAGTCATGGAAAGCGTGGTGGCCTCACAACTCCAGGTATTCTTGAGAGACACGGATAATCTGGATCCGGCACAGTCTGGTTTCAGACCGGGGCATGGTACCGAGACGGTCTTGGTCGCCTTAGTGGATGATCTGCGCCGGGAGCTAGACAGGGGGAGTGTGTCCCTGTTGGTGCTTCTGGACCTCTCAGCGGCCTTCGATACCGTCGACCACGGTATTCTTCTGGGGCGCCTTGCAGAGATGGGTCTCGGGGGCACTGCTTTGCAGTGGCTCCAGTCATTTCTGGAGGGTCGTACTCAGAAGGTGTTGCTGGGGGACTCCTGTTCAGCGCCACAGCCGTTGATCTGTGGCGTTCCTCAGGGTTCCATCTTGTCCCCCTTGCTGTTTAACATCTACATGAAGCCGCTGGGTGAGATCATCCGGAGTTTCGGGGTGCGGTGTCACCTGTACGCAGATGATGTCCAACTCTGTCACTCCTTCCCACCTGCTACTAAGGAGGCCGTCGAAGTCCTGAACCGGTGCCTGGCCGCTGTAATGGTCTGGATGAGGGCGAACAAACTGAAATTAAATCCAGACAAGACAGAGGTACTCCTGGTCAGTCGCAAGGCCGAACAGGGTATAGGGTTACAGCCTGTGCTGGACGGGGTCGCACTCCCCTTGAAGGCGCAGGTTCGCAGCTTGGGTGTGACCCTGGACTCATCGCTGAGCCTGGAGCCTCAGGTTTCAGCGGTGACCAGGGGAGCATTTACACAGCTTAGGCTCGTGCGCCAGCTGCGCCCGTATCTTGGGAAGTCTGACTTGGCCACGGTGGTCCACGCTTTGGTCACATCCCGCCTCGACTACTGCAACGCTCTCTACGTGGGGCTGCCCTTGAAGACGGCCCGGAAGCTCCAGCTAGTCCAACGCGCGGCAGCCATGTTGTTAACGGGAGCAGGACGCAGAGAGCATACAACGCCCCTGCTGTCCCAGCTCCACTGGCTGCCGATTCGCTACCGGGCCCAATTTAAGGTGCTGGTGTTATCCTACAAAGCCCTAAATGGTTCCGGCCCAAAATACCTTGCAGACCGCATCTCGGCCTATGAGCCCACGAGGGCCTTGAGATCGTCCGGGGGGGCCCTTCTCTCGGTCCTGCCTGCCTCACAGGCACGTCTGGCGGGGACGAGAGAGCGGGCCTTCTCGGTGGTGGCCCCCCGGCTGTGGAACACCCTCCCTGCTGAAGTTAGACAGGCGCCCTCTTTGATGGCCTTTCGTAGGGGCCTGAAGACATGGCTCTTCGAGCAGGCCTTCAACTGAGTGTATCTGGAACGACACTGGAACGGACTAGGACTATGAATTTTGGCTATGACCCCAGGACTTGACGAAGCGGATTTTTAGTATAAGTATATGTTATGTGTGTATTGTCTGGTTAGTATTGTCTTGATTTATTGTACATTGTCCTTTTTTGTTGTTGTTCACCGCCCCGAGTCGCCCTCGGGCTGAGAGGGGCGGTCAATAAATGCAAAAAATAAATACATAAATAAATAAATAATAAATAAAATAATATAAAAATATTCAATTGATTGCTATGCAGATGAATGGCAAATGTGCCTCCGGTACTAATCTTCTGCTGCATCTACAGTAGTCAGGCAGAAAGGAAGATTTACATCTCAAGCTTGGCACCCGAGTTTATTTTACACTGTTTTACACCTTTGGTGTGTATTGCTCCTGGACTATTCCCTTCTGCAGAATGTCTGATAAACAACTTACTGGGCTCCAGTTCATCATACAAATTATATTTCATTTAATTAAGAGCTATCTACTAGAAGCTTGCCATAGTTGCAGGCGAAACGTCAGGAGAAATGCCTCTAGAACATGGCCATATAGCCCGAAAAAACCCACAAGAACTGAGTGATTCCGGCCATGAAAGCCTTCGACAATATATCTACTAGAAGTTGGTCTAGCAAGTCCATCTAGCACAATACTATTTTTGACTAGCTGAGCCATCCTGAAGGTTGAGTGGAAGTCCATTCCTCCTAACCATGCTGCTGAAGATATTATAAATATCTTTCAAGCCAAAGATATTGTTGCATGAGGTAGGGCATTATCATCATAGGAATTAGGAGCCATGATGGCACAATTGGTCAAACCCTTGTGCTGCCTGAACTGCTGACCTGAAGGTTGGCAGTTCAAATCTGTGAGATGGGGAGAGCTCCCATCTGTCAGCTCCAGCTTCCCATGCAGGGACATGAGAGAAGCCTCTCAAAGGGTGGTAACACATCTGGGAGACCCCTGGGCAATGTCTCTGTAGACGGCCAATTCTCTCACACCAGATGCAACTTGCAGTTTCTCAAGTTGCTACTGACATGATAAAACAAATCATGGGAATTCTAGTTTGGAGAAACCCCAGCATTGTTTGGCAGAGAAGGCTAAAGTTGTAAAACTACAACTCCCTTGATTTCATTGTGCTGAGCCATGGCAGTTACAGTGGTGTCAAAACGCATTAATTCTACAGTGCAGATGCACTCTGAGAAATAACATCACTCGTTTTTCAAGCCTATCCCTCTATACCTAGCTATGCCTGTCTATCATGGAAAACACACACACACATTTATGCAAAAAGAAATTGTAGGCTAGAGGAATAAGCTAATTTAATTTGCCGTTCCTACCATTTCAGTGGGTAGTCATCCTGTAGCACTTCATCCAATCTAATAGCAGCAGTGTGTTGAAAAATTATCAGCTCCCTTCATAACCTACGGGTGAACTTGGCTTTGCTTTCCAAGAATGAGATTGTGATAACAGAACAGCTTTAGCAATTAAAATACTGTAAGGTTCACAGGAGAGGCAAATGACTGCTTGCAACGTACGGCGGCGCACAATTTATGACATCTTTTATTTTAGTACTGCTCAGTATATCTTGTAAATGTGTTCATACGCTTAAACCAGTTTATTCCTTTGTTAATGGGCCATGATTGTAATCAGGCAAGCCAATAGACAGCTCCATGCTTCCTTATAAGGAATCATTCGCTTTTCATTTTTAATTCTTCCTTCTCTTTGAAAAAAGGCCTTCTGAAATCAATAAATCTAATTTATTCTCTAGCCAGATCCTGTTACATAATGACTTTCCAGTGTGAGCCTAGAATCAATTCCCTTTAATGGCAAATAATCCCTATGAATCAGAAAGTGACCCTACAAAAGCCATACAAGTCAGTTCTTAATGCCACCTTATAGAAAAGGCTAGTGTTGTATTATAGTTTGAATGTTGGACTCCAACCATTAGGTGAATTACATACTCTCAGCCCAAGAAAACTCATGATAGGTTTGCTTCTAGGTCACTATAAGTTAAAAATGACTTGAAGGCACACAACAACAAGAAATAAAATGTATAGTTTCAACAGTGTACCCTAGAAGTGCTTCCAAAAGAAAGTAGTTAACAATGTAATCTCAAAATTCCCAAAGTGACAAATTAGTTATTTTTAGAAGGAACTTCCTTGCCCAGATGTAAGCATTTCCAAAACACTTGTTTTTTAATTACTCCATTTTTGAAGGAGGGAAAAACCTACAAATCTCTGGTCTGAGGCATAAATTAGCCTCTCTTGAACATCAAGCAGCAAAAGCTGGCTGCCTTGAGATCTTCCAGCAATATTTTCCTTCCTTCATTAGGTGAGGCTATAGCTCCTGATAGTAATGAAAACAGTCCCAGCCACATTGCAAAAGGAGCGAAGTTATCTCCTGTTCAGTTAAAATCATTATATAATGTAGTCATATCCTTGTTCCTGCAAAGAGAAGTTCTGCTTCCAAAGCGGTGAAACAAATGAGAGGAACAGACCTCTTGGGTCTAGTCCAGAGAGAAAGGGCAGGATATTAAATGAATCAATCAGTTCTTTCAATCTCCTCTCACACTCCATATCCTACAGGACATTGCATAGGATGACTACATTTATTATTACTATACAGCTCCTGTAGCCATGGGGAAAGCATTTTCAAAATTCATGCAACACTGCGGATAGTGGTAAATCCTATGAAAATGAAGGACTTCCAGCTCCATAATGCCATAGAATCACATAGGAGGACATAAAATATACCTAGTGGTGGAATATTTTATTGGGAGTAGATAAATGAAACTTTAGGTTCTAGGCATGCATATACAGGCCCTAGCCATGCATTAACCTGTCGTGCCACCCGTTGCAGTGGTGCAATGGGTTAAACTGCTGAGCTGCTGAACTTGCTGACTAGAAGATTGGCAGATTATTTATTTATTTACTGCATTTGTAGCCCGCCTTTCTCAGCCTTACGGCGACTCAAGGTGTCTTACAGAATTGGCAGAATTTGATGCCATACATTCATAAAAATTGTTAAAAACATTCAACCTAATATTGTTTTAAAAACCACACAAAACATATAATTACCAGTGTCATCCTGTTAAAATCATTATCCAGCAGCAGCATCTAGTCATTCCGTGTTCATTCTTCCTATTTCATAATTATTTATTCCGCTGCATTTCCAAACACTTGTTCAAAAAGCCAAATTTTTACTCTTTTCCTGAAGGCCAGGAGGGAGGGGGGCAATCTAATGTTCAAATCCATGGGACGGGGTGAGCTCCCATTGCTATCCCCAGTTTCTGGCAACCTAGCAGTTCAAAAATAGGCAAATGTGAGTAGATCAATAGGTACCGCCTCGGCAGTAAGGTGAATGGCTCTCCAAACAGTCATGCTGACCACATGACCTAGGAGGTGTCTATGGACAATACACCAGCTCTTCGTCTTAGAAACTGAGATGAGCACCATCCCCTAGAGCCAGAGATGACCACCACCCCTCAGAGCTGGAAGGGGAAGCCTTTACCTTTATCTGTGTTTTGTTGTTTCTACGCATTTAATGTTTTCCTTTGTATTTGTGTATGCTGGAATCCACCTTGAGTACCCTCCGGGAGATAGGGCAGAATACAAATAAATTATTATTATTATTATTATTATTATTATTATAATATGTTATATTACTTCATTATTAAGAAAACATTTTCTTTCTTATTCCTATCTGCCTTACCAATTGAGTCTCATATTTTTGAATTCTGTTAGAAAATCCTATTTCATCCAGTCTGCCTAAAAATAAAAGAGGAAGAAGAATCCTCTATCTCAGTGCGGTGATGGATCCCTTCTGGGTTTTATTTCAAATTCTAAAGGAGCTGTGCAAGGTTTGGAAGCCCTTACCATCTTGGATAGCTCCTCTAAAGTTGAAGTAAACTTTAGAATCGAGTCTCTGGCCCACTGGCAATAAAACCATCAAGTATTACTGCTCTAAACCCATCATGTGGTTCCCAAAGCATCTTTCTGAGTGTGGATACTATGCACTCTCTATAAAGAGAAAAAAACCTGATCCATGTATTCATAATGAATGTATTCACGGATTGATTTATTGCACTAGAATAAATTGGGCAACATGTAATATCTCAATATGCCTGCCTTAAAGTTGTTGTACCAGGAAGGCAACCATGGGTGCATCTACACTGTAGAATGAATGCAGCTTGATACCACTGTAAATGACATGACTGAGTGTTGTGATGGAGTCATTGGAGTTCTAGTTTGGTGAGGTACACCTTCAGTCTTTAGCAGAGAGGGCTAAAGACCTTGTCAAACTCCAGTTCTCAGGATTTCATAGCATTGAACCAGGGCAGTTAACGTGGAGTCAAACTGCATTCATTCCACAATGTAGATGCACTGAATGTATAGATGTCATCTTCTTACAACATTTGGAGGTTGGGGAATACTTAGAAGATTGAAGCAGTTTCATATTTCAGAATTATCTCATAAATAGATCTTTCCATTAATCTGTTAGCGCTTTCAAGTTAAGGCTGCAGAAAAGTAGTTTTTCTGTCTTTTCTAGTGCATTGAGTAATATAGAGCAATTGTATTAAAAAAGGAAAACAGTAGTTCAGTCCCAATCTTAAACAAATATACAAATAAATAAATAAAATCATATGCACATTTTAGACTTCATACATTTATGTGATGCCACTGGGCTTAGAATTTTTTTTTTAATTTGGTCTGGTTCCTGCTTTTTACCAAGACACAGAATGTAGCCAATTTACCAGCCATTGATATTGTAATTGTTTGGCCATTTGCCTTCACTCAGGGCATTTTTAGTTTTTCCCCTTGCTTCAGTCAAGTTACAATGCAAGCAGAAAAACAAAATTGTGCCTAATTGTAGCTGTGTTTACTACAAGTCTGAAAATGTGCTGTCACCTCTAAACCTGTGCCAAACTTCAGTGCCAGGTTCGTGCCATGATTTAAAAAAAAAATTTGCAAGTAAGCACTGGAGTGACACACAGAGGCACACATAATTTGTCATATTGTTAAACCAAATATTGTAATATCCCCTTCTAACCTGTGCCTAAAATTTGTAACACTTTCATGTTTTGTATGTCACAAACCTCAAATTTTGCGTTACCATTATTGCAGAAATGGTACATGTATACCACAGTTGTTAGTTGTACAGAACGCAGCATTATGACTTGGGGAAAAAAGCATCTAAATGACTGTAGGAGCACTTTTTTTAAAAAAATAGAAAATTTAGAAATGAAACATTTTCCCAAAGTCCTTGAATTACCTATCTGTAATTTGGCAGGGGCTGTCACCAAATATCTCAAAGGCAGTAAATCTCATCTGATCCAAAACCTGGTTAGTCCATGAGTGAGAAACGTAGTGCCCTTCCACACAGTCATATAACCCAGAATATCAAGGCAGATAATCCACAATATCTTCTTTGAACTGGGTTATCTGAGTCCACACTGCCATATAATCCAGTTCAATATGGATTTTATACAGCTGTGTGGAAGAGGCCTATCGACCCCATTTTAGATGAAGAAACTAGCAAAACCACATCAAAATATTTCCTTGCCCAATAAAATCCCATGAAATGTATGGGGTCACCAAAAGTTAAAAAATGACTTGAAGGCACATATACACACATTCCTATTGAAGAGAAATGTGGAATTATCAATGATGCATTTGATGCAATTGCTTAGTGCTGAAAGGCTTCCTCTGTCCCCCCAATCATCTTTTGTATCTCTTAGTATCTCTGTTATTATGAATAGTTTGTGTAATGAGTAATTGTCAAAAACGCATAGGATCATTATCAACAAAGTTGCTCAGCTTAAGTTGCAGAGGAAGATTTTTTTTTTGCTTTCTGCTGAACAATTAACTTGGGTGTCGCTGCCTGTCAGATAGGTCACTGAGAGTGAATCTGCACTATAGAATTTGTGTAGTTTGATACACTTTTTAATGGCCATGGCTCTATGCTGTGTAATCAAGAGAGTTGTAGTTTTACAGGGCCTTTAGCCTTCTCTGCCAGACCAAAAGACAACTCCCAGGATTCCATAACACTGAGTCATGGCAGTTAAAGTCATGTTAAACTGTATTCATTCACAAAGTTGTTGTGAGAATCAAGGGGAGAAATCTATGGCACCCACCTTGAGCTCACTGGAAAAAAGAGAGAAGATTATGAATACAACAAATTAAAAAAAGTTAAGGTGCTTGATGTTTCACTAAGCCTACCACCTCTCTTAAACCTTCTGCTCCCAAATGGATGAGTGCATAAAATATTACATTATAGACAAAAAGCAATAGATGGCAAGCTATTTAAATTCAACAGACTGAAAGCCAAAACCAAAGTCACAACATTTCTAACAGAACTCCAATATGCTGATGATATAGTTTGTGCACATTCAGAAGAAGACCTACAAGCCACTCTATACACCTTTGCAGAAGCATATGAGAAGCTCAGCCTCTCATTGAACATCAAGAAAACCAAAGTGTCCTTCCAGCAGTCACCAGATTAATGGTGTAACATTAGAAAATGTTGACCATTTCTGCTACCTTGGCAGCCACCTCTCTACAAAAGTCAACATTAACACTGAAATACAACACCACCTGAGCTCTGCGAGTGCAGCATTTTTCCAAACAAAGCAGAGAATGTTTGAGGACCAGGACATCTATAGGGAGACCAAGGTGCTTGTTTACAAAGCAATTGTCCTTCCAACCCTGCTATATGTCTGCGAAATGTGGACTATCTGCAGATGTCACATGCAACTCCTGGAATGATTCCATCAGTGTTGCTTCCGAAAAATCCTGCAAATCTCTTGGGAAGACAGGCGGACAAATGTCAGCATGCTGGAAGAAGCAAAGACCACCAGCATTGAAACCATGCTCCTACGCCATCAACTCTACTGGACTGGCCACGTTGTCCGAATGCCTGATCATTATCTTCCAAAGCAGTTACTATCTTCCCAATGGGAAATGTTATGCTGGTGGACAGGAATAGAGATTTAAAGATGAGCATAAAGCCAACCTTAAAAACTGTGGCATAGACACTGAGAACTGGGAAGCCCTGGCCCTTGAGCACTCTAACTGGAGGTCAGCTGTGACCAGCAGTAGTGCGGAATTCAAAGAGGCACAGATGGAGGGCAAAAGGGAGAAACATGCCAAGAGGAAGGCGTGTCAAGCCAACCCTGACTAGGACAGCCTTCTACCTGGAAACACTGTGGGAGAACATGCGGATCAAGAATAGGGCGACACAGCCACCTACGGACTCACTGCCAAGATAATACACTTGGAGGACCATCATCCCTGGGCTATGAGGGATTGCCTAAGTAAGTAAAATATTTCTATATAGACAAAAAGATATAGACTGCATGTGTAAGTGTTCCCATATTGAGAGAAAAGTATTTTTTTAAATGGAAATAGGTGGGGAATTTAAAGAACTGAAAACAATAGTGTATTTAGTGTAATATCAGTCACACCCTTACATAAGGGAACATGATGGCTCAGGACTACCCTCTGCCTCCCCAACTTTCTTTGGCCTTTTCCAACAAAAACATTCACATTTGGGGTCTGTTGCATTGCTACACTACTCTACCCTCCATCCCTTCCCAAACCTCATTTCTAAGGGCTCCTTTTATATTTGCCATGTTCGTTTTCATTGTAAATAGTGGGGAGGGCTTATGCCCGCCCTAAAGTAAAGTTAAAGCAGAGTTCAAAGCAATCCAGCTGCTTCCTGAAGCTGGTGAGCAAAGAGGTTGGATAGGGAGGAGAAGCCGTGGTTGCCCTTTGAAGTTGGGCTGTTGAAGTCTTGCTGCAAGATGGATGCTGATTGTTTCGTATTACTGTGTCATTAAACTTAAAAGCAGCCTACCCAGGCATGGAGGCTACATATATGAAGGAGACTGTAAAAGTAAGTCTGGTGTGAAAAAGCCAGGCATCTCCAGCTATCTCTCCACCTGAACACACACACACACACACTGCATCCCCGTCTCTCAATCATAGAATCATATGGAAGAGACCCCAAGGGCCATCTAGTCCAACCTCCTTTTGCCATGCAGGAACACACAATCAAATGACCCCTAATAGATGACCATCCAACCTCTGCTTAAAAACTTTCAGGGAAGGTGACACCACCACATTCAAAGGCAGCATGTTCCACTGCCAAACAGCTGTTATTATCAGGAATTTCTTGTTAATGTTTTGGTGGAATGTCTTTTCCTGCAATTTGAACCCATTGCTCCAAGTCTTGGTCTCCAGAGCAGCAGACAACAAGCTCACCTGCTCCTCCATGTGACACTATTTCAAATTCTTAAACATGACTATCATGTCCCATTTGAGCCTTCTTTTCTCCATATATACCCAACTCTCTCAGCCATTTTTCATAGGGCTTGGTTTCAAACCTTGGATCATTTTGGTCATTGTCATACATAGAATCATAGAATCATTGAGTTGGAAGAGACCTCATGGGCCATCCAGGCCAATCCCATTTTGCCAAGAAGCAGGAAAATCACATTCAAAGCACCCCCAACAGATGGCCATCCAACCTCTGCTTTAAAGCCTCCAAAGAAAGAGCCTCCACCACACTCTGGGCCAGAGAGTTCCAGTGCTGAACACAGCTCTCACAATCAGGAAGTCCAGGTGGAATCTCCTTTCCTGTAGTTTGAAACCATTGTTCCGTGTCCTAGTCTCTAGAGCAGCTTGCTCCCTCCTCCCTATGATTTCCCCTCACATATTTATACAAGGCCCTCATCAGCCTTCTCTTCTGCAGGTTAAACATGCCCAGCTCTTTAAGCCACTCCTCATAGTGCTTGTTCTCCAGACCCTTGATCATTTTAGTCACCCTCCTCTGGACACATTCCAGCTTGTCAACATCTTCCTTCAATTGTGGTGCCCAGAATTGGACACAGTATTCCAGATATGGTCTGACCAAGGGGTAGCATTACTCTATTCTATTAGGGAAGGCTGGCTAAGGATAGAAATAAACCTTTTCATAAAGGAAAATACCATATTTGGTGACTAAGGGTGCATCTACACTGTAGAATTCGTGTATTTTGATACTGCTTTAACTGCCGTGGCTCAATACAATGAAATCCTGGGAGGTGTAGGTTGGTGAAGCACCACAACTCTCTGACAGTGTAGATATGTCTTTGGTGAAACAAACCTTAGAGAAACATATGACAGCCACTGGCCAGTTGAAAATGTCTCACTGAGAAAAATAAGTGTGCGTGGGTGGATGCTAAATGTTGTTTTATTAAAGACTTTGGTTTCTTCTCCTCCTGTGTTCCTTCCCTCACATGAAATGATTACATTGTAAGTGCCTTGGGGCAGAGATCTGTTCCCTTGAACTCTAATAAGCACCATGCATGCTGATGGGCCAAATCGATACATAAATCAATCAATAGCGCTTTAAAAAAGAAAGTGCTGTGCATGTTTATTCTTTCTTGCTGTTTGAATAAAAAATTAGCCTGGAGAAGCTTGAGAGTGGGCAAAACAGCTATGTTTTAATATTTGAAATGATCTCGAATTGAGAAAGGAGCCAGCTTTTCTTCTGCTACTAGCAACCTCATCACACTTACCTTAAACAAGGTCTTAGGACGCATCCACCCTGACTTGGGAGCAGATCCCCATGCTGGCCATCACACAACATTGTGTGACTTCCGGCTGAGGTCCTGCCCCCAACTGGGGGTGAAAGCATCACTGGAAGCCTCACTCTCAGCATGGGAAGATTCCTGTATTTGCTGGCCCCAATGGTGCTTGGGTGAGTCTTTTCCCATGTGATGGAGAAAGTGTTACTGAGATGGAGCTGCACACGGGGCAACAGATTCATCATGCTGCCCCTCTCTATTCTCCTGGTAGCCAGACAATGCAGGATGCTTTACCTGGCCTTTGTGATGAGGCCCTAAGACATGGAGGCCCTAGGACATGGAGATTCAACCTAAACATAAGGAAGAACTTCTTGATGGTAAGAGTTGTGAATTTTCCACCTCAGTGCAATGTGAAGTTCTTTTCTCTGGGGATTTTTTAAGGCGAGTCTGAATGGCTATCCGCTGCGAGTGGTTTGATTGTGCTATTACTGTATCTTCGGGGTTTGTACTGGATAGCTCTGTAATCTCTTCCAGCTCTAAGGATTCTGTTATTATACTTTCATCTTTAATTGAAGTATCATAACTACAGATGATCCAACTAGTTTCAACGACAAATCAAAGGGCCACCATTCATTTCTAATAACCTGCTTTCGTCTGGTGCTGTAAAACAATGTAAGGCTAAAACTCCCATTATCTTGAATCATAAAACCATATAGGCCAGCATAATGATAATCTAACATCTTCTGAAGAACCAAATTTGATTATAAATACAGACAGCCCTCAAGTTACAAGCATCCAATTTACAAATGAGTCACAGTTAAGAACGTGGGTGCAACAAGAGGAAGAGAGAAAAATTCACCCTTTGGAAGGGGCAAAAGTGTCTCCACTGAAACTTTATCACCAATCATTGTTTCCACAAGAATCCAATTGTTTCAAAATCCAGTTATCACAGAGACAGAATATGAAGTGAAATCTTCTTAAGAGGGTCACAGACAGCAAACAAACACCACAGGGGGTCTTAACCCCTCCCTATGCTATTCAAAGTTTGTGTGTGTGTGTTTGTATGGCTGGAGTTACATTTTTAAAATGTATCTCTTTTGACTTACAAACAAATTCAACTTAAGGACAAACCTATAGAACCTATCTTGTTTATAACTTGGGCATGGCCTATAAGGCTCAGAGTAGGAAGTAACACTAACTAAGACTTACTAGTTTCTTGCTTTTTAAAATTAAAACTTGTTAGTTGTTTTAACTTTTAAAACAACATTTACCAATCCATTTTGAAGCTGTGGTCTCACTGAATGGTGGAGGAAGCATAGTAAATTATTCTAGTTCTGGTTAATGCTATGCTTTGTGCTGCTATCTCTTTCTTGGCTGATATGATGACAGCATGAAAGGAAGATACTGTATTATATCACAAGCCAACAGCATCAAATAATCATATTTTTAAAAATAATTAAAATGGAATATAAAGAATTCTGTAAAATTGTAACTGAAAATCAACCAATTACGTTGCCCTACTCATAGAACTATAGTGCTGATGAATTTTTAAAGTTATTTTTCAAGTTATGGAAGGTTTTCTGCTAGGAATATACAATTTGGTACAGAGAGAAATTTGCAAATTCATTTTAGACTGATTTAGATCCAACTCAGTTAAGATCTTAAATACAAATTGTATTATATTTTTTTACAGAAGAAATGGGTTCAGAGTCACCTTGTCATCAATTTGGAATAAATTATTGAGAGCCTTGGCACAATTTCCCAAACTGGGGTTTCTTTGTTTACAGTGTAGATTTGCCCATATTTTTCAAATAGGAAGTACAGACCTTTGAATTTTAATCATAAATCTGTAGTGTGTGTCTCCATAATTTCCTAAAGGCACCAGAGCTTGCCTGATCTTGGAAACTGAGCAGGGTTAGCCCTAGTTAGTATTTGGGTGGGAGTCCAGTGCTGTAGGCTACATTTCAGGGTAAGGGACTGGCAAAACCACCTCTGAGAATTCCTTATCTAAAAAAACCCTATGAAATTCAAGGGGTAGCCATAAATTAACAAGCAACCCAAGAGCACATACATACACACACAGTGAGAGTGTCAAAGTAATGTGATTGTATACCACCCTAGGATCCTTGGATGGCATATAAACCTTTCAGCAAAAAAGCCAAAAACAAAACAAAACAAAACAAAACAAAACAAAACAAAACCTTTTTAATCTAATGCAAAACTATTTATGGTAGGCATGAACCATTTATGAGCCACCATCGTATAACGGTTTGAGCATTGGACTACAACTCTGGAGACCAAGGTTCAAATTTCCACTCAGCCATAGAAATCTACTTTGGTGACCGGGATGCATCACTCTCTCAGCCTCAGGGGAAGGCAATGGCAAATCTCTTCCGAACAAATCTTTCAAAGAAAACCATGTGGTATGGTTGTGGCTGTTAGTGGCTTGAAGACACACAACAACAACAACAACAACAATTAGCTATTTGTGGACTTCCAGACACTGATGGACTGCAATCCTGTGGTTCTCCCAAGTCTACTTTCACCCAAGTTCATTGCATAAGAGTTTCCTCCAAGACACTGGCTTATTGGTGGCATCTAGCCAAGGATGGAAACATTTTCAATGTCAGCCAAGATCTTTGAAGCCACAGAACTCCTACCAAAACAAAGTGAAGCTTCTCTCTTTAAGCCAGCTGGTATGAAGCTACGATTCCCTTAGAGAGAGTGGCAGGAGAAAACAAACTTCAAAGAGACTGCGCAAAACATCCCTTAGTGATGTGGGCTTCAGAAGAACTGTGCAACATGCACTAGAAATTTATACAAGTGGCATGGAGAAAGAGAGAAGAAAAGAGGGGGAAACTGGATGTTTCTTAACAATTGCTCCAAAGTAAGAACATTTCAAAGTCCTGCACCTCATGAGTGAATGACATCTAACCAAGGGCAATGTGAATGGATGTCAGGCAAATATCCAGGAATAAGGAGCCTCAACAAAAGGAATAAAAAGCATGCAGAATGATCAGAAACTATTCAAAAGCAGAAGATAAAATGTCTCTATCTTCCACTGAAGTCTGATCAGACTGAAATTTCATTGTTAAGCACTTACACTGAAACAGGATAAAATCTGGGGGGAATGAGACTACTGTTTAAAAGGGCTTGTTATGCAATAGTTACTGTAGTCCTAAATACTCAGTGATTTTAATGGAACTTCCTAGCAATGATATTTAAGACTGGGTTATGAGATGAGACACATGACAGATGGGTAGAAGAAAACAGACCAGCATATTAATAAGTGGCAGTTGCAGAGTGTTGACTTTTCCTAAACCGTTGTGCTGTGTGCCTCTGTTTTGCTTTCAAGAAGTTCTGCTATGGGTTTTACATTATTTGAAGTTGCTTCTATAAAGGCTTTTTTTCATTAGGATAGGAGTGTCTTTGGATTTTGTTATGCTTTTCTTCAAAGAAAAGTGGAAATCCCCCAAACTGGTTGCCTTCCCGTCAAATCCCTGCAGACAGGGAAATTAGAAACCATGTAACATGCTCTGCTTTAAGAAAGAACGCCAAACCCACTTGATCTCTCATACTGCTTATATGCCACTGCATGAGACTCCCCATTGCAGGGAATAAGAATCAGAAGAATGGGGAACACAGGGGAAATAACAATATTAAGCACTTTTTTAATTGATTTTTTGTTTTTGCCAAGGAGATATGATTTTTTAACAGGCTGACATTTCTTGTCCATAGCTTTAAGAATCTATTTGTGTCATGCTTGTAAACCATGATGCATCACCAATAATGTGATCTGCTTGTAGTTTAGCCAATAAATAATAGATCCAATGCAATCTAGATGAAGCACAAACTAAATCCAGTTCCTAACAACTGGTCACCACTGATCTCCCGTAAGGCACTGGACTGGGTCACTTTGTTAAAACCTTCTCTCATCATCTACTTCTCCAACCACTTCCTCTGTGTCAGGTATGGCTAGACTTTGGTCCTCCATGTGTTTTGGACTTCACCTCCCAGAAATCCCAGCCAGCTCACCAGCTATTAGGAATTGTGGGAGTTGAAGTTCAAAACACCTGGAGGAGCATAGTCTGTCCAAGCTTGCAATCTATGTAGTGGTTTTTTCCCCCCCTGGTAGTGCTCCGATACTGAAGGTAACCCCTGACAGAAGCAATACGTCACTCTTACAAAGCAGTTGATTACCATGACTATTACATTTTAAAGTAACCCTAAAACTTTTGCTTCTCCATTTGTAAATGAAATAGTTACTTTTTAATTACTTTTAAAAGCATCCAGTATGATTCCCTTATCCATGCATTTGATAGTCATGCTTTCACTCTCCAAAAACAATGCCCTCTTGGAAGTGTTTTCGGGGCCCCCACTGGTCCTCCAGTGGAGTTCTGTGCTATGCTTGTGATGCAAAGTATAGTTGAAATATAGAGTTTGCTATTCTCCATAGTTTCAGGTGGGCATCTTGGAACATATAATACAGGCCAGCTGTGCTGTATGTATGCCTCAAGCCACTAATATGTGGCATCAGACACACTCTTTTCCTGTGTACCTCATCATCAACCACAACTGAGTACAAGGCCCAACATGAGCTAGCATTTATGATATTTTTCTTCCACTATTCAATTAGGCCATGGTCCTATAATTATACATAATTACAGTAGGTCCTTCATATTCACTTGAGTTAGAGGTGCAGGACCCTGCAAAAATTGAAAAACCATGAAAAAACTCTTTTACCTGAGAAAACACTCTAGGTTCTCCAACATGACTCTGTAGCCAGCCTCCAGCACAAGCTGCCCATAGTGCTGGAGGACCTTGAGATTCCTAGAGAGAACATATTTATCTGTAAATAATCAAATGCACAAAAGTTAAACCCTCAACTGTAGAAAGCTACAATTTTTTAAAAAATGTTTGGAAAGGTTTTTGAGTGGTAGGGAGGTACTGGATTAAGTTATAGGTAGGAGAACCATTGCTTCCATTCTTCCTATGCTATGCTTTCAATTATATATTTCTTCTCTTACAAAATCTTGTTTTATAGGAAATCAGTACTACCTGCTATGTAACCCAAAGACTGTAATGACAAAATACAACAACAATTTTATTTCTTACCTGCCTCTCCTCACAGTTCAAGGCATGCTATTTTGATCTTAAATGAAACTCTCATAGTGTTCTACAGCCACTAGTGTTTCCATAAGCAAATACCAGCAGCTTTCCAAAAACAAATGGTGCATTATTGTATAGGATAACCTTAACTGCAACAGAATAAATACTCTACAGAACTAAGTTGTTGGAAATGATATATGTGACTGAACTTAGTAAACAAGTGGCAAAACTCCAGATACAAGCATATAAAGCAAAGAAACTTTCCTCCTTCACTCATAATATGAGTGCCCTAGGACCATTTTATAGAGTGTGTTGGTCTTAGTATTGAACTAGGGCTGAAGAATATCATGCTTCAAGTCTCTGCTTAGCTTTGGGAAATCAATGAGTGACTCTGGAGAAGTTATACTCTTCAACCTCGGAGAAAGGCTATGGTACCCACCCACCCCCCACCAGCAAATCTTGCCAAGAAATGCCTGTAGATAGCTTCCCTTTGGAGTAGCATCTCAGAAATGCCTTTAGAACCCCACAAGAACAACACCAGGACCATTTGTGGAAACTAAAGAATGGGGAAGTTTGCCTTAATTTCTATATAGTTCAATTAAGTTCAACTAAGGAATTCCTTACCCTAAGATGTATAGATTTGCCTGTGGTGGGAAACAGTGGAGTCTGCTCTGATTTTTATTGCAGGTTTATAAGGTGCCGTTCAGGACCCTGAACCAATTTTGGGGATATGGTTCAGCACCTTGGATAGCTCCTTAAAAATCTCTGTATAAAAATGAGAATAGATTCACGGCACCCCTGAGATGGAGTTCGCCAGCTATCTCTGGTGTACCAGAAGGTTACATTCGCTAGATTTTTCCTCTAATCCAACACAACCCTTCACATGTTCTTAATCCCAACACTGAAAACATATTTTTTTTCTGTGTTGATCCATGTTGACAAAGGATAAGATATAATTCAGCTTCCTTCCTTTCACTTGGATGTTTCTTGGCAGAAGAAATAAGCTTGAATTCCATCTGATATTCTCATATATTTGGCTGCTGGTAGAGATGTTGTGAAGGAAATGTATTTAAAAGAAAGGTAATGTAATCCAGTGCATTCCCTTTTAGCCACTGAGTCATATCCTGGCCCTTTCTCTTCAGAAACAACTTTATTATTCTCATATGCTACCAGCACATCTACTACATGGTCATGTCTGGACCTAAACACTGAATGCAGTATCTCCAGGGTTCTATTCTTCATGGTTTTCTTTGCATAGGAATAAGTAGAAACATTACTCAATGTGTTCATTGAAACATCTGAGGTCCCTTCCACACTGCCCTATATTCCAGAATCTGATCCCAGATTATCTGGCAGTGGAGACTCATAAAATCCAATTTAAATCAGATAATCTGAGATTCAATCCTGGGATATAGGGCAGTATAGAACGGACCTGAGTTTTTTCAATTTGCTCTGCTGGTGGTATTTAGCCATGACACTGACAAAACCATGAGAGTGTTTCTCCAAACATTATGTGCATAAAAGCTGCAGTAATTACAGCCATTCATACATGTTTCAATTAAAAAATGCTCCTATCCATCTCTCTCTCTCTCTTTTTGTAGTACCTTTAATTTGTAGCAAAGTGCTTTGCTGAATTTTTTCCTGATCTGCCATTAAAAGGATGAAACCGCCTATAAAGTCAATGTTTTGTAGGCAGGAGACCTGACAGAGAAAGACTGGACAAAAAATATCTTGTGCGCCTATGGCACAAAAGCAGTCTTCTCTTGGTCTTCTATTGTAGTATATATTATTTCTCTCATCATCTATAAAACTCATGACTTTAAGCTAATTGCAAACTGCTTTGTCAAGATTTATGAAGGGTGGTAGCAGTTAAGACTGAATGATAATCATGTGCATTTTGAATAATAAAAGTGAATAATATCTGCAGGTGCATATCTTGCATTTATAAAAAAAAAATGCCAAGTACATGAGATGAGTGAAGTACCACTCCAAATTTCCCATACCTATACATGTAGACATAGTGTTGGTAGAAGAAAGACTGTAGCCAGTAAAGTCAAGGGAAGATGAAATGCAAAATATCAATGACAGTTAATTTCCTTCTGTCTGTACTATCCACTATCAATCCCATGCCAACTGAGATCAGCTCAACTAACTCTAAAAGGAGGTTGTCGAGCAGAATCCTTATTCTGTCCCTTGAGAAATACTCAAGTAGAATGGAATTGTGATGGACAAATACAAGTCATCTTTCCACCCATCCAACTTCATGCACTGCTCCCATCCCTCACCAGTGGAAAAGGTTGATAGAAACTGGAGGTCGACCATACCAATTTCCAAACCTCTGGTTTATATCCCAGAAATGTTTAACTGTTTTAAGAATTGTAGGTCCCTTCCTGGTTTTCCTGCAAAAGACTAGCACACCTGTCCTTTAAACAGAAGGTGGGGATTTGTTAAAATAGAAGTCCCAGTAGGTTTAATCAGAAACATCATTGACAAAGTATTCTGGAAACTGTAGTCCAACAATCTTTGAGCTCATTAAATCCCCGCCCCTGTTTTAAAAAGTGTATTCTGGACTCAAAAACATGCTTCAGCATATAATACAGCATATAAAGTGGCTATTTTTGCTTGTAGCTACTAGCTATTGAATTCAATTTGACACCCTGAAGCTTTGTGTCATATCTTTTCAATCAACGTTGAGTTTGGCTTGTCATTCTAAATACATGACTTGAAAACACCGCATATCTGCTTAGGGAGTCACACATTTTGCTTCACCTTTGGAAACTGATAGGGACAGAGACAATATTTATGAATCTGTAAACATAACAGGAATAGTCCTCACAAACGTATCTTTTTAGCGTATTTAAATAGTCAGATTAGCCAGGAGAAGATTAGAAAACCCATTGGTTTCTTAGGCCCCCATCTACACTGCCATATAAAATCCAGATGATCTGATTTGAACTGGATTCTATGGCAGTGTGGACTCATATAATTCAGTTCAAAACAGATAATGTAGGTTATCTGCTTTGATAATCTGGATTATATGGCAGTGTATATCCTGCCTCAGCCTTAGTCCAGATCTCTCTCAGGCTGGATCTACTACACTGCCCTATATCCCAGTATCTAATTCCAGATTATTTGCTTTGAACTGGATTATATGTGTCTACACTACCAGATAATCTAGGATAAACAGCTAATCTGGTATAAGATCCTGAGATATAGGGCAGTGTAGATCCAGCCTCATGTGTGTTTACAAACACAAAGAGATCTCTTATTGCTGCATTTCTCAACCTGTGGGTCGGGACTCCTGGGCGGGGATCACAAGGACATGTCAGAGGGGTCACCAAAGACCATCAGAAAACACAGCATTTTCTGTTGGTCATGGGGTTTCTATGTGGTAAGTTTGGCCCAATTCTATCATTGGTGGGGTTCAGAATGCTCTTGGATTGTAGATCAACTATAAATCCAAGCAACTACAACTTCCAAATGTCAAAGTCTATTATCCCCAAACTCCACCAGTGTTCACATTTGGAAATATTGAGTATTCATGCCAAGTTTAGTCCAGATCCATCATTGTTTGAGTCCACAGTGCTCTCTGGATGTAGGTGAACCACAACTCCAAAACTCAAGGACAGTTCCCACCAAACCATTCCAGTATTTTCTGTTGGTCATGGGGGTTCTGTGTGCCAATTTTGGTTCAATTCTGCATTGTTGGAGTTCAGAATGCTTTTCGATTATAGGTGAACTATAAATCCCAGCAACTACAACTTCCAAATGACAAAATGAATCTCCCCCCAACCCCACCAGTGTTCAAATCTGGGTGTTTTGGGTATTTGTGCCAAATCTGGTCCAGTGAATGAAAATACATCCTGCATATCAGATATTTGCATTACAATTCATCACAGTAGCAAAATTACAGTTATGAAGTAGCAATGAAAATAATTTTATGGTTGGGGTCACCACAACATGAGGAAATGTATTAAGGGATCACAGCTTTAGGAAGGTTGAGAACCACTGCCATATTGTTTTTAATGATTTCCTTTCCTGATATCAATTATGTATATTCTTTCAAATGTTGGATTCCACCATTCAATCTAGTTTCTTTACTTTTTATTTTGGACTAACTATATTCAAATAGATGAATAAGAAATATGTTCTTTATAGCTGTGAGGAAAAGGAAAAATGGCCCCAAATTATCCAACCAAGAAATGTCAAGAGGGAAAACACACCAAAAAAGTTATCTATAAATGATTCCAAGCAGAAGTGGAACTCTCCATGGCTTTGGTTTCAAAACTCAGCATATGCAAGGTTCATAAATTAAAGTAATAAAAAGCAGGGCAACATCTGTTCCTCTGTACGAAAGGAAGGGGAAAAGCCGGACATCTGAGAAGTTGTTATACAGACGTTACATTTTGCATGGCAACATAGGAAGAGTCCTTGCACTAAAAAGGTCTTCTGGTGCCTACTTGTATTTCTTGGATTTATGTTAAAGAATGTGTATCTGTTTTAAAGATTTGGGGTACACAACAGCTACACTGTAACTTTTTTTGGATCCTTTAAAAAAACGAAGCAGGCTGCAGTTAGCTCAGCGGAGAAGGGAAGGTGTGTAACATTTTCCTCCCATAAAGCTTTTAAAGTGAAATACTTTTCTGCATCTCCTTCCTGTGCCTTGTTGATCTGCAACTACTCTTTAATTCAGTGTCAAGTATGTGAGAAATATGTGTCCCAACCCAGTGCAACATTTTAAAGCTTCCCAACACCGTATTCCTGGCTATGTTAACCACTAATTACTATTCCTAATAAAATCCCATGGTAGGCTGATTTAAAGTAAGGTTTGCTTAATTCCAGATCAAAGCCCAGCCTTCTCTAATTCATATCTTGAGAGATGAAGGATGTAATTGAGTTCGTATACGGGCTGTTAAGTAAGTTGAATATTTGTTTCCTACTTAAAGGAACTTCCTGAAGCTGGGATGGTTAGCCCTTTTATCTATGGTATGTATTTCAAATAGTAACACTCCTGAAAGCAGGCTGTAAAGAGGAATTGGATGTAGGGGTAGGAATGCCTGCATCCTGATTACATAAGATAAGAGGGTACTTGGGGTGGAAGGGAAGGTGGTGAGAAGTAAATTAGATGTAAGCCTGGGAGATAACCCACTGAAGACTTCCTTAAAGTAAAACACAGGCTAAAGGATTGCACAGCAAAGGCTCCTTCCTTATGAAAAAAAAAACTGTTGCCTGATCAGCAGCCAACATTGTCACTCACTTCAGACAACCATTGTGTGTTCAGAGATTCCTCTGTGCAACAATGGCTTCAGTCAACAGTCTGCACTAAAGACAAAAACCTCTTGAGAGATAAGCAAGGGGAGGTTGACAACCCAGGGCTGTGCATGCCTTTCCTTTTCAAAGACTGGGCTGCAAAGGTCTGGAAAGCAATGTCCAGGAGCCAAATGAGAGAAATTTACAGTACAGACCTGTTTTCTTTGCTGTTGTTGTTGCTGATGTTGTTGTGTGCCTTCAAGCCATTTTCACCTTATGGAGACCTTAAGGTGAGCCTATCATAGAGTTTTCTTGAAAGATTTGTTCAGAAAGTAATAATAATAATAATAATAATAATAATAATAATAATAATTTATATACCATTCTGTCTCCCCAAGGGGACTCAGAGCGGTTCCCAGGTAACATCACAAACTATTTGCCAATGCCTTCCTCTGAGGCTGAGACAGTGTCAATTACCCAAAGTCATTTAGTGGCTTTCTATTTGTCTTCTGTAGTCCTAGTCCAATGATCACACCACTACACTGGCTTTTGGTATGCTTGTGTTAGAAGTTTAATAGTGATTTGCTAGTAAAACCGTAATAAATATTGTTGTTGCTGTTGCAGAACCACACATGCAAATGTATTTTGGGTTCTACATTTGAAAAAAATCATTAGATTTACATTACCACTGAAACATTTCCATGGGGCAGACAAAAGGCTGTTGTTGCCATGCATCTTAAGTCATTTCCAGCTTATGATGGCCCTAAAACATGGGGTTTGTTTGTGTGACTCACCTAGCCAGCCACCTGATACCAAGAACCTACAGAATACTGAAATACATCTCACTGTGAGTCACTGAGCATTAATGAGAGGGCTTACCAAAAATAGAGATCTTCTTCTTTCCATTAAGTTTTTTTGATTTCCAAGTGCCCATATGCTAATGAGGGAAACCAGCAATATTTTTTTTTCACAAATGCACCAGGAGCCACTACCATATTTGTGCCTTTTTTCTGTCAGGAGTGACTTGAGAAACTGCAAGTTGCTTCTGGTGTGAGAGAATTGGCCATCTGCAAGGACATTGCCCAGGGCATGCCTGGATGTTTTACCATTCTGTGGGAGGCTTCTCTCATGTCCCCACATGGGAAGCTGAAGCTGACAGATGGAAGCTCACCCTGCTCCCCAGATTAGGATTTGTGCCTGTTTTTGTCTTTCTTAGAAATTTACCATGGACCAGAAGCCAATGGCTTAGGGGTAAATACCAATCAACAGACCACAACTTTGGGTAGTACTGGTAAAGATTAATTGTAAATGGACAGCGGGAGCTGTCTCCAGAAAAATATATTTTGGTCAAAGTGATATTAGTAAGGCTTAACAATGTTGCAATGCTTTTGAGCATTGTTATAGTTGCATTCCTCGTGTAATGTTATCTCCCAATGTGTGAATAAGGATGACTGAAGGTAGGGGAAGAGGCTGGCCACCTGCAGAGTTTATGGCAGTAAGTGGTATTAAACCAGAGACTTCATACCTCAGGATGTTTCCAGACAAGACCTTTATTGTATCCAGCCTAATTCAAGGAGTTTTATTGGAGATCCAGACATTGCCAGCAATTTTTTCCACTACTGCCTCCTCCTCCTCAAGGTGGAATACTAGGAGCATTCACTAAGGACACTCCACACATAGTTTCTATAATAACCTTGAAGCTTCATCAGCTGATAAGTCAAGAAGTCAGACCTCTGAACAAACCTCTGAGGATGCCTGCCATATATGCAGACAAAATATCAGGAGAGAATTACTTTAGCAGCAAGATTACTTTGTGCACAAAAACAGAAAAATAAAGAATTATCCTCAAAAGAAAACTGGATTATGAAAGTTCTTTCTTCCCCAATGGAGATCACCAAGAGGCATTGGGTTACAACCCCCTCCAGGGTAGTGTGCAATATAATCCAATACATTGGAAGGCCATGTAGGTTGGGGAGCCTGAATCAGAGAGTTCTTCAACTAGTGCATGTTCAACACATCTGGAAGGAACCAGGTTGGAAAAAGGTGGTTTCCTTTAACTGGCAATGGCTCCCCAAACTCTCCCCATAAATATCTGTTGCATGCAGGTTGCCTGGGATCCATTTAATTGGAGGCACCATGCTTTGAATCTTGATCATTAAAAACATCTGCTTTACTGATGACTTTGGACCTCAACACATTGGTCTTGGGATCCATCCTAGGATGCTTCCAGGATGGAACCATGATTAAGCATGCCTAGGATGGAGCCCTGAGAACATGGGTGGCTTTCCATGTTATCATTCAATAAACCAGGGAAAGTGCATGAAAAGTTGGGCAGCAACAGTTTCCCCCATGGAATGGGGTAGCAGGTGATGTGGGGCAATAGTTTCCCCTGCTTCCCACCAGATTTGCCCTTCTTCCCCATGGATGCCCCTTAAGGATCTCAGTGTGATGAGATCCTATGAAGGAACTACCCAGAGTGAATGGTGATTGTGTAGAAGTTAGGAATAAGCAAACGGATCATCCAGATAGTGTAACTTTCATAAGCTTCAGCCAGCACAGACAATAATGTGGAATGTTCACAATTGAATTCTAAATGTCTCAGATGCCCATTAAATTTCCTGAGACATTGTATGGGAGGATATCGGGGATTTTAATGTTGGTACATAGGGGGGAATACACGAGAACGAAACTATTGCTTTTTACTTATTTAATGGATTTTATTGATTGATGTTTTATTATGGTTATACCTTTTTATGTATTTCTGTTTGATAGATTTTTATATGCTGGTATGCTGTAAGCCACCTTGGGTGCATGTTGTCAGAAAAGGTAGGGTAAAAATACCCTAAATAATAAATAAATATAAAACTTGAATCTAACAATTCTTTCTGAGTGATGACAAATGCTTCCTCTGTTGAAGCAAGACTTGTATCAGAGGAAGCTCTCCCATCAGATGGAGGAAATCTTCTGAATGGATATTTACAAATAAGAGATCCAACCCATAGCAAAGGTTTCTTTCTAAACTTCTTTGACTGTCTACTTGACAGAACTTGGAGGTATAAATTGGAAACATATGGGGAATAACACCCAAGGAACAATTATGGAAGAAGAAAAAACGTGCAAGCAGCAAAGATTGGGGGCTTTCAGGGAGTCTTATTTTATAAATATGTTGTTGATACGCTAACTAGTTTCATGTGTCTGACTTGGCTGGTTTGAACCCCTCTCCTCTACTCTCAAAGGGCATTTCTCTTATCCCCACCAGCCTTTACAAAAGCAACCTCTGCAAGCAAGCAGCTCCACATAACTTCTAGGAAGTACATTCAAACCGTGGAAACAGCCACATGGCACAATATCAAGCACGGCCAAGCATAATTCCAAGGCATGAGAGATGTTTTTTCCCCTTCCCCATTAGGAAACACAGAGCCCACAGCAGGCAAACTGAGAGTTAACCACTTAACCCTCCTTCACTGGAGAAAACGTATCAGATTCCCTTAACTGTTTTAAGTGGGATGTCATTCAAACAACTGAGACAGCAAGCATATGGAGGCTGCTCTGTAAAGATGTGACAAGAATCTGCCGAGAGTGGTGTCTGCAGTAGCATCACAAGGAGGGTGCTGGGAGTGAATACCACACCAGGTGATACCATAAGAGGGGCTGACACCGAAATGACTGTTTATAAAATGTTTGCAGGTGAAACCTGATTTTGGGTGATTCCGCCTGAAATCAGGTTTCACCACAAATTTCTTATTTTTCATAACATGTTTTTGTGGTTACTTATAAGCACAAGAACATTTCCCATAAGCCCAGCTTACATGTACTATATCAATATATCTACAAGGATAAAACTCTATGCTAATTTATCTTGGAACATTCAAATGTGCATCTGTTCCAGTCAGAGCTGTCATGGGTTGTTTTCGGTTTTTTCGGGCTATATGGCCATGTTCTAGAGGCATTTCTCCTGACGTTTCGCCTGCATCTATGGCAAGCATCCTCAGAGGTAGTGACATCACTACCACGTCACTACCTCTGAGGATGCTTGCCATAGATGCAGGTGAAACGTCAGGAGAAATGCCTCTAGAACATGGCCATATAGCCCGAAAAAACCGAAAACAACCCAGTGATTCCGGCCATGAAAGCCTTCGACAATGCAGAGCTGTCATGCTTTGTGGCCATTATCCTGTGTGGCATAATTGATTAAAAGTGGTCTTGATGGAATGTCATACAACATGACAAATCTACTCTTGTTGTAGATTTTGCTAACAATACTGCTCTTTGTCATTATTGTGCTTGCACATAAGAAATGGGTTTGAGGGGGAGAGCAAGAGAGGAGGTTACAAGAATTGTCCATGATGAAGCAGGCATTCCCCTTCCTGACCCTTTCTTGAGGGCCTTTCAGCCTGGGCCCTCTATGTCATAAGGGTGTAGCATGTGCATTTGGCTGTGAATTGTGTCTCTATGTGTTACAAAAATCAGTTTTGGTGGTGGATAACCATCAGATAATTCTGATAATATAGAGTTGTGTCACCACATTTCTGAGTTAAGCATCCATGGATTTCATTATTCTCAGAATGCTGTATTTGCTAACACCTCCACTGTGTCCTACACACAGTCAAAGAGATATATCATGGTATGAAGTTACAGGAGAGCATATTTTGACTGAACATTGAAAGGAACTTCTTGACAGTAGTGTTTAGGCTATGGCACTAATTGTTGAGAGAGGCAGTGGGCTGTTCTCCTCTGGATTTCTTCAAAAATAGTCTGTGCAGCTACATTTTCCATATGCTGGAGATCCTTCACTGAGCAGAGGACTGGACTCAAAGGTCGATAAGGCCCATTCCAACACTAATTCTATGATTCTATGAATAGAACATATCATTCTATGTTGGAGCATGGTTCACAAACGAGAACTCGAGTTAACCAGCTGCAACCATTCCCCACCCCCATTTCCATCATTGTTGTGCTTATTAGCATTACAATCAAAGTAAAATAAAATCTCACTTGACATGAATAGGAGAAAAAATTCTCTTCTAGCAAGGCCACCAGGATAAAATTGTGAGTGATGTGACATTCGCCTTCCGTGTAATAATGCTTCACTCATTAGGGAACCTGGCCCATTTCCAACACAATCTTGAGTGCTAATTGAACACCATTCCTTTTTTAAAAAGACATGTTTACCTGCAAAACTCTGTGTAATGAAAGAGAATCCCCACAGAAAAAAAAGCTCAAAGAAAAGGGGCCTACATGGTGCTTTCGTGCAAAATCACCAAGCCCCAAGGTTTAATTATCGTGTTCAGTCTAGTGTTGAACTGGGCAGAAGGGGGAATCTGTTGCCATGATTGGATGGTTTTCACACGAATACCCACAAAAGAACAGGGGCATTAGGTGATGGGATCAAATTTGGGGTGGGTGGGGGAGAGAGAAGGCAGAGGCTCTCCCTTTAATTCAAGGATATAACAACTACAAACAATTCATGATATATTAACAAGCTATTGGGAGAACTCAAAAATACAGTTTTTTTTCCCTCCACTGGTATGTAGGAATTGGAGACAAATAGGATTAGATGCAACTGTAGAGTAAACATATGCAAAATGGACTAGTCAACATGAAATAGGAGGAGGGAGAAGGGAAGTTCCACCTCCTTTTTTGGTTTTTCTCTTTAGCTCATTTCAAGTCATGTTACCGGTTTAGCAGAACGAAAGGGCAGAAAAACCCTCTTGCCATTATTCGCTCTGCCAGCTGTGTGACCTGAAGAGGATTACAGATTTGTTCAGTCTCTTTTCATAGTATTCTTAAGGTTTCCCTCCCCTATTCCCCCCAGAAATGGACTTTAAAAATCTTACATGCTAAACACCTCTTTTGTTACTGCCTTTTGTATATTTGTACACAGTCTTTCCAATCCGGAATCATTGGGTGCTTCCATTTCCAAATGAAGCTATAAAGCACATAAATGTAAAAGGCTAATTGTGTATGGGTTAATAAAGCGTACTGTCATCATTTAAAGTCAGACAACCTGTTTTCCTAATTCTCCAAATGTTTGCTAGGAAATAAACCCTTCTGGGTTTATTCTTTACCCTACACACTGGTGCTTATATATGCATATTAATATTAAAATGATCAGCACTTGCCTTTATTTTTGTTCCTCTGTGTTTCAACTGTTTGCATTTGAGGTGAATCACTTCCAATCTTGCAATGAATCCTCAGAAAACATTGAGTCAGTTTGCCATGCACCATATTTTATAGGGCAATCCGCCATCTGAAGATGGTTTTTAAAAGACTGTAAGAAGACTGTCCTCCAATTGAGAGCATTCTCAATTTCCAAGATGGGGATATTGTAACCTTTCAGAAGGTATTGGACGGCAGCTCCCATGAGAAAACTGGGCGACTTGGAAGGCGCTGGGCATACTGCTCTCTGGCACCAGGAGATGCAGAGCCAACCTTAAGAAATGGGGCCACAAAGTGGAGTCCACAACATGCGAGTGTGGAGAAGAACAAACCACAGACTACCTACTACAATGCAACCTGAGCCCTGCCACACGCACAATGGAGGATTATTATTATTATTATTATTATTATTATTATTATTAACTTTATTTGTACCCCGCTAGCATCTCCCGAAGGACTCGATGCGGCTTACACAGGCCGAAGCCTCTTATAGGAACACCAAAGGCACTCCAAATGGCCAGCTACTGCTCAAAGGACATTTAGTATAATGCCAATTTTTAAACTTTCTGTTTTTAAATGCATTACCACAGTACCCGCAATTTGCTTCTGACATGATAAATAAATAAGTGGGGAGGATTTCTGGAAGCTTCCATTCATAACCTCAGGAAGGCTGCATGATTCCTACCTCCACCCGATTTGACAGATTCTCCAGCAAAAGTCTCTTACATATGTTTAAAGAGAAATGATCAAAAAGACCTTGTAGCTGAGCTTCAACACTTGAACAGCAGCCTGTGAGTGAAATCTTATTGCAAATCCTATCCACAGCAGGGATCAATATTAAACTTGAGAAGGAAACCAGGCATGGGGTGATGTTCTTCTTACTAGGGTGAGATATACTACATAAGTCTAGAAATTGTAGTCAAAACTTGACCCGTGATATTCTTGACCAGCTGATTCACAGGTTAATGTATTGTGCCTTAATTGGAACCAAAAAAACTGGAACCACACCCTTCCCTAAATAAAGTGATGAAAGGCATGAGCTTAGTCCATTCCAGGAGACTCTAAAAGAAGCACCAATCCCCTCTACTCTTTCTGCCTTTCGAATGGCTGGGGAGGAAAACAGTGATGATGAAGGCTTTGGAGTGGCCCTGACATTTTCCCCTCTTTGTGGAATGACCCTGTAGAATGACTCTCTATGGATCATATAAAAATCCATAATTTTGGCCACAAAACCTGTCCACAACTTATACATGAGGTTTACTTATACATAAGTATAGGTAAAGGTTTTCTCCTGACATTAAGTCTGGTTGTGTCCAAATTTGGGGATTGGAACTCATTTCCATTTCTAACCCAAAGAGCCGGCATTGTCCATAGACACTTCCAAGGTCATGTGGCCAGCATGACTACATGGAGTGCCGTTACCTTCCTGCTGTAGAGGTACCTATTGATCTACGTACATTTGCATGTTTTTGAACTGTTAGGTTGGCAGAAGCTGGGGCTAACAGCAGGAGCTTACGCCACTCCCTGGATTCGAACCTGTGACCTTTCGGCAAGCAAGTTGAGCAGCTCAGCGGTTTAACCCACTGTGCCACCGGGGGGTTCCATACATGAGTATATATATTTTATTTCAGTTTAAATTCATACAAATAAACAAGCATAGACACATTTTGTCCATTTCTGTTGTATTCCTCTTATAGAGGATGCATTTCCTCTTCCTGGAAGTTCTTAAATGACAATACTATTTTCTTTTTTGCTTTGTGAAAGTGCAGATACTGGTCCTATGGGTATGTACGTCATTCAGATCCTGCTTCCTCACCACAAGACTTACTCATGTTGTGGGCAGTCCATCAACCCTTAGAAACAAAGAGCTTAAATTAGTGATGTGTGTCAGTGAAAAATGTTCTTGAACTCTCTCAGACAGAATTCAAGGCAATGCAGATTACTTTTCTCATATACACATTATCTGACAAAGAATGTGGTTTACAGAGTAAAGTGACATAGAATGAGTCTAAACTGGCTGCTAAATCCAGGTTAGTCTGGAACATTTATGCACCCAGCTGAACCCACTGCAGCATCATGTTGGGGTTGATATGGTTCAGCCAGTCCAAGATCCCATAGGCACTGCTATACCATCACCTCACCTTCTCTGTTACCACCACTGCTCCCAACCTGCAACAGAGCTAAGTCTTAATTCATGTCTATTGCAAACACTTCATTTTGACATCCTGCATAACCAGCAAGAAGGAGAAGGGTGATCAGAATGGCATGTCGGTGGACCTCTGAGGCCAGCCGGGGTGACAGTGGGAGAGACACAGCCATGATCCAGCTGATATCGAGCTCTTTTGGGAGGGTCTTCCCAGCGGGGAAGATCCCTGGAGATCGCAAAAGGGATCTTTGACCTTGGTGAGCTGCCAGCAAAAGCCAATCCAAAGCGCAAAATATTAAGAATTAATCCCACCAGAGGCTGAAGAGGTATCCAGTGACCGAAGCGTTTATTTAGCGATTCAGCTGAAAAGGATGCATTACAGGGATATTTCCTCTATAAGCATGCAGTACAGTGAATTTCAGGTATATTTATACAGGCAAAACAAAGAAATCCTGGTTTGAATCTCCCGCCCGCCTCCTGTCAGTTCCCTCTGTCCTGATTGGCCGGCTCCAGAACAGCTGGGAGGAGGCTTGGCCGCTGGTCCCGCCTTCCCTCCAATCGCCGGCCGCTGTCGCTTCCAGGGGGCCAATCAGAGCCCTTGGAGCGCCTCCGGAGATTGTCCAATCAGCGGCCAGGAGGCGGGATGTAATTTGACAGCGCAGAGGGGCGGATCGCCTGGAGGCGTCCGCCAGCTGATGGAACACCTTTTGTTCTTCGCACGGCAGGGAGGCGGAAGGGGAGACAAGGGATTTCCTGGGTTCCGATAAAAGATGTGTATAGGAAAATAAGGGTAGCTCTGGGTGGTGTCTGGATCTCGACCCTGTGGCGAAGGGAGTCCTTTGTCCCAGGGGAGCGTACACAAAACACCATGATTGGATTAATCAGTCTGTTTTTCCGGGCCTTTTGGCTGACAGATCTCTGGCTTTTGTTCGTCCGACTCTGAGAACAAAGTCATAGATCTGCCAGTATTTGTCCATGCAATGTAAATATGAATGGAGCCTCTTCCAGGGAGATTGGATTTCCTTAACTGTAATCCCAGGTCACATATCTTTCAATAGGGCAAAGTTAAACGGGGGAAAGGGCAAGGAAGGAGGGTGAGGGTACATTTCATCTCATTTCATTTCATTTCATCATACATCATATACTTCATACATATTTCCTTCATAGGTTTTCATAACTCATAGATTCCATAGGAAAGATCCCCATCCCATCCCAGCAAGGTTTATTAGAAAAGACCGCAGAAATTGATAAAGGCAATCAATAGAGTTCTTGAGATATGATCCTCTTCAGCAAAAGGCACACACAGGCGGGGAGCTCCTTCTCCCCAAACGGCTTGGTTTTGAGTTCATGGAGGAAGCCCGTGATGCCAGGGCACCAAGTCAATCAGAAAGGGCAGAAAAGGTCCGCAAAAGAATCTGCAAATAGTGGAGAGTGGGGCAATGTCCTTTGGGGAACTGCATTTCCCTGATCGGGGGCCAGGGTCCAGTGCACAAGCCAGAGAATTCACAGAGAGGAGACAGGAACCCAGTTATGGGTGCTGGGTCAGGAAGCAGCAGAATCCATTTTCCGGCCCTTGGTGAACTACAAATACTTGGGGGGAAGATGCTCTGCATCAAATCCTCCCTTCGAGGCTGGGAAATGGTTACACTCATTTCCTCAAGCCTCGACACTCCCCCCAAGTATCCAGGGCCTCTTTCTAGACTGATTAGATTGTATTCGGTTGATTTTTTCGGGGCCCAACTCAAGCAACAACAGCAGGACCCAGCCGGGTGGGAGAGACCAGTGGCAGAATGTTCTTTGGGTTGGAAAGAAGAAAAAAACTGAAGTGAGAAGGTGAAGACGGTGGAGGCAGGGGATGATGGAGTCGGTGATGGCAGTCAGCATGGAGCACCCAGGGGTCCCGAGTGAGTCCCCAATGGAGAAGGATGGCACATGGTGGAATTCTCCCATCTGGCAGTGGTCCTTGGGCCTCCTGGGGGCGCTGGCTCCTCCCTTGGCACTTGGGGAGGGAGAAGATGGGGCACAGCCTTGCTACTCCTTCTGGCGTGGCGCCTCCTGGTGACCGCAGACAGGTCCGGCTCTCCATCATCACAGAGACTCAGGGATAGTGTCTAGGACAGTCAGAAAGAAGGTTTACAGCCCCCCCACCCCCCCCTTCCCAGCCCAAGGGTAGTTAGTGGGGAAACAAAAGGGAAAAACTTTCATACCTAGTGGGGGCGTCAGTGGTCTCCTTTGGGCCACTCCTCTGCACAGCCTCTGGAACGGGCAGGGCCTCCTTCCTTCATGGCAGTTGCTGTGGGATCCTGGTTGCTCCTCCTGCGATGGCATTCCCCCGTGGGGGCTCAGATCAGCCTCTAGGGGGGGCTGTCTCTTCTGGGCGGCAGGGGTCTGGTCCTGTTCTCCTGGGATCTTCCTGTGCCATCTGGGTTCCACACAGGAAAGTCCACAGACCTCCCTTGCTCACCTCGCCCAGGTAGTTGTCCTCAGCGGCAGGAGTGGATTTTGGGTCCCACAGTTCGACCAGTTGCTCTTCATGCAGAGGGGACCCCTGGACCTCGACGCCCCCTTCATATTTAAGGCAGTTAATGGGATAATTTAGACATACACGTACATGCGCTCAGGGAAAGGGGAGGGAGGAAGGGCCAGGAGGGAAAAGAGCATCAGAGGGACTGCGTGTGTGAGAGAGAGAGATTTAACCATAGATGTGGGTGAAATGTCAGGAGGGAATGCTTCTGGAACATCCCTTCCTTAGGTTTTTGGAGAAAGAGGTAAGAGGGAGCAGCAGGATTTCTCTGGGAGATAGAGGAAAGAGTTCACAGAATACTGGTTCCTTAGAAGATGGGAGGGGAGGAAAGAGAGAGAGAGAGGGAGAGAGAGAGAGAGAGAGAGGATGGGTTTCAGAGACATTTCACAAGCACATGGAACCCTTTGGCGAGGTCTGGTCCTTAAAGAGAAAAGGGGAAAAAAGGCAGGGAGAGAGAGAGGGAGAGAGAGAGAGAGAGAGAGAGAGAGAGAGAGAGAGAGAGAGAGAGACCCAGAAAACTTTATTTGGCAAGAGAAAACAGGAACAGAAAAGGTCCCCTCTTACACCTCCCTTTGCAAGAGGAGAAAGGGAGGAGGGGTTTTGGGAGAAAAAAGGAAGTTGGGGAGTAAAGAGAGAACAAAGGATAAGGCAGGGACATTGGTGACTGCCCCTGAAAAATGGGTTTTGTAGTTGCACAGAAGAGAAGGGGAGAAAAAGAGAGCTCTCGGGTCAGGGAGGCCAGGAGAGAGAGAGAGACTTTTGCAAGGCAGCTGAGTCACATCAGTGGCAGGGTCTCTCCTGGCGAGGAGAGACACTGTTTATTATAAATAAACAGGCACCGAAGATTCAGCTTGAGAAAGAAAGGGATTTGTAGGCTGCTTGGTGAAGAAGGGAATGGGCAATGCCTCCTTTTCCCATCTGAAGGAAGGAAAAAGGTGGCATAGGAGAAAGCAGGAGAGGAGGGGAGCAAAGAATTTCCCTGATCATTTCCTCAAGGAGCAGAAGGAAAAACAAACAGAGGGGCATATAAATGCAGACATATCATAAATAGGGAATAGGGAAATGGAGGGGTTGGAAAGGGAAGGAAGGAATCAGGGAGATCGGGTAAAGGGAAATGGGAATGGGATGGCAAGGGGAACAAGCAATTTCTTCCAAAGGGAGAGGGTGAAGGGGTCTGGAGGGGGTTTCCTGGGGGTTGGGGCTTTGTCACCTTCCCCTTGCATGGTAGGAGTTGGCCACAACTACCCCCCTTCCACCTCCTCCGGCACATGGCAAAAAAGGCATGGGAAAAGAGGCGAGTTCGGTCCCTTTGGCCCCCTCACAGCAATCCGACTGCCATGAGGGGCCACGAAACTCCACCTGCTGAGGGCCTGGTGGGCCACCTCTCCATGCGATTTTTTTACCCTACTGGCCTGCGTCAGTGACGCAACCCTGTCCCATTCCGCCAGTACTCTTCCTAAAGGTGTTTCCGATGAGACAGGACGATTGACCCCAAAATAACAGGCGCCCATCTCTCTCTGGTAGCCCCACAAACCAGTGGCTAATCAGGGTGGCCCCCCCAACCGCAAGGCAGGCCAGAGCCTGAATGGTTCCTAGCAGGAGAGCTCGGGGCGATCAGCCCTTGGCAGCTAGGCAGACTCGAAAGGGAAAGGGCTCCCTTTCCTTGCGTAGCTCCAGCCAAGGCCGCAAAAGCGAGCTGAGTTGCTATTCCGGGCCTCAAACGTGGATGTTCGCTACCCCCCGCCAGGAATTTGTTACCGAGACCTAGAGAATCCCTCCCCAGTGGGCCAACTCCGAAGCTGGTTCAGGAAGCCTAGAATCCCCTCCCACCTGACAGCCAAGGCAGCCCACGGTTGATTTCTTACCCGTCCGGACGTTTTCTTCCCCCCTTTCCGCGTCGGTCGCTCCTCTTCCTGGAAGTCCTTAGATCAAGGCTTCCCTGGCGCTCCTTTGTGCTGAAACCCCAGGTCAGAGCTTGGGAGGAAGTGGCTGTGGGAGAATTTGTAGTTTTGTCAAGAAGGAGAGTCCAAATTAAGAGAGGCGCCTCTTTTCCCAAGCCGTTCCTCCTTTGCTGCTGGCCCAAAGAATCAGACCAAGGCGCCTGCTTGAAAATTTAGGCTATAATTTAGTCTGGACCTCAAGCAGAGTCCCTTCGTGGTCGCCAAATGATATCGAGCTCTTTTGGGAGGGTCTTCCCAGCGGGGAAGATCCCTGGAGATCGCAAAAGGGATCTTTGACCTTGGTGAGCTGCCAGCAAAAGCCAATCCAAAGCGCAAAATATTAAGAATTAATCCCACCAGAGGCTGAAGAGGTATCCAGTGACCGAAGCGTTTATTTAGCGATTCAGCTGAAAAGGATGCATTACAGGGATATTTCCTCTATAAGCATGCAGTACAGTGAATTTCAGGTATATTTATACAGGCAAAACAAAGAAATCCTGGTTTGAATCTCCCGCCCGCCTCCTGTCAGTTCCCTCTGTCCTGATTGGCCGGCTCCAGAACAGCTGGGAGGAGGCTTGGCCGCTGGTCCCGCCTTCCCTCCAATCGCCGGCCGCTGTCGCTTCCAGGGGGCCAATCAGAGCCCTTGGAGCGCCTCCGGAGATTGTCCAATCAGCGGCCAGGAGGCGGGATGTAATTTGACAGCGCAGAGGGGCGGATCGCCTGGAGGCGTCCGCCAGCTGATGGAACACCTTTTGTTCTTCGCACGGCAGGGAGGCGGAAGGGGAGACAAGGGATTTCCTGGGTTCCGATAAAAGATGTGTATAGGAAAATAAGGGTAGCTCTGGGTGGTGTCTGGATCTCGACCCTGTGGCGAAGGGAGTCCTTTGTCCCAGGGGAGCGTACACAAAACACCATGATTGGATTAATCAGTCTGTTTTTCCGGGCCTTTTGGCTGACAGATCTCTGGCTTTTGTTCGTCCGACTCTGAGAACAAAGTCATAGATCTGCCAGTATTTGTCCATGCAATGTAAATATGAATGGAGCCTCTTCCAGGGAGATTGGATTTCCTTAACTGTAATCCCAGGTCACATATCTTTCAATAGGGCAAAGTTAAACGGGGGAAAGGGCAAGGAAGGAGGGTGAGGGTACATTTCATCTCATTTCATTTCATTTCATCATACATCATATACTTCATACATATTTCCTTCATAGGTTTTCATAACTCATAGATTCCATAGGAAAGATCCCCATCCCATCCCAGCAAGGTTTATTAGAAAAGACCGCAGAAATTGATAAAGGCAATCAATAGAGTTCTTGAGATATGATCCTCTTCAGCAAAAGGCACACACAGGCGGGGAGCTCCTTCTCCCCAAACGGCTTGGTTTTGAGTTCATGGAGGAAGCCCGTGATGCCAGGGCACCAAGTCAATCAGAAAGGGCAGAAAAGGTCCGCAAAAGAATCTGCAAATAGTGGAGAGTGGGGCAATGTCCTTTGGGGAACTGCATTTCCCTGATCGGGGGCCAGGGTCCAGTGCACAAGCCAGAGAATTCACAGAGAGGAGACAGGAACCCAGTTATGGGTGCTGGGTCAGGAAGCAGCAGAATCCATTTTCCGGCCCTTGGTGAACTACAAATACTTGGGGGGAAGATGCTCTGCATCACAGCCACTTTCACTGCACAGAATACACAAGGTATTCTAGTTTCCAGCAAGCTTTGGGATATCCCTCTATTTTGCCCATGGTACTCTCTGAAAGTCAGTGAATATTATAGGGTCAAACTAGCAGTGGATTTACAATGAGTCCAGGTTTTCTTGTCCATATAGAGCATTATGGCTCATAAGGACCTAGAGAATCTTGATTTTCTCCTTTCCATCCCCCCCCCCCACACACACACACCAGTTTCAGTCCAGTACTCAATACATCACACACTCGTTTTCCTTCACAACCTATGTGACAAAGTTAAACTTATCAGAATTACTACAGATGTGCTTATGCCATCATTAAGAAATGGAAAAGTCAGTGAAAAAATCTGGACACAATTCAAGTGTTTCTGCTGAGGTCTCATTGGCACACATACTTCCCATTCACAGAATGCTCTGTTATTATCTAACAGTTACAGGCACACCATTCCAACTGGAAAGATTCCAGCTACCTCTGGTCCTTTTTAAAATATGCAAACAAACACAAAAAACACTTCGCTGATTCATTATTGGATTGTTAGATGATTATTCATGTCTGTACTCAAAGCATCTGCCATGAAGGAAATATTCAATGTAGATTCAGAGCTTTGGACCTCTGCATCCTTAAAAGTTTTACAAGATTTATTTGGATGGGTAGACAAGCTGCAGAGAAAGGTACAAAGTCAGCAGAGTGTAATAGTTTGAGTGTTGGCCTAAGGGTCTGGGACACCACAGTATGAATCCACATTCAGCTTTGAAAACACCTGGGTGACCTTGGGAAAGCCATATTCTCTCAGTCTAAGGGGAATACAATGAATAAATATTGCCAAGAAAAACCTAATTGGGGTTGACTTGACAGCATATAGCAACAACAAAGAAGGCAGAGAGACCGTGGAAGATTGGACCGAAGCACCTCTCACTACAGCCAAGACACAACTGAGCAATGGAGGCGCTCAACTCATTAAATAGACACAGCTTGTGTAAGACATGTCACAGATATCTTCTATTCTGATTGGCCCAAAAGACATGGTTTGCATAGGGAAACCCTGTGCAAGCACGCGGTAGCCTCTCCTCATGCCACGTGCTCCTGAATAGAGCAGAAGGACCCATGACCAGCAGCCATGTGAAGAAAACATGGCAGTGGAGTGCTTGCTGTTACTGGAATCCGAAGAAGTCGAAGGCAAGTAGCCAAAACGAATCTGTGCACAAGTCTAGCACCCATGTCAGGCATGGGGGAAAATATCTCAGTCTCACTTGGGCCCGGTTTTACTTCACAAGCATACTCCCTGTCCTAGAAAAGGGCCTTAGGCAGAGGTCAAGCCAGGAAACCCAGCAATTCACACGGATATTTGAGATTGTTGGCTCCAGTGAATCACACAAGAAATGGGGTTCTATCATGAATTTACAGTTTGTCTTCATATTTTCCCTTTAGAACGATGGGGATTGGAGCCAGTCCTCTTCAACTTTTTGTTCCCCTTTGTATTTACTTTTTGTGAGGGATCTAGTACCCAGGGTCAAAGGCAAAAACATATTTTTTGTTTAAAGCAGTTCTGACTAATAACATTTCAGTATTTTACAGGGTTACAACATTTGGGAAACCATAAGATGATGACATAGCCTTTTAATGTGTCTGGGAAATTATAGGAATGTTTCAAGACACAAATATTTGGAATATCAATTATCCAGAGTCAGATCTCCAACATTTAGAACTTCCCTTTCTAGTAGTGTTATTGCAGTGTGTCTTCAAGTCATATCCATCTTACGGTAATCCTAAGGTGAGGCTAAGTGTGTGAGAACCAAAAAATAAATTCAACTGTTGTGTGTTAGGGTTGCCAAACAAAGCTGCCCAGGCTTTGCTTTAAAAGAAAAGATCTTTCCAAATGAGGGCCCTGTGGTGAGGGCTTCCAGAGTCCTAGGGGTCAATCCCCACAGTGATTCTGGTTCTTTGGGCTCTAAGATTCCCCCCCGCACCTCCTGATGTGACATTGTTGAGCACTGGGAGAGTTCTTTGGAGGGGGCAGCACTGCCGGCAGGCCCTTCAGGTAAGATTTTTTGGCATGTAGCCACCCTCCTCCCCCAAGGAAATCCCAAGGTTGTGGGTGGGTGTGTGGCCTTAACCCAGTTTCTCCCAGGATTAAGGCCTGTCTGGAAGGGCCTCATGCTTCTCAGCCACATAGAGAACACAGTGTAACAAAATTTTGGGGGGAAAAATCTTTTCTGGTTTGAAAGTGTGCAGGAAGTAGTTTGAAGGTAGTTGCTATACTCCAAAAACTTTGTTTTTGTGGCTGCCACAAACTATGTTGAATTGGTTGAGAATCCATAAGATATAAATTCAAAAACAATTGCAAAATGTGCCGCAAAATGTCCCTCAAAAGAGGGTTTTTTTTTGCAGTTTAATAAATGTTTTCCACGTTTTTATGATAGAACTGATTAGAAAACGGCATTTATAGCTCAGAAACAAAAATCATGATACATAGTGTTATGAATGTCCCTGGGTACAAACAGTTATTATAGTCAAGAAGTTCTTCCTAAAGTTTTGGTGGAACCACTTTTCTTTTTATTTCACTCCTGTGGTTCATATTCTGATCTCTGAAGGAGCAGAAAATAAGCTTACTCAATATTCTATATGAAAACCTTTCAGATATATATAAAAACATCTATCATATCAGCTCTCAATCTTCTCCAAGCTTCATTTTTACAATGCTCTTTCACACTTGGGGGGGGGGGGGGGGTGTAAAAAAATCCTCACAACATTTTTGTGTAAAAAATAATATTTTGCACAGAAAACTATATTGAACAGTTTTTGTGCAGCCCCCCCCCCCCCCCCCATTTTTTGCACAAACAATCTTTTCACAACAATGAAAATTCACATAGAGATTGACTATTACACTAAGAGATTTCTCAGTGTGTCTGGGTAGCTTTTCTGTTGTTGATTAGAAAATGTGGGCATATTTCTTAGATCTCTTTAATCTGCTTGGTTGGGCTGGTAGGGGAGAGGTTAATGGTTTAAGTAAATGACAAGTGTAGAGTTTAAGTGAACTCCTTTGGTTTTTACAATGTTTGATGTACTTACTTAGCTTAGATAGAAAATTGCCCATTGGTTGGAGGAATATTTTCAAGCTGCTCTAATGATCTAAAATTAGAACAATTTTCCTTTAAAAACAGAGCTTGGTATGGCAGGCCCCAATTTAACTTCAAACCCCAAATGCTGACCTGACGTACTTAAAAGTGAAGCATATTTGGCATTGGGGTCATTTTACGCAAATCTCTGAGCCATTTTTACTGTGATTCTGCATTAAAGTTGGATTTTTTCTACAACAAAAATGAGGTAGACATGTTTTCCTGTTTCAGTGTAAAAAATAGGGAGGTGAAACATTTTTTAAGACTAACCAATGCTGAAATAATTGGAGTAAAAGTGCCAGAAAAAAAACCCAATTTTCCCTTCATCATTTTAGGCATTAAAACTATTGGTCACTGATTCCCCACATATTTGATCATTTATTTTAAGATGATTGTTAGATATATACAAGACTGCCAATATATTCTCTGTAAAGTTTATAGAAAGAGGATTCTCAGCTAAGTATTTGTTTAATATAACATTTTATACTCAGACTTCAAACAAGTTATTTTTTGCAATGGTATATCAAAAGAAACCACAAAAATTACTAATACATAAAAATAACTTAAAAGCAGAAAATCCATAAAAACAGTATAAAAACTCAATACCTACGTCAGAAGAAAATAGATCAGAAGATGTGTAAATATTTGGGGAAATAAGGTTGTTGCTTGGCACTATAAGAGCATCTGAGCCAGGCCAGAATGTTGTAAAGTTCTTCTCTGATACTCCTATGCCACTTTTCAGCTGGTAGAAGAACAGGCAGGAATATGGTCAAGAGTGCAGTTAGGCAACATGCTGTCCTTTTGATGTTAAATCATAACACCATTATGCATCATCATCATCATCTGTGCAGGCCAAGACTGATAGGAATTGCAGTCTGATATCTGGAGGGCCATATACTGCAATCACGTATATATATTACAAACAGATGGTCATTCAGATAGAAAAATCATGGTGGTCCACACTCTTGTTTTATCCCAAATCGATTACTGCAATGCGCTCTGTGTGGAGTTGCTTTTGCAGACTGTCCAGAAGCTTCACACTGCTTATAGCAAGGAATTGGAAAAGAGAAATAAATATACAAATAGAGGAAGTATGGAAATTGGCAACAAATGATAAGCTGACATGTAGATTAAAAGTTAAAAGAGGTATATGGAAACAAAGTAATGTTGATGAAATATGGAGAAAATTTATTGGAAAAGTATTTAAAAAGAAAGAAGGAAAGTTACCTCCACAAGAAGAACTGAAATTTTGGACAGATGATATGTAAAAGCTGTGGCTTGGGAGAGGGGGGGAGGGGAGCACAGTGGTGAGAACCCGACAAGAGCCATCTCCTTGAATTTTCTATACAATGTCACAAGATAACAGGGGATCATTCCCCCAAACTTTCAGAAATATTCATATATCTATCTATTTTAGGGAATTTTAAAAAGCACACACCCCCTTTTTAAAAAGCCACAACAGCTATCTCATTGAATGTCTCTCATATTAACCAATAGAACTTCCATTTAGGGATTTCTTCCCAGCTCAGCACAGAGATTTACTTAATAGAAGTATCAGTCAGTTCTCCTCTTTGTAGATTCAACAATTTACTGGAACTCTGGCTGGCTGCTGCTACGGAGTGACAAATCTCACCCCTATCCTGATTGGGGTTTTCTGGTGCTGAACAGAATATTGGGAAAGGTAGTTTAGGGCAGGGCCTTTTGAATTATCTGCCATAGGGTTCCTTGCCTTCCCAAACTACATTTCCCAGAATTCTGTGCTTTCTCAGTCTCTTTCCCAGCAAACTCTGCTTTCTCTCTGTTGCTTCCCTCTCCTAATGGCAAGAGGCCATTAATTTAAAGAGGAATGGCAGCCTTTTTGGCTTTGCTTTGCTTGTGCTCAAAATGAAACTGACTTTGGGAGACTTCTGAGGTTTACAAAATGCGAATGAAAAAGTATTGAGTAAGTTTCGATTCTTAAGATTTTGGCATGGTCCATGCCCACATGTCAGATATTGCACTATAAGTATGAATTTAATCAATTTTATTCAACTTACGAGAGCTAACAATAATTTTGCACAGCCCTAATATTTACAATCCCATTGGCATAGAAGTGATCTGCTTCCAGTAGAGCTTCTCACAGTGTGCTGTTAGTTGAGTGAAGAAAAGTGTAATGAAAGAGAAACAGTCATTCTCAGCACAACTGGAAGTAATGTTGTATCATTTCTGGTTCCCCAGGCATGAAAATATGGTCAGTTTTCATGCTTGGGGATTGAATGGGGTACAGGGGATTCATAACCATACTATTTTTGAAGTGATTTGGGTGGTGTTTTTCTTATTCTAAGTCTATGTGTCTTCTGCACAAAATTATGAACTGGTTTTCTTGCTTCAGTAGCCCTCTGCAATCACTCCTAGGACTGGCAACTAGCATGAAGATGTAGAGTGGTGTAGTGACCTTCTTTTCAGGTTGAAAAATAAAAACACATGCAGAACTTTTTTATTTGACAATCCTTTGGATATGTATTGATTAGATGTTGAAAATAAGCAGATGTTGCTGAGTTGCAGAATCTTATCAGAAACAAAATGAATGTAATGTGAACTTGTCATTAACTTCTGCAAAAACCATAACTGCAATCAAGAACAAAACTCCAGAATATAATCCCAAGAAAGCTCAATAGCAAGTAGATATATCCACTCCTGCAAAGAGTATGGCTTTAGTCTTGGAAGCTAGAAAATAGAGCACTAGAGCAACATCTAATCAGGTGAAGGCATGAGGAGCTGTGAAGTCACATTGGGAACAGCTTGTAATAAGGAATTCGAACAATTGGATCTGACAAGGATGACAATGGGGGTTTCACACATAGCTGAGGCTTTGTGCTGAAGGAAAGATGTAGTTAGTCATATGCAATCAAGAGCCCTGCAAGCATAAACCATCACCAACATTCAAAAGGGGCCTATGTGTGTTTCTGTGCAAGAGAGCATTTCTTCTGCCTCTTTAGAGCTTGCTATGGCAAAAGGGTCAACGAGAAGGCACTGGCATCTGTAGGCCTCGAGTGTCTGGTGCCCAAAGGAGCCCTGCTGAATCAGGCTCCTCTGTGAAGGCTTGCTATCTCTTGATCTTTATTAGGCTGCCTCAGATCAATAATGCTTTATGACTGTGCTCCCTTGTGTGGGGAGAGCCGCTCTGCAGTGCTGTGAGGTCACTTTTCCAGTCTCTGTTAGTCATTTTCTGTGCTGAAAGGGATCAAAGCAACTTTATAGATTGACACAGCCAGTCAACAACGATCCCACGTCCTTTATGTTTTAGATCTCAGGCAAAGCAAAACTAATTGTTTCAACCAGGCAGATATGTGATCTTTCCTCTGAGTTCCTTCCTCCCCCTTTTCTTTCGTTAATTCTTCTCAAATGGAAACATTAATTATATTCCTGTACAAAGGAACAATAAATATTATGTTATGTATTTTTTTTTTTGCATCCACAATGCCGCTTCTTTCCTTTTATAGAATGCAGGTGCACTGCAAAGATTGTGAGTGTGTGCCTGTCTGCCTCTGTGCGTGTGTGTATGAATATATGCTTCTTGGATTACAAATGGAATGCATTATGCATGTATACACTTGCCTTTCCTTACAGCCAATATAACTCTCCTCCCACCCCCACCCCCCACCTCTGGGCACTGGGGAGGTTTAGGGGCCTTTCTAAGGTTTGTTTCCTTTATGGAAAGAGAACCAGGCTTGCAAGATGTAGTGTGCAAATATACTTATGTGTCATGGCTTGATCTACACATGCAGCAGAATGACATGGCAATCTGTTCACTGAATGAAGTTGTATGCATCGTCCAGAAGGTCCTGGGTTCAGTCTCCAGTCTGAAAATAAAGTTACATTCAGCTGCGAGGGTAAAGTCCTCACATCACACAGAAGGAACTAATCTTAGAACGTTTCTTCCTTGTGTATTACTCTTCTTCTGGCTGTGACATTTTTAATCTATAGGGATATTAAAAGAAGTAATACCTCAAAAAACGATCTGAAACATGGATTTTCTTGCAAAGAGATGGCGAACTGGCATAGAAGCTGGGCTATCGCTTATTGTATAATATAATGTGCAAACTGTTGTCAGCCCACTTACCTGTGCAATATGCCCAATATGCTTTGTGCCAGCATGCCAGGGATGGGATTGTCCTGCTCTTCTCCCCCCCTGCCCCCACAAACCACCCACTGGTAATTAAGGTTGGAGCTCCCGCTATTTGCCCAAGCTTCTACCAACCTAGCAGTTCAAAAACATACAAATATGAATAGATCAATAGGTACTGCTCCGGTGGGAAGGTAACAGCGCTCCATGCAGTCATGCCGGCCACATGACCTGAGAGGTGTCTACAGACAACGTCAGCTCTTCAGCTTAGAAATGGAGATGAACACCAACCCCCAGAGTCAGACACGACTGGACTTAATGTCAAGGTAGTAAACCTTTACTATCTTTACCTTTAATGAAAAATAATTGTAAAAAACTATAGAGCTACACAAAGACAGAGATTCCTCCTCAACTGAAATCTGGCTGAGTAATGAAGTATTGTAGTTATAGGGTGACTGCCCTGGTAAATTGCCAGGATTGGTGTCTGTGCAAGTGCTGCGAGTTGCCTAATTTGTGTGCTTAAGTCCTTTGTCAACCTGCTCTAACATCTCAGGACTCTGCCAAATCGGGGTGCTTCAAATGTGGCTTTTAATGCATATTTTAATGCTTTATTTGCATAGTCTTCTCATGTTTTCTCCAGTTGTCATCCTCCAGTGTTTCTCCATTGCTGTTCCATCTTTTTACTTTTCTTAGAAAATCCATTCACGCAGAAAAGAATGGAAAATTAGCACAATTTTTGGACAGTTGTGGACAGGAAAAGGTACAATTGAGGAATAGGAGGATTCTTGCCCAAGAAATAGGTTCAGGGATTTCATTCCTTTACCAGTGCCTGATGTACATTTCTAGTTCCAGACAGAGTCTAGTAAAAAGACAGAGAAATCAAGATGTAATATTGTCTTGTCAGATTGTGATATTGACCAGATTGGATTGTCAGATTAGACCAGGTCTTGAAATTGAGAAGTCAGGAGAGCAGACATTCTCAGATGAAATTGATGGAAATGGCCATTTCTAATCATGTCTTCTGAGAAGCCTATTTCGTTGCCAGCCTCAGACACTGCATCACAGGCATATTTCTTAAAACAGTATTTAAGAATATTGCTTTGGTTCAAAAACTGGGAAAATGTATATAGACATTATCACACACAAATAATTACTTCTAAAATGACAAAAAGATGCAACTCCTTCAAAATGTCATGAAAAGAGTATGTGCTGTCAGCAATGAATGGTGAGAAAAGGAGAGGACAGAACTTCCTCATAGGGATATACCACACACAACATGTGGACAAAACATGGAAAGATGCCTCCCACTATACATACGCACAGAATTATAAAATTCTGAAAAATGGGCAGCACTGAAGATGTTATCATTGGAGTCTGCCATCTAAAAACCTCTTCACATGGCCCCTTTGGGCCATGCCATTGCGCCAGCAATAACTGGTGAAAGGTGGGGTGGCCCATGCCACCCTGTGCAGCCTCCCCCCCCCCCCATGGAAGGGATGGGAGAGGGTGCTTTGACACTCTTTTCCTCCCCTCATCAGATGGCAAAAAGGGCGGCAACACGCGTTGTCCCACCGTCCTTTCTGCCATCACACAGCAAAAAGGGAAGAAGAGTGCGGGTAGCTCTGTCCTCCCCATAGTGAAGGAGAATGCACCTTTCGGTGCTTCACTTTGAGAAAAATGTAAGTGGGGCCTGCCGTGCATCATGTGATGGTGCATGGCAGGCTCCATCATTGCCATGATTAAAAGTGGTAAAATGGGGCAAAAATGCCCCGTGTGAAGAGGTCCTAAAGGTATCATCAGCCTGATACTGAGGTAATCCAAAATGCACTCGAATCTGACCTATATGAGAAAAGATCCAGCTGAGAGAGGGCAGGAGCTATATATTCTCTCCAAGTAGGTGCTAAGCAAGGCATTTTTGAACCTCTAGACCTCAAAGCTTCCTGCCTTCATTCAGTATTCACAAAAGTTGATTGTAACAGAAACTATTAAGGAACAAGAGAATAAAACACATCTGGCAACTAGAAATTTCCTAGAGAGTTCATATTTTGTCAGATGTGGGTAGGTGAGATCATGGTTTATGGTTCTGGACATACAGAGGCTTTCCTGTGCCATTCATGTTTTAGGTGGCAGGCAGACAGCTTCAAGGGGTTGAGGACTGCATATTTACCATACCAAAACATGAAGCATCTCAACTTATTGCCTAGAAAACAGAGGGGGCAGTTTAATTGTATCCCTTGCTGTGTTTTGGGTCTCCGATGAACCATCTTTCAAAATCAGAAGTGACTGGAAATAACTATGGTTAAGAAACAAAAGGGAATTGTGAAAACACAGTAGGGGTGCTTCCTTTAATCTCTTGGACTCAAGGGGCTGTCAGGAGAATGAAGGGGTAAATAAATGCGGGGGCATATTTTGCATGCTCCTGTGTTACAGAATAGGTCCCACTACTCACTAGTTGGTATCTGTCTATGTATAGTAGAATACAACCCAGATTGACATTGATGACTGGCAAATTTCATCACTGTACAGCTTATTACTTATAGCCCGAAGGTAATTTGTATATTTTTGTTCATGAAACAAAGTTAGTATGCACTGAACCTTCACAAAGCAAAGTTGTCACCATCTCAGCCATACATATGGGCAATTTCAGATTTGTCAAATATTTTGCAATTTGGAATTCCAGATAAGGAATACTCAACTTGTACCCCAACAGAAAAGAAATTCCAAAGAAATGCATAAGGAATGTGTGGAAGCAATAAGGACCTCTAAGTGTGTGCAGAGTACACTTCGCACATCTGTGGAAATCTGCTCCCTGTCCAAAAAAAAAAAAAAAGAAGAGGGGATATAAATCCATTATGAATTGTGGCAGAAATCAGAAATGCTATAATATAAGTGGAAGACTAATTCTGAAGGTTGAGTTTTCAGGTGGGTTTGAGGAAAACAAAATGAAGTGCTAGGATTTGTCCTCCTACCCTTCCCTGAACAGCAGGGCATCCTTCAGAGTAAACATCTCATATGATTACTCTTTAAATTGCCACCCATGTATATGCGTGTGCACGTGCCCCATCTTTAAGCCCGTGGAAGGCAGGGAAGGGTGGCACTTGCCAACAAGTTCAATAACATGCAGCCTAATCAGTCTCATAATAAGCCATTCACAGCAACAAATTATCTTTGGCTCAGCTCCAGGAAGAGGCTTCAGAGGGAAAGCATTGAGGGGCAAAGGATCAGACGACCTGTCAATCAGTCTCTCAGAGCTAGTTTAGCTTTATGCACAGAATTGGAAGACTAAACAGACTGAATTTAGATTAGGAGAAATTGTGAAGTACAGGAAGTCCCCGAGTTCTGTAGGCTTGTTCTTAAGTTGAATTTGTTTGTAAGTTGGAACACACACACGTACACACAGACAGATATACACACAAAAGCTTTGGATATCATAAGGAAGAGTAAAACACCCCTGTGGTATTTGTTTTACTGTCTGTGCTCCTGTTCAGAAAATCTGACCTCACTTTCTGTCCAAGTGATAATTGGATTTTGGAAAAAAAAATGCCTTGTGGAAACAAGGATTGGTGATCAAGCTTCAGTAGAGACACCTCTTTCCCATGATAACTCTTTCAGGGGAGGATTTCTCTCATTTTCTGTTGTCTCACCCTAGTTCTTAACTATGAATTGTTTGTGAGTTGGATGTTTGTAACTTGGGGATTGCCTGTATAGATATGAGAGGCACAACGTCTGGCAAATTAGAAGCAAAGCAACTTGTATCAGCACAGTAAGGTTTTCTATTTCAATTTGCATTAAAAAAAACACCCCAATAGCCATTTCCAACTGTGCTCTCCCCTATTTCATAAAGGCTAAATACTCTAACATTTATTGAAAAGCAAAAGTACATGCAGACTTTAATCACCATTTTAAAAGACAAACCATGCTAAGGATACGGAATAAGTACAAATTTATCCATGCCCAAAAACCACATTATGTTGGGGAAAATGGAAGGAAAAAGGAAGAGGTGCTGACCAAGGGCAAGATGGATGGATGGCATCCTTGAAGTGACTGGATTACCTTGAAGGAGTTGGGGGTGGTGACAGCCGACAGGGAGTTCTGGTGTGGGCTGGTCCATGAGGTCATGAAGAGTCGGAAGCGAATGAACGAATGAACAACAACATGTGTGTGTGTGTGTGTGTAGATGTTTATTGTTCTTTTTGAGAAATATGCAGATATAAAATTTTAAAAATAGGAATAAAAAAGAATCAATGAATCTCAGAAGGGACAAGAGCCATCCAATCCCTCAGGCAGTAACTACACCCAGGTGATGTAGGTCTCCATGGCAACCTGCCATGCAACAAAGGGACTTTTAAGAGATGCTTTTAAATATCAAAGAAAGTCCCAGTATCCTTCTGAGGCAGACGATTCCACCGTGCTATTCTTGAAGTTGGGACTATGATCCAATGCACCTGGAAAGCATCCCATTATGGATGGGTGACTTTGTGCATACATTGGGAATTTTCAGTCCTTCAGAGGTTGTAGAGTGGCATTGAGCCTTTGCAAATAAAGCGGCAGCAAACTGAAGTAATTTTATAGTGTAGATCAGACATGGGCTTTGGACTTCAACATCCACAATTCCTAGCAGCCGGTGGAAGTTGCCCATGCCTTGTGTAGACTCCTAGATACCTTTAACAGATACTATTGTCAAGCCCGGTGTCCACCCATCCTATATCTATGAATTTCATTTTTGACTGCCTACCTGTAGTGCATTGCATTTTCCCTGTTGATATTCATTGTGTTGTTTGGGCCAATCGCTCTAATCTGTGATGGTCATTTTGGATTTTGGCAAATTTGATGAGCATGTCCTCTATTCCATTGTCCATATCTGATGTTGAATAGTTCTGGGCCCAGGACAGAATCCTTTGCTACCCCACTGGTCACTTCTCTCCTGGATGAGGAGGAGCCATTGGTCAGCACCCTTTGGATTCTGCCAGTCAAATAATTACACATCCACACCACGGCAGCATTGCCTATGCCTAACATGCATTTTACTAGCTTATTTACGAGAATATCATGGCAAATAGTGTCAGGGCAACAACATCCCTAGTCCCTGACTGTGCTTCCTCCTCTGACTTAGTGGAATAGAGTCCCTATGGATATGCTATCTTTTTTGGTCAAAATGGTGATGATGATTGTGATGATGATTGTGATGATGATGATTGCAGTCCCTTTTCCTGCTGAGCTGTCTCTGTTACATATCAGTACCAATTGAAAGTTCAGCACTGGGAAGTTCTAAATGGAGATTATTTTAAACGAGTTAACCAACTTAAATGAGTAGGTGACTGGAATTTTTCTTGTGGAAAAAGAGCAGCCCAGCCCTCTTTAAGAAGAAGAAAGTTATTTGCCCTCAAGCTCTTTTCATAAATGCAGATGTGGTAAATAGTAACATTTGGAAGTCACGGTTCTTTTCTTGGCACTGTTGCCAACTGGCAGTACTACAAGAAACACAGCCTTCCCAAATGCAATTGGAGAGATCATCCAGCACCAGACCCACACTGTGTGAAGCAGAGCATCACCTTAGAATAAAATAGGATGTAGCATCTAGTGCTGCCCATTGGCAGAAATTCAACAGGCCATCCTTACCACATGATAAAGACACTAAGGGCACATCCAGACAGTACCACTATCCCAGGAGCTTCCGCGGCAAACAGGAGGGTGGGCAAACACTGTTCCCTGTAAACACGGAAGCAATGGCTACAAAAGGCAAAAAACGTGAGATTTCCACATGCGGGAATATCGTGGTTATGAGCTGAATTTGCAGATCTTCGCATGTCTGTATGTCCCTGCAATTGGAAATCACAGGATTTTTTTATCTGGATTTGTTCCCAGGTTTTAGATATTTTTTCCTGATTGGTCAGTTCCTAAAACAAGGTGACACTTGAGTATAAGGGGAAAAAATCATTTAATGTGTGTATGTATGTTGGAGAACATTTGGCTGTGTTGCCTCATACACAAACCACTGTGCAGTCTAAGAGAAGAGGTGTGTTTGGCAGCACTTCTCAGAGATAACGGAGAGCAAGCTTTACTGTACTTCTGAGGGGAATGAATTTGAAAAATGTGGGCTGGTTACCAAGAAATTACTTTCAGCTGCTGAACTCTCTTGTGGCCCAAGTGCAGCATTGTGACTAAGAAGGGCAGCTTTACTCAAGACCCCCCTGTGATATCAAGGGCAGTTGTGCTGTATCTGCTCCAAATATATATATATATTGTGGTCTGTTTGGAATGCGAAAAGAACAGCAAACTCATTTAGGTTCCCCTAGCCATCATCCAGGGGACTGGCTTGTTAGTTCAAAATCAATAAGGGAAATTTCAGTCTGCCACTTTTTGCCCCAGTGAGTTGCCAGGCTGCACCGCGAAACAGAAGCCACAGCGAGTAGATTTCTACTGATTAGGCATAACACTTCATTTTAATTCGTTCCAGCCTTTGCCTACCAATGCCCTCTTTTCCCTCACAGAAGTTGGACTGCAAATTGATTTGTGCTCCCTTGAGCAATAGAACATTCCCCACCAGTGTGGCACCTCAACCAAGCAATGACAGCGGCTACTATAAGCATGATGGTTAATCATTGGGAAATGCTAACAGAAATCCCAGTTCACTTATATACCTCCATCTATAGTCTTGTATTTTGTTACTGTTGTTTTTCCTGATCTATTTTTAGGATTCAGGTCAGGTGCAATGCACTGCCTAATTTACATCAATATTTGAAAACTGACAGAAATGATCAGGGAAGAAAAAGAAACAAATGTGTGTTAATATCTCCTTCATGGAACTGTGCTATTCTCAATGATGCTTAGGAAAGCATGTCTCAGTTCTGTTAAAGAGTCCCTCCACATGAAAAGTGATTTGGGCATTTCTTTTCCTGTTCTGCTAGTTGTCTAAATGCAAGTGGATTTTGCTCCACGGAGGGTTCAACCATACAGAAATCCTTTCCTTAGTTATTGGGCCCTTCCAGACAGGCCCTATATCCAAGGATCTGATCCCAGGTTTTCTGTTTATCCCAGATTATCTGGCAGTGGGGACTCAGGGTCCTTCCATTCAGCCATATAACCCAGATTATCAAGGGAGAAAATCCCACAGCATCTGCTTTGAACAGTGTTAGCTTGAGTCCACACTACCATATATTCTAGTTAATGTGGGATAATGTGGGATTTTATTCAGCTATGTGGAAGGGGCCTCACCTAACTCAATTTAAAACAGAAAACCTGGCATTATATCCTGGGTTAAAGGGCCTGTCTGGAAGGGCCCATAATAGCATACCATCCAGCTGTCCTACTTTGGCAGGGTTACGACTACATATTCTTCTGTTGTTGCATTTGTTTTTTTAAAAAAAATGAGCATCTCAAGGGTAGTCTACACAAGTCAATAATCCTGGATTCACAGCTAATGAAAGAATGTCTTTACAATGCACCTGCACTTCTGATGAGTATCTTGAAGGTTTTAGCTTTAAACTAGCTTTCCCTTTTTCAAGTCAGAGATATTCTAGAGTTTGCTGAAAACTCTGATGTACTATATGGCTTCAAGTAAGTCTGGACAGCTGGACTGGGTCTGAAATGACCTGATTCAAAGCTCAAATGGGACACCAATACTGTCACTGTTTCCCTGTACTCATCACCACTGGGAAAAGGATACATCATGGCCATGTTGCCACTGCCATTGCTCTTGATGGCCATAGTTTCCTTGATGGCTCCCGACTCCCATTCTACTTCTTGGTTGTGCAGACACCTCATTCTGATGTCAGCAAAGGATCATGTGAGGGCAAGGAATTCTCTCTGTGTCTTTCTTCCTTTTACTATTCCTCTTTGTCTCTAGTATATTGCTGCAAAATGGGTTCAAACGCAGAAGTAGTTTGTACTAAATTTGATTAGACCCAGGAGAGATGGAATCTTGCCCTTCCCAGTAGGTTCAGACAAAAGCAAACTGCTGCAACTTTTCTGAGTTTGTATGTTTTTTCTCATGTATAAATTTGCCTTCTTAACCATACTGCTTGCCACCAGCATGTAGTTTTCCTGTGCTAATGTGGGATGAAATAAAATGGGCCATGTAGATTTCAATGCTAAGAGCAGAGATAATAACATAAATAATATAAAACTGAGTTATGGGAGAGGTTTGGTGGCTCACAGGCCCAGCTAGGATTGGACAAGCTGTATGGCTATGCCATCCTGTTAATAATTTACATGCACGTGAGGCTCTTAGGCACAAGGGTTATTCTCTTGCACTTGGGTTGCATCCAAAACCATCCACGCAATCCAACATTACAACGTAGTAAGATCTCCTTAAGTTCTTATTAGAAGAAGGCATGCAATTTAGACCACAAAGATCTGGGTACTCTAAGTTCCTAAGGGAAGGAAAAGACAGCTGCATTCCATTTAGAGAGCATCCTCATTTCTTCTTCCCTCTAATTGAGATCAGCCACTTCTCCATGTTCTGAATTGTGTCCCGTCTTTCCCTTATCTCCACTAGTTGACAGCTACCAGTTGGTGGGGCTACACATAATTAAACCATTGACCAATATTTGGTAGACAAATAGCTAGTTGTTTCTTGATACAGGATACACCAGAGAATATTCTTATTAGGTAACCCACCTAATAATCTGTACCAATCATTGGTACTCTCAGAGCCAGTTTCTGGGCATCCCCAGTGCTGCTGATTTACTGTTGCCATCTAAAGAAGAGTGTTTCCAAAGCAAGTAACCCAAAGTCTGACACTCCTTAACAACATCACTGAGCTAAGAATGAGGTAATACAGCAGGTGTCCCTCTATGAGGGGAAATTAAGTCAGACACAAAAAGTCTTGATGTCAGATGTGAAAGAGCAGAAAACCTTGGCTAGATTTTGAGGGGTTTGAACTGAAGCCAGGCTGCTCTCATCAGTGCTAGGCAGCCTGAATAAAAGTGAGACATGATGGGAACAGAGGTTCATGAACCTTTGGAAGGCCAACCCTAAGTACCTCCTCTCTTTTGTTCTCTCTTTCTGTGAATGAATAATAAATGGAAATATAGATTTAAAAGGAAACGAGACCTGTCTGAGTATTGGGCCACTGGAACTGTTAATCACTTAGAGATGTGGGGTACGCAGAACAATATTTCACTGGGGAAAAGAGTCGTGCTAACAATTTATATTCCGTCCTTCTCAGCCCCAAAGAGGGACTCCAGGTGGCTTACAGCAGGCAACCATTAGATGCCAAACAATACATTAAAATACACAGTTACAATTAAAACAGTAATTAAAAAACAATTATAAACATTCAATTTAAAACAGTCTGCCAGTTCAAAATCATACTCCAGGCCAATCCACTGTGGTCACTTAACAGCGGTTCTCAACCTGGGATCCCCAGATGTTTTTGGCCTTCAACTCCCAGAAATTCTAACAGCTGGTAAACTGGCTGGGATTTCTGGGAGTTGTAGGCCAAAAACATCTGGGGACCCCAGGTTGAGAACCACTGACTTAAAACATTCTCTTCCCAGCTGCTATATCTACTGCTCAAATGCTCGATTCCCATTTTTTATGAAAGGCCAGGATGGAGGGGGCAGACCTAATTTCATTGGGGAGAGAGTTCCACAGCCAAGGAGCCACCATGGAGAAGGCCCTGTCTCTTGTCCCCACCAGTCTCACCTACGAAGGTGATGGGACCGAGAGCAGGACCTCTCCAGGTGATCTTAAAGTCCTTGGTGGTTCATAGAGGAAAATATGTTTTGACAGGTAAACTGGACCAGGACCATTTAGAGCTTTGTAGGCTAAAGCCAGCACTTTGAATTGTGCTCAGTAGCAGACAGGCAGCCAGTGGAGCTTGAGTAGCAAGGAGGTCGTATGCTCCCTGTACCCCGCTCCGGTGAGCAACCTGGCTGCCGTCTGTTGGATTAACTATAGCTTCTGAGCAGTTCTCAAGGGCAACTACTCACATATATACTTAACTGTTTTGGGCTGTTTTGAGGCCCTTTACAGACAAAGGCCAGCTAATAAATAGTAACGTGGCATCACTTAAAAGAACTTTGACAATTATGCATCGTCTGGATTTTAACCTCCTAAGGAGATCCACTCCTTACCGTTACACAGTTTTTGGAGGCCTTTATTCTTTGAATAAAGAAGAAAAAAAGAACTAATGCTTTCAGACTGGTATGCTTTCAAACCGATATTCCAAAGGTGACCTGAAACATTACCATATTGTTTTGGCAACTTTGTTATGGAACCCTACATCAGAGGTAGGTAATGCATGGCCATCCATGGAGCAATTACAACCCCCATAATATCTCAGTTCCATGTGCCTCTGTTTCTTTTCTTGTCTATGACAATGTAGGAGAGATTAAGATATTTGTAAGTGACCCCTTCCGATGGAGGGAGTTCAGCCACATAGTTAGTATAGCTCTATACCTTCTTCTATGCAGCTATTAATGGTTCAACATCTGTTTTTTATGAACCAGCACAGGCTCTGAGATCTGCCAGGGAAGCCCTTCTCTCGGTCCCACCTCAGTGTGAAGCACGTTTGGTGGGAACGAAAGAGAGGGCCTTCTTGGTGGTGGCCCCTTATATTTGGAGGGAGATTAGGCTACCCACTCCCCAAGCCTTCCATATACAATCAAAGACATGGTTGTTTAGAAACTCTTAATGAACATATTAGAGGACCCAGAGATTATTTCTCCATGCACTTTATGAAACCGATATTGATTGCAGTAGTTTTATATCTGCAGCTATTGTTGCATTTTACTGATCTTAACCAGGGGGTTTATGATCTTTATGTTGGCTATTACTACTTTTGTGTTATTGTCTTTGCACTTTTGAATTTTGAGTGTTTGCACCTTTGAGTACTTGTGAGCTGCCAGAATTCCTCTGGGAAATGGGTGGTGGGATATAAATAGTTTTAATATTATTATTATTACAAACTCCCAATTTCTCTCCTTAATCTGACCACCTACGATTAGAGGAAGCTTTCTGTTTCGTGCTCAACTAAATAGCATTTTATTGAGAGAGAGAAAGAATAGATCTTTGTTCCAGTTTTTTAAAGGGAGCATTGGAGACAGATATTTTGAACAGGATTTTATTTCAGATTGATGCTGGAGATGTTCATAACTCACTTTACCTATGCAATAATGTCTTTTCCACATGTTGTCTGATCAAAGTTGCCTTATTTAGATTGCTTTGGAAAAAGAGCACACATACAAGATCCTTAGCAGCTCAGTGTTCCGGCTTGGAGTTATATGTAGTTGAGGTTCAACATTTTTATCCAGAATTCCAAAGTACACCAACATTAAAAAATGTCCACATGGGTAGCTGAGATAGTGACACCTTTCCTTTCTGATGTACAAAACTTTTTAATATATTGTATTCAGTACTTTACTTGCTTAGTTACTTACTTACTTAGGAGATCCTTCGTAGCCCGAGGATGATGGTCCTCCAAGTGTAGTGTCTTGGCAGTGGGTCCATAGGTGGCCGTGGAGCCCTATTCTTGATCTGCATGTTCTTCTGCAGTGAGCATATTGGTTTCCAGGTGGAAGGCAGTCCCAGTCAGGATTGGCTTGATGCACCTTTCTCTTGGCACGTTTCTCCCTTTTGTTCTCTATTTGTGCCTCTTCAAATTCTGCAGCACTGCTAGTCACAGCTGATCTCTAGTTAGAGCGCTCAAGGGCCAGGGCTTCCCAGTTTTTAAAGTTGGCTTCAAGCCCATCTTTAAATCTCTTTTCCTTCCACCAACATTACATTTTCCATTCTTGAGTTGGGAGTATAGTAACTGCTTTGGGAGACAGTGATCAGGCATTTGGACAACGTGGCCAGTCCAGCGGAGTTGATGGCATAGGAGCATTGCTTCAATGCTGGTGGCCTTTGTTTCATTCAGCACACTGGCATTTGTCCTCCTATCTTCCCAAGAGAGTTGCTTGACTTTTCCGAGGTAACACTGATGGAATCATTCCAGAAGTTGAGTGTGATGTTTGTAGACTGTCCATGTTTCGCAGGCTTATAGCAGGGTTGAGAGGACAATCGCTTTATAAACAAGCACCTTGGTCTCCCTAAGGATGTCCCTGTCCTCAAACGCTCCCTGCTTCATTTGAAGCTCAAATGAGCTCAGGTGGTGTTGTATTTCAGTGTCAATGTTGCCTTTTGTAGAGTAGTGGCTGCCAAGGTTGTGGAAATGGTCAACATTTTCTAATGATATACCATTAAGCTGTATTTCTGCCACTGCAGAGGGATTAGCTGGTGACTGCTGGAAGAGCCCTTGGGTTTTCTCGATGTTCAATGAGAGGCTAAGCTTGTTGTATGCTTCCTCAAAGGTGTTTAGAGTGGCTTGTAGGTCTTCTTCTGAATGTTCACAGACTATGTTATTATCAGCATATTGGAGTTCTATAACATATGTTGTTGTGACCTTGGTTTTGGCTTTCAGTCTGCTGAAGTTAAACAGCTTGCCATCTGTCCAATAGATGATTTCCACTCCAGTGGGAAGCTTCCCATCAACAAGATGAAGTATCATAGCAATGAAGATGGAAAGTAAGTACTTTAAGGCTTTTGTGTATAATGTCTATGAGAACCGTAAGTGAACTGTGTGTTTAAACCTGGTTTTCATCATATATATATAGGCAAACAAAGTTATTTAGACATCCAAAGAAAAACAGAAATGAAATCCCACATACCTCTGGTCCCAAGCATTTAGGTTAAGGGATATTCAACCTGAACTGCCATTCTTTTCATATTGACTCTGCTTCTCACAATATTAACCATAAAATTAAGTAACTGATATTTTAAGTATCCTAGGAAAGATGGGTGGCCTTTTATGGTGAAGATGTAATGCTATTTAAAAACAAAAAGGGGCAATATTGCTCATATCCAAACACAATATGAGCTTTTTGTAGCTCTACTAGCATAAATATATTTGCTATGTTAATACTTAACCTGTAAGAAATTAGATAAAATGCAGCAAATACAGGCAATCCTTTAAGTTTCATTTGGGGTTTACGTGTCACTAATTTAATTGTATTTTGATGTACTCACAGATTTCTTGGTCTAGACAGATCTTTAAATCTCATCTGATAGTAGTGGGATGATTCCCATAAACTTCAAATCTTATTAGTCAGCCCTTAATTCTTTGTAATGTCAATCTGCTTGTTGGATTTTTTGAAAAAGGAGCATGCAGGATATCACAGCGTTATTCTTCTCTTTCCTAAATAATTAGTTCTGCATCAGCCAGGTGATACCTGGCCTATGGCCCAATTCTGTTTATTTGAACCTTGTATCTATCATATGTTTATGCACATTTATACATCATTTCATATTTATCTATGAGTTCAATACTTGTCAAGTGTGTTTCTGTTTGTTGCTGGATCTCTGTGACGTTTAACAACTCGCTCACAGGCAAAAAGGTGACAGGTGAAGCTTTCACTGCAACAGAGAGATCGTGAGGAAGCTGCTAAACCTGTTTTATCTCCATTGGCCTTGTGGCTGAAAATGCACAAAGCATCTCTCAGTTCCCCACATCCCTTGCAAACAACACCAGACTGAGCCAGCTTAGCTGACCGGCTATAAACTATGGAGCTCCACTCCAAGGGAAACTGGGGCCTCTGTGGGTTAAAAAAAAGACCTCGATTTGTACGGTGTCTTTCATGTAAAGACCATCTGGATGGCATAACTAAGAACAGGACCCCTAGTCATGCATGCAGGATCTAAGGGAGCGATGTCCTGGGGTAATATGGCAAGGCTTCTAAGGACCCTGTTTCCCATTTCGGCGGCAGGGGCTGGTGGAGGCAGCTGCCTCTGTAGCCAATGGAACACTTTCTCCCTGCGGTTTTGTTGCTCGGTATAATCAGCAAATAGGTCAATCTGGGGGAAACTCAGCCATGTCATCCAGGCTTTGGCAACCTGTAACTAAGTTTGCAAATTCCAACTTCCCAGCTGGTATCTCGAGCAACATCTCTGAGAACAGCTTACGGTGTTTCTAGACTGAGATATCCAACTGCTCATAACTTAAAGACCTTACACAGCAATTCCATAAGAAAATAGAAGACATAACTGTTTCAATTCAACCCCACACTTCTTTTTGAATCTGACTTCTGCCTTCTTACACTTCTGTATGGAGAGTATTTGCTGTGTGCATTGAGATCTCTCTCTTCTTGTACATCAGGAGAGATGTCGTGATTGAGTTTTTCCCTCTCTTGAAACATTAGAAGAGATGGGTGTTAGAGTAGCTCAGACCCAGTTCTTTACCATGAAGAAATGTAGTTAGTTCTGTATTGTAAATAAACCTTTTGTGATTTTTTTAAAGATTAGATTCTGCATGTTTGCCTCCTAAGCTCTGAATTCTTTACAGCCACATCACATGGCACTTCACACTCTGTTCGCTAATGAGCTGATGCTCAACTTTTATATCCTGTTTGTTTTTGGGTGCTCTGCTATATTTTAGAGTAGTTTTCCCTAACAATAACCAGTGGGTGGGGGGAGGGTTTGAAGGCTACCAGATTGCATATGTTGACATTATCAACTAGACATTATTGACTAGATCCCCTATAATCTTGAGCAAAGGGGGCATTCTGAGGCCACTATGAAAGTAAATCCCAGTGGTACCCTTAGTCTGCTGGACCTTCCCTCAAGATAATTGCATTATATTCATGACCAATAAATTGAATGCAAATATTAATGTCCAGTTGAGATCTCAGGTGAGTGGCTGGACAGCTGAGGGACATGTGCCACTATTTTATACCAGGGTTTGTAATTTGGGATAGATTAGAATAGAATAATAGAATATAATAACTTGATTGTCATTGTACACCGCACAATGAAATTAAATGCCACTTCCAATTACATTGTATATGTACAAATTACAAAACAAAGCACCCATCCTTCCACATTCTAATCACTATTGCACAACCCCTAATGCGACATCAGTGTGAAACCACAGAGTCCAATATAGAGTTCACAGCTCTAGGGGAAAAACTATCACTCAGCCTATTTGTCCATGTTTTTACCATCCTATACCATCTGCCAGCTGGTAACAGGTTTTTTTTAAAAAAAGAATATTCAGGGAGAGATTGATACTTACGAATATTTTGAGCTTTCTTAAGGCAACACGAGTTATACAGTTCTTCCAAAGAGGGGAGAGGGCAACCAATAATTCTCTGGGTAGTAGTGATAACCTTCTGGAGCACCTTCCTATCTGCCATTGTGCAATTAGCAAACCATACACAGATGTAATAGGTTAGAACTCTCTCTATAGCACAGTGGTAGAAAGTCACCAGCAGTTTTTCATTTGATTGTTGGTTTCTTAAAAATCTCAGGGCCCTGTATCCCAGGATGTGATCCCAGGTTTTCTGTTTTAAACTGGATTATATGCATCCACACTGTCAGATAATCTGGGAAAAACAGAAAACCTGGGATCAGATCCTGGGATATAGGGCCTCTCTGAAAAGGCCCTCAGATAATACAATCTCTGCTTAAGCATTGCTGCAGTATGAATACCCCAGGTCAAGTATCCCCTAACAATAATACCCAGGAACTTAAAACTAGCCACCTGTGCCTCTCGATCTCTATGTATATAACCAAAGGATGAATTTCTAATCTATTCTTTCTGTAATTGATTATAAGCTCTTTGGTTTTATTAATATTAAGTACCAAATTATTGTCCCTGCACCATGAGAGCAGCAGATCCACCTCATCCTGGTAAACAGACCCATCCTCTTCAGAGATAAGCCCCACCCCTGGTGTATCATCTGCAAATTTGACAATGATGTTGCTATGGGGAATGAGGGTACACATATATGTTGAAAGGGTAGAGCACTCAACACACAGCCCTGCGGTGTAGCAGTGTTAAGAATAAGAGATATGACTTATCGAATTATCTGGGATAGTCCAGACAAGAAGCCCATAATCCAAAAACAGGTTGGATATGAAAGTCCAAGATCCATTAGTTTAGGCACCAGTCTATGTGGAAGGATTGTGTAAAGGCAGAACTACAGTCTGCAAACAACATCCTTACATAGTTCCAGATGAGTCAAAACAGTGTGGAGAGTGATGGCTATAGCATATTCCATAGATAGTATGCAGAACTCCCACTACGATCCACCTAGGACCCTAAGATCATCTGGGGAGACCCTGCTTGTTGTTCTCCCATTGTTGCAATTGCGTCTGGTGGGGACAAGGGACAGGGCCTTTTCTGTGGTAGCCCCTGGCTACGGAACTCCCTCCCGAGTGAAATTAGATCCGCTGCATCCCTCTTGACTTCCAGAAACAAGTAAAATCCTGGCTATGGGATCAGGCCTTTGTAGATTAGGATGACTTGCTGATGTGTTGACTTATATAGAACTGATGGACTGCCCTTGGATGAAGATTTAAACAGGTGACCACTGACTGATTGATTGATTGTTTTATACTGTTTTATATTGCTTTATATTGTTTATACTGTTTTATATTGTTATTATTATAATGCTGTTAAATTGTGTATGCTTCTGATTTGGGTGCCATGGGGTGCCGATTTGTTAGCCGTCCTGAGTCCTTCTGTGGAGGTTGAGATAGGACGGGATATAAAAGCCCGAAATAAATAATAATAAATAAATATGCAAACTGATGTTTGTCAAATGTATATGGAAGACAAGAAATTATATGCATACAGACCAGTTTTTCAAGGTATTGCATGATAATGGAAGTGAGTGCCACTGGCCTGTAGTATTATTTGAGTATTCAGAAAAGAAGAATGAGGATGCTTTTGATGTCATCATGGCTAGAGCAAAATATGGTACTGAGGAGCTCCTGGATTGCTTTTCTACTCCAGGTCAATCCAAAATAAAGGTTTCTCTTTATATAATTTAAATGATGAGTGGGATGACTAGGTGTATATCAATAAGACCTTCCTGAAGGCAATGAGAGGGAGTTGTTCATTCCAACTGGACCTTCCTACATACTTGGTGTTGTATCCACCTGGATTCAAGATCTGGAAAGGTGCTTTGCTATATTTCATAGAAATCTCCATCACTTATTACTCTTACTCCTTTAATACAGTGGTTCTCCACCTGTGGGTCCCCAATTATTTTGGTCTACAACTCCCAGAAATCCCAGCCACTTTACCAGTTGTTATGATTTCTGGGAGTTGAAGGCCAAAATGTCTGGGGACCCATATGTCGACAACCACTGCTTTAGTGATTTTCAGGTCCATGTAGGTCTGTTGTCCCCAGTGGCTAGTTTGAATCTGCTCTGGTTTTGCATTATGTTTTATCACATTGTTATATTTTGCAATTTTGTTTTCAGGATCTTCCCAAACATTGGTGCAGAAAGTATACTGAACTCAAATTCACCCTGCCCCCGTTGCAATCTGTCTCCATAATCTCTTCCCATAAACCAAGTCTTACGTTTAAAGCCTTTCAAGACTTCTTTCTATGAAACTGTCCAGAGCATGGGAAAGTTACTTTTTTGGACTGTAGTTCTTCCAATTCTTAGCCAGTATGGACAGCAGCAAACAGGATTTTGGGAGTCTTATTAAAAAACCACGCACATTATAAGCTTTGTGTTTATATCATTAATAGTTCTGTAGAGTTTGATTCAATACTAGAGGGCTAAATAGACAAAAATATTGTTTGCTTGTCTCGATGTGTAGAAAAGGTTTACCTGATGATTTCTGTATTATCAAGCTAATGTTAAAAGCACAGGCTAGGCAAAGCCACCAGTTAATTTGACAACTATGCTTATGACTCACCAAATTCATTAATGTAGGCTGCCTGCTGGGTGCTTTGGCTTCCCATGTGACTAATCCTCCCCCCTCCACATGTACAAGATTTTCACAGCTAGACCCAGGGAGGAAGGGGGAGGGGGGGGGGAGAGAATAGGAGTTTGGTCACATCAGCTGTTATGAGGAGAGGGGGTGTGTGGGGGAGTCAAGGACTGTCAAGTCAGGCCAAATTGGGGTCTTGAGATTTTAGGGCCAACATTTGAGACATAGGAGGCACTGGGACCTTCTACACCAAACAAAAAGAGGACTAAAATGGGTGTTCACTTTGCAGCCTGGTAGGGACTCCTTGAGTTGCCTCAGCAGCAGCAGATAGTCCTCCCTACCCAGTCATGTCAAAAAACATATCGGCACAGCTGGGAAGAGCCCCAACTGCCACCACCCTCACCAAACTCCTACCTGTCCTGGGGGGCTGTCCTAACAAGTGAGTCCAGGGTGTGCAAGATGGCTGTCAGGATAACTGCATCCAGTTCTTTTTAGGAACCTGCTGTAGCTGTCTGGTTATTCTTAATTTGGGGGAGAGCCCAACTTCTGCTTCAGGAATTGAGTTTTCTCCAAATTAGTTCAACCTGGGTTAAACTGCATCAGCCACTATGTGGGTTACAGAAGTCTAGGGGCTGATCCAACTTTACACCACCTTAAGTGGTCAGTGTAGATGTGGCCATTGTTCATCTACTATAGTTACTTAACAAGTATTACTCAAATACAATCTAAGTAATCAGAAAATATTTCTTTAATTGTTCAAAGACATAGCTATGTTAGTCTGGAATATGAGTATGCGGTCTCTTGCAGACTAACTGAGAGAACAAAGTTGGGTAAGTAATTCATAGATAGTTCAATTTATCAGATATATATTTGGTTGGATGTTGTCTTCTCCAACTCTGCATTGAAATCGGGGGAGGGGTTCAAAGGAAGTTTAATTTTCCACTTTCTCTGAGGCTGGAAAAATGTAATTTGTCCAAGATTATCCAGTGAGTTTCCATGAGTGATTGGGAATTTTAACCTTGGTTGTAATTCAACCACGCTCATTCTTCAGTTTACAGAATGCCTTGCCTAAATCCTCAGAAAATAGTCATAATAATGGTACCAAAATAAACATAATAATGCAACTAATAAGCACCAAATGAGCCTATAAAAGGAAGCTGCATTGCATTTTTAATCAATGAGGGCAGGATGAGGAAGCTAGGAATAGAACTGTGGAAGTTAACAATGAACCACAGATCAGCAGTCTTTTGATATCATATTTAATAATTTCTGGTATAAAGAGTTCTGGGCACAACAGCATTTCCCTATACAGACTACTCTTTCCACTGAAACATGATGCCGGCTATTTTGGACCAAAGACAGGGGCAGAAGGTCTTGGAGTGGCCCCATGGGAAGGGCCACTCTGCTCTGTCCTTTCAATCTGCTTCACCCCACACCTCTGACCCTCAGTCCAGCCCAGCTGCCTAGCAGAGCACTACATGCCTTGCCCGCCCTTCTCTGTCATTGCCTGTCCTATGTTTTCTTCAGAGGAAGTGGGTGTGACTCCAAGTCCTCCACTACTGTTGCTGCCTTCCACATCCTGGCCAACAGCCCTGCTCGATCTGGAAAGGGCCACTGAGCACCATCAGCAACCCACTCCCACCAGCAGCTACAGCAGATATCATCCTGGCCAGCATATGGGGTGGCTGGAGGGATAGTAAGCAACTACTCTGCTGAGTATTGCCTCCCCAAGAGTGTCACCTAGTGTGGTCCACATATCCCACATCCCTAGTGACAACAGGTATCACTGCCTGAGGCTTGAGAGTAAGGAGTTACTCTATTCAAATATTTCAGTAAGGGAGCAGCTGGTGTGGTGGAACTCCAAGGAACAGAATAGTCACATATTTGGTCTCTAATTCTTCCTCAAAACAAGAGTTTCAGTAGGCAGTCTCCTTTGCCTATTCAATTTCTAGCTGGGAGGAGACCCCCTGCACCCTCCAAGGCTGTAAGAAGAAAATTTACCAAGTTTTCATGTTTCACATGGAGAGCTGCTTTCTCAAATGAGACATTATGAGGGAAGTGTGCACCATACAGTAGAAGTTCCCATAGCCCATTGTCCCATAATGCCACGGTCAAAGGGAGGACCTTTTTGAACAATGCATTTGAGTTGTGGAATCTCTCTGGAAAGCAAAGTTACCTGAGCTGTACAAGAGGGTAGCGGCCAAAGGGCAATAGAAGTCCTAAGGAAAGTCCCAAGGAAATGGCTGTTGGCAGTACTTGACCTCCTTCCTCAGACAGGGGAAACTGTCCTGCCCCCACTGGTTATTGCTGGGCATATGTGCTCTATCCCTGCACCCAACTAGATTAAATTTTATTCTGAAACTTTCAGTCTTGAACTATGTAGATTTCAAACAGTACCACTATGGATTGCATGAGAGAGACATACTTACTTAGGGCCATTTTCTTTTATTACCCCTTGGATTTGTAACAGAAGGGAAAGGAGAAAAGGAGATATTATGCTGTGAAATCAGGAAGACACATAACTCCTTGAGCACAGAAACTGTTTCTGATTGTCATTTATTTTTCTTTCCCATCAGATTCCATTCCAAAACGTATCAATCAGGGAGCTGATAAGCCGCTTTTCACATTTGAGACTATCTTCTCACAGGAGTCATGTCTCCTGGTTTCAGGAGGTTGGCAGGAATTTGCAGTAGACTTACGCACGGATCTGATTTCCTTCAATACCTTCAGGAGTCCATAATGGTAAGGGCCCTCCCAATATGAAAACCCACCGGTAACTAAAACAATCGGAACTGATCTCGCCTCCTCTTCTGCTTTTCAGCATCAGAGTTTAATCTTTTTCATTAATCCCAGCAAACAAAAAGAAAACCCTCGTTCCCTGAAAACTACCAACAGTTACCTCTCCTCTAGAGCAGAGAGTAGAAACATATGTAAGGAAGCATTAAACCCAAAGCGGAAAGGAGACTGACGTGTGCTTAGGAGAAAAAGGGGGGGGGGGTCCAGGGAGGATAGCTCCAGGAGGTCATCACTTTTCCTTACTTGGAAGTGGGGGATGCCTTAAAATGCCTCGGAGAGAGAGTGTGGCATGGTACAGGCCCAGGGGAGAAAGCGCATGTGCCTTCCTGCAGCACCTCTCCTCTAAAGTAGAAACATCTTTGAAACCTCCTTAAAGCACACACGCCTGCCTGCAGCACCTCTTGTCTAGAGTAGAAACAGCTTTAAAGTGTCCTTAAAGCATGTGTGGTGTCTGCAGCACCTCTCCTCTAGAGTAGTAACAGCTTTAAGAAGTTTCATTTAAATGCCTTGGAAAGAGTGCATGGCATGGCGCAGGCCTGAGAGAGAAAACACATGTGCCTGACTGCAGTGCCTCTCCTTTTGAATAGTTTAAATACTTAAAATGACAGGAAGGGGAACATGGCAAGTCCCTCCCCCCATAATGGGCCCAATAGAAAATGAATCTTTCAGCACCCTAGAGCGTAAACAGGTATCTGTTCTCCCGAATTCGGAAGGCTCCAGATAAACTGATCAGGGGCCACACTGAAATCTGGGACATTGAACTAGATTGTGGTTTACTCAGAATGCACAAACCTAATTTGCAGTCAAATCATTTGGTTACAACGAACACCTCATTTACTTTCCTGTTCACACGCAAAATGTATTGTTGTGGTGGTGGTAGTTGAAGCAATTTAAATTACAGGTCAGAATGATGCCATCTATCAACAGATCCATCATTAGGCCTCCTGCTTGTATGATTAAGGCCACAATCCTATCCCCTGCTTAGCTTACCTGGACCAAGTTCCATTAGGATTGTAGTAATTTAGCAAATTAATGTCTCATGAAAGTGCATAAAGATCCTTTTTATCACCAAGATCCTACATCATATCCACAGAGTGTAGGTTTCATTCAAAAAGTTACACTGTGCTGAAGGGATTTAAGATTAATACCATTTTCTTAAAGTATAAGATATGTACTATCAGTAGATACCAGCAAATGCTGTGATTAAAATGGGGAAAACATTGAGAATCAATACACTCATATGCACATATTCACATATATTTATTGATAGGTGGCTCCCAAGTATTTCTTTTTTCATTATAATGTGTACAGGTCCCTTTACAAAGTGGTCATTTGTGCACATACAAAAGTGTGTATGAGCTATGAACAGAAATCTGTTAAGTTTCACCAGACCAGACGTCTGCATTCTTAGAAGCCTTGTTGCAGCTAATAAATTGGGCGAAGCCCCCTTTTTTAATTTTATGAATTTTGCTGTAAAAGCAAATCTTCTCCTTTCTAGACTTAGCATAATTGCAAGACGCTGCTCCTGGTGCCAAAAAATGTTAACTGTAAGTTGCAAATCTGGACACACTTAAGTAAGACCAGATGTTTGCGTGGAAGGAAAGAAAGTAAAGCAATCAGTTTACCTTTAGCTGGAGAGTTAATTTTCAAGAAAACCTTTTTGCAATCAGGAAAGTCACAATACAACCACTAGAGAACTGCACATAACTGGATCTTAACTGCAAATGCAATTTTGAACAATATACAAGTTGTTAGAGATCAATAGGTCTTGCACACAAATGCGTATAAGGTCAGAGCCTTCACTGAAAGCATATTTGAGCAACTATAGAAGAAATAGTGTTCACATTGAACCAGAGAATATTATTAAAATCACATTGATACACAATTGAGTATTTTCATCTTGGGAACACACTTGTGATAATAATAATAATAAAAAAAACCTATAATGGCATTTTCAACTCTAAAAAACAAACAAACAAACAAAAATCACAATTCAAAAGTTAAACTCAGTACAGTGAAAGCAAACAATAAACTCTAAACAGTAGCCATAATCCAGCCATAATTGGGCACCTGGGGCTGTTAACAATGCATTAATGTACATAGATTTGCTGGATTATGCTGAGTTTTTAGAAATAGCTATTGCGTTATATATTCACCGGGGAGCCCCCCGTGGCGCAGTGGGCTGCTGAACTTGCTAACTGAAATGTCACAGGTTCAAATTCAGGGAGCAGGGTGAGCTCCTGCTGTTAGCCCCAGCTTCTGCCAACCTAGCAGTTCAAAAACATGCAAATGTGAGTAGATCAATAGGTACCGCTCCAGCAGGAAGGTAATAGTGCTCCATGCAGTCATGCCGGCTATATGACCTTGGAAGTGTCTACAGACAATGCAGGCTCTTTGGCTTAGAAATGGAGATGAGCACCACCACCTAGAGTTGGACACGACTGGACTTAATGTCGGGGGGAAACCTTTACCTTTACCTATATTATCTCACACATTATTTTCATCAATTCATTAGATATCCCTCTCACACATACCTCACAGAGTGAGTTATAATAGAACTAACTAGCTAACTAACTAACTAAAGAACTAACTAACTAACTTTATTTATATCCCACTTTTCTCTCTAATGAGACCCAAAGCAGCTCACAACATAATACAATACAAATCAAAGCACATTTAACAGAAAATACAAGACAAAAATCACACAAAGCACAACAATGTCCAGAAATAAGACATAAATAAATATTAAGCATTAAAAACACTCAAAACTAATTACAATTATTGTGGATACTCATCAATTAAATAGTATATTTCGCTAAGCTCAATGCAAATTGACCTTGTTGTCATTAGCAATTGAATTCATTTGTCAAAAGCTTGTTTGAATAGGTAGGTCTTCAACTTGTTCTTGAAAGATAACAGGGAAGGGGCAGTTTTAATCTCAATGGAGAGGGAGTTCAAAAAGGCCCAAGGTGGCTACCGTGAAGGCCCTCTCTCTCCTTGCCACCAACCTCTTTTGTGACTGCGGCAGCAATGAGAGAAGGGTCTGTCCAGAAGATCTTAATGATTGGCCAGATTGGTAAGAGGCAATGCGGTCAGATAGGTAAGTTGAGCCTAAACTGTTTAGGGCTTTAAGGATCAAAACCAGCACCTTGAATTGGGCTCGGAAACATATTGGCAGGCAGTGTAGGTGCTGTAATGAGATAAGCACCCAGGATCCAGCACCTGTAAATAACCTGGCTGCAAATCTCTGAACTAGTTAGTTTCCGGGCACTTTTCAAGGGCAGCCCCACATAGAGTCCATTACCGTAATCTAAATGGGATGTAACTAAAATGTGAACCACCATGGCCAAGTCTGGCTTCTCAAGGTACAGTCGCAGCTGATGCACAACTTTTAATTGTGCAAAGCAGAAACTAAGCAACAGAAAAACAGGGTTCATGTTCATTGTAGAGTTAATGCAGTTTGACACCTCTTTAATTGCCAGGATTTAATGCTATGGAATCCTGGAACTTGTAGTTTTACAAGGCCTTTAACCTTCTCTGCTAAAAAATGCTGGTAAAAAAAATTCAAAATTATATTGAATTTTGCCATTGATTATGTTGTGAACTGCTTTACATCCCCTCAGGAGTGAGAAAAGCAGTGTATAAATGCAATAAATCTTTCAATAAATAATACCTCACCAAGCTACAAATCCCAGGATTTCATAACATTGAGCCAAGTGATGCCAAACTACATTCATTCTTGTTGGGTACAATGATTGTGAGTTTTCGTTCCATAATGGCACTCTCTCTTGGATGTGGTCAGTCAATTAATCCAGGTATAGTCCAAAAAGGAGGTTATTAGAGTATATACAATTAGTATGGGTGAAGGTGTATATTCCGTAATGTTTCATTTCCTGCATAGTACTTTAGCTGTTCTCGAGCCATTTTTTATAATGGTGGGACTGATTTTCTTCTCTCTTAAAAAAAATCTACTGTGGGGAGTGCCATGTTCTGGTGCTTTCAGGAGTCACATAGCAATTTGTCACATTATTTTGTTTCATTACGCTTCAGGACAAAGATGGATTCTGTGAAGCTGTTGGAAATGTCACCGTAATCAATTTCACTAATGGCAGTTCTTTAGCCACCCAGCTTTAAAAGGGGATCTTTGTGAACAGTTGGACCACTGGGGAAAACAAGAGGAAATATGGTGATGCAATCTTCAATCATCCTGAGCTTCCCAATCATTGTCATGGCAAAGGACCAACAACCACTGCAGTAGCAAAATAGAGTAACCAGCAAGAACTCCTACGGAAACCCTAGAGTAGTATCAATTCCCAAGTCTGTTGGGACTTTCGGATATAAGTAATTCATTCTACGTACTAGACCATGTGCTGTGTTGCTGTTGGTGAGTCTCAACCAGAGCCTGGAAAGTCAGTTTTAACATAATTAATTACTATCATAATTCTAAGAGCAAAAAGCAGCGAGTTATTGTCATTTTAATTTTTTTTCCAAAGCTACGAAAATTGATGGTTTGGTTACTTTAAAAACCCATATTGTGCAGCATAATACAGCAGCAGTAACCCTGTGATAGTTCTTCTCTACCATCCGTGAGGCTACCTCTTGTAGCATTCCAACTACCACATTTCTTCAATTGTAAGATGCCACTGATTGTAAGGCATGGCCAAATTTAAGTACCACAACCAGCAACAAGAATGCATAAGATACACTTGCGATTCTAAGACACACCCTGTTTTTAGAGTTATTTATGTAGGAAAAAGTGTGTCTTGGAACTAAAGAAACACAGTAATTATAAAATCATCATTATATCATACTCATAATGTTTTACCCTATTTTTCAAGGAAGGAAAGAATTCATTACAAGTACAGGCAGTTCCCAAGTTATGAACAAAATAGGTTATGTAGGTTTATTCTTCAGTTGAATTTGTATGTAAGTCAGAGCAGGCACAATTTTAAGTGTAACTCAAATCATTATTTTTTTTTAGCTTTGGATGACATAGGAAAGGGTTAATACCCCTGTGGTGTTTGGTTTGCTGACTGTGCTCCTGTTCAGAGATTTCACCTTACTTTCTGTCCCTGTAGCACGAGATTTTGAAAAAAAATAGCTTGTTGTGGAAACAAGGATATGTAGAAAGCTTCAGTAGAGACACCTTTCTCCATGGCCACTTTCAGTGGCAAATTTACCTTCTGGAGGGTAGATATCTCTCACTTCCTGATGTCTCCTCCCCCCTTCCCGCTTCTTAACTATGCGTCACTTGTAAGTCGGATGTTTCTAATTTGGGAATTGCTTGTAATGGATTGCTTATAACTAGTTACTTCTAAACTACTGTTCCCACCATATCGTTGGACCTCTTCGCATGAGGCTAAATAGTCCCATTTTGGCACTTTTGACCGGGGCTTGGACAGAGCTTGCCAAGCACCACCAGATGATGCCTGGCAGGCTCTACCCACATTCCTCCTAAAGTGGAGGGGAAGCCTCAGAAAGCACCATGGGAAAGAAAGTATTTTTCAGGTAGCTCTGAAACTACCAGCACAACAGCACCCTATGTGCCTTCCCTTTTGCCAGCAACTGCCAGCACAACAGCATGGCTCTCGTGGGCCATGTGAAAAAGTGCTTTGTATTTGGACAAATCTAGACTTATACATGAGTATATACTCTACGGTATTTTTAAGTAGTGCAGTTATCCTCAACATTGCCCTTTCCATGTTGTTGGAGAGCAGGGAGATGAGCAGGGATGCCTCCAGCTCTTTTCCTGTTTTCCAGGGTCAATGATACATGGATGGTTCCTACCCCAGGTTTCACCAGTTTACTGGCTGTCAAAGGCTTTCATGGTTGGAATCGCAGTGTTGTTGTAGGTTTTTCAGGCTATACGACTATGTTCTAGAAGCATTCTCTCATGGCTTTTGCCTGCATCTATGGCAGGCATCCTCAGAAGTTGTGAGGTCACAACTTCTGAGGATGCCTGCCATAGATGCAGGCGAAACATCAGGAGAGAATGCTTCTAGAACATGGCCATATATCCCAAAAAACCTACAACAACTCAGTTTACTAGCTTATTGTCTCATCTGGCTGCGAGCAACATCACTTTGAAACCAGAATGGGATCATTGCCAGTTCTGCCATCCCAGCAAACCAGATGTGTACAAGTGTACTACATAATCTACTAGCGTTGTTTTTTAAAGTGTAATACAGCAGCTTCAAAACTAGCGGGAATCCTTATCAGGAAAAGACTCACCCCTGACTATATGTGCAGCAAGCATTTCAACCTGTGGGCACTATTGAACTGAAATGAAGCAATTTTACCTTTAAGTTATAGCTAGGGAAGGGATTTAATGGTATGTTTAACTATCTATGCACAAGATTAAGAGGACTTTTGGGGGGGGGGGGTTGGACTGCTTCCCGAGATCATGCTTGTGGTATGCTGTAGTTTACCTTCTGATCACCACTGCCTGTTTTATCTCTTAGCACACATCCTCTGGAGTTTGTTTCCTTTCTAAACAATCTTAACCTTTTAAACCTCCCTTCAAATTATTTTTCTTTTCCCGTTTCATCACCTATCAGGAGATTTATAATTGCCCTTCCATGTGTAAGGTTCAAAGCAAAATATACAGGATGTGCATTTATTGTTGATTTACATGACATTAGAATATTCCAAGTTATTTTTCTATCTTCTTCCGCCTGTATCTTATCATGCTGTTTAGTTTAGTTTGTTACATGTCAACAGTAGGTTTTCATTAAGTTGTCTATAGTGGCATGCATGTCTTTCCACCAATAAAGTTTCACTCAGTTTAGAATCAAGAAATGTCCATACGTAACTTGTTCCCCTTATTCTCTTGCATCAGAATAATAAAAATGGGAGTACAAGCAAAAGCTGTGATCCTAAATTGATAAAACGTTGGGTTAACATTTCATGCAGTCCATGTAAAGGCATAAAGGGAAAAGTGATTAATGTACTCAGTCCTGAGGATGAAAGGAAGTGGTAAAGCCTACTTTTGCAATTGAATTAAGGGGATGTTATGATTACAGCTGCCTTTCCAAGGTTTCCTCTTGATGTGGTGGTAACATCCCATTTCTTTTTCTTCATGTAAGGGCTCTTTCACATAAACCGAGTTCTGTGAATAAATGACACTAAACTTATCCATACCACAAGCCAACTGTGTCAACAAAGTGAAGCTGCGTACACACCTGCTGTTGCAGAGCTTGAGAAGTTTACTTTGTATGAAATACAGCTCCCAGAATCCTCCAGTGAGAGGCCAAAATGTAACATTACCAAATTCTGCTCCTTGTTCTGGATGCACTGGATAGCATTTAAATTCAGAGGACGTGTGGACCTCAAACAATTCTTGGACTGTAACTTGCATCACTTCTAGCCTGCACTTTGAGGAATGAGAACTACAGTCCAACAGCTGGAGAAAAAAAGTTACTTACTCCTTATCTAAATCAGTTATTCCCAAACTTTAGTCCTCCAAGTGTTTTGGACTTTAACTACCAGAAGTCGTAGCTGGCTTGGCCAATGATCAGGGAACTGGAGTCTGAACCACCTGGAAGACCAGAGTTTGGAAGCACTGATCAAATTGAATAGCTTCCTTCATCCCCAATTTTCAAAAGGATAACAAGCATTATGGAATATATGATATCTGGAATAACCAAATCTTAGAGTTAAGAGGGACCATGGGGGCCATCTAGTCCAATCCTTGCCTTGCAACAACATGACCTCCACCTGCTCCACTTTGGAAAGGACAGTCCAAATTAATCATCTGCCATTCTACTTTTTTAGCTGCTTGTGAAATGTTTCTGTTTCATCATCGACCTCCCGCTTGCTCCTTTTGGACCCTTCTTAGATCAGTTTCTACATGCAAAAGTAGTTTGCACTCAGCTCAGCAAGAGGGGAGAGGAGAAGTGAAGGTGAATCTTGCTCTTCCCAGTAGGCTTAGGCAAAAAGAAACTGCAGCAGCTTCTCCTAGCATGTGTGGGGTTTTTTGTTTCGTTGATGATATCTCTTTGCCACCATGGATACACTTTGATGTTGCTCGGATGGATGTCCTAGTTTTGATCTGTGAAATGTTGGAGAGTATGCAGGAGTATGCAACTAAAGCACCCTCAAAATACAGCCATCTAGTTCTTTTTAAAGACTTCTGAAGAAGAAGAGTCCACATCTCCACTTGGTTAAGAGCCCTTACAGTCAAGTTCTTCTTGATGTTTTGGAGGAATCTCTTTGATTGTAGAGATAGAAATTCTTTTATAAACATAATGAGGACACGTGACGATTTCATTCACTACTGTGCATGCAGTTGGCAAGGGCTGCTGTCATGCACATATTTTCCTGCATGCAAACTCTACTGAAGTGACAAGTCTGGCTTACATGCACCTGCACTCTCCAATTTATAAGTACATTTATGATAGAGGTCTATATGAAATCTCTTGTATATGTCATGAGTTAGAGGCATGACATAGCAGACACATTTTACAGTGAGTGAGGCACTTAAGTTTTACCAAAGTAAAACAACTGCAGCATAAATCTTTGTAAGAAAACCATCCCATGAAAAGTGACAGCAGGAAGGAGATTCTGCTGCCAATGTATTTACAAAGCATTAGTAAATCTCCCTAAAAGAAAACCCAAGTGATGAGTGCCAACAGAGTTGTAGCCAAAATTGGGCCACTAGAGAAACAAGAGCATGCTCAGGGAAGTCCTATAGGTTGCAGTTCAATCTCAAAAAACAAACAAACAAACAAACAACCCGGGGGGAGGGGGGAGGAAAAGAAAGGAAGAGGGAATCTGCCCTAAAATAACATAATGACAACTGAACATGCTCAAAAACCAGAGAGCATAGAGTGACAATTCTTTGGAAGATGGAAACATGGAGATACAAGTGTATACAGCATTTGGAGTTGTTTTTAAGTTGACACCGAGCTACATTCCACATTCTAGGGTGGGACTCATGCAACCCTTGTGAAAGGGATTGGTTCTGCAATCCAACAGCTGGAGAGCTGGATGAGGTAAGATTATCAGATATCTCTTATTTTAAGGGATGCCCCTTATTTATTTATTTATTTATTTACAACATTTGTATCCCACCCATACCAGCCCAAGGTATGCTTAACTGTTTTTGTTTGCTAGGTATTATATTGTTGTATTGTTGTATTGTCTGGCTTCGGCCTACTGTAAGCCGCATCGAATCCTTTGGGAGATGCTAGCGGGGTACAAATAAAGTTATAATAAATAATAATAATAATAATAATAATAATAATAATAATAATAAGGGTGACTATTTAGAAGCCAGAAACCTTGTCCCTTTATCAGCTGTAAACACGGACTCTAAAACCATTCATTTCTCCGGTATTGGGCAAACATGTTACTCTCCAGTTATTATACATTATTAATGTCCTGATTTAGCAAGGACAATTTCAAAGGCCCCACCTACACTGCCAAATTAAATCCAGATTATCAGCTTTGAACTGTATTATAAAGCAGTGCAGATTAATAGAATCCAGTTCAAAGCAGATAATCTGGATTTTATCTGGCAGTGTAGATGCCACACAGCTAAATATCCCACATTTGAACTGGAATATATAGTAGTGTGGACTCAGATAAACCAGTTCAAAGCAGATATTGTGAGAATTTCTGCCTTGATATTCTGGATTATGTGGCTGTGTAGAAGGGCCCTAAAATACTTTCCTGACGGCCCAGTTTCTCTCAGTTTCTTCCTTTGTCAATACATTACCTCAATTTCTGAAAACTGATGCCCCTTCTACACTACCATATAAAATCCAGATTACCTGCTTTGAACTGGTTTCCATGGCAGTGTACACTCATAAAATAATCTGGTTTATCTGGTTTGATAATCTGGATTATATAGCAGTGTAGAAGAGGCCTGAGTTTCATCTGCGAAAGTAGTTTGCATTCAGTTAATTCAGGGCAGGAGGATGCAGAATCTTGCTCTTTTCAGTAGTTTGGGGCAAAAGCAAACTGCTGCATCCCCTTCTGGTTTATAGGTTCTTCCTCATTAAAAACATCTGCCATTTAAACCACACTCTGATGTTGTTGGGATGTATGTGTCCCATCTTTCATATGTGAAATATTGAAGGTTATTAGTTACAAACCAGATGTTGCAAGGGAAGGGGGATTCTAATCTGAGCATGGTTGTTGACTGCTTCTTAAACTCAATATAGAACAGCATGTTCAGCCTGGGACCAATAAAAATCTCCCCTTGTATTGGCTGCTGGCCAGCTCTCACTAAATTGCCAGAGGTTTTTCTCAAAAGTCCTGATCAGTCTTAACTGTGGGCCTGTCCACACAGCCCTATATCCCAGAATATCAAGGCAGAAAATCCCACATTATCTGACTGTGGACTCAGATAATCCAGTTCAAAGCAGATACTGTGGGATTTTCTGCCTTGATATTCTGGGATATAGGGCTGCATGGAAGGGCCCTGTATCTTCTTGCTGTTTTGGAAAACCAATATTCTAAGGCCCCTTCCACACAACTGAATGAAATCCCACATAATTTGCTTTGAACTGGAATATATGGCAGTGTGGACTCAGCTAACCCAGTTCAACATAAATATTGTGGGATTTTCTGCCTTGATATTCTGGGTTATATGGCTGTGTGGAAGGACCCTTAGTCCCACCCAATGTTGTAATAGTGTCGTTCCATTTATTCAACTTCTTTGTGGTTGAACCTAGAATGTGGAACTCTCTTCCACAAGGAAGTATGCTTGGCTGCTAGGGCTGGGCGGTTTCGTTTCGTTAATTCGTAATTCGTTAATAATTCGTTAATTTTTTCAATTACAAAACGATAACGAACCATTCTGGAGCAATTATTAAAAAAAACGTATTTTCAAAAACGTTTCGTAAATGCTTCGTATTTCGATATTGTATTCGTTTCGTTATTGTTTTGAGGTCGTTTCGTTATTATTTCCGCATGTCTGGGCCAGTTTTATGGTTTAATTAGTGAAAAAAAATTATAATATCACACCAACAGTCAATAACAGAGGGAGAGGGAAGCTTCAGAAGGTTTTGGAGGTTTTTTAGCGTATTTCGCGGTCGCATCCGCCATTAACGAATCCATTCGTTATTGTTTCGGAAATCGATTCGTTAATTTTTTACCATTTACGAAATTTCGTAAATATCGAACTTTTTAAAAGGAAAATTTTGTAATTATTTTAAATATCGAAACAAAAAAAACCCCAAATACAAATTGATTTTAGAAACAAATTTTTCCGTTGTTACCCAGGCCTATTGGCTGCCACCCTGATCTCATTCTGCCAGCAGATTAAAACCTTTTTTAAATTTTTTTTGTCAGTCTTTTGAATCTCAAAATTTTAATTACAGAGCTGTGGGGTTGTGCATGTGTCAAAGTTGAATTTCTATGTAATGTTTTTAATTTTTTCATCTTTTATAGGAAATATGCTTTTAATATGTTTTAGCATATTTTGCTAATGCAATGTTTGATTCCTTTTTTAACTTTTGTAAAAATAATTGTTTTTTCAAATTATTGTAAACCCCCTTGAAATTCATTCTGGAAGAAAAGCAGGATGTAATCCAATTGGAAATGAGTAAATACGATGGTAACTGTACAAAGGTAACTGTAATCTACTAAAGCATTTGTTTATTTGTTGTGGGGGGCATAGATATAGACCTTTATGAAAATACCATATTTTTTGCACCAGGCACTGGTTGGCAGCTACCATGATTCTAGAAAAAAAAGTCAACCATTATCTCAGATCTCAAATATATCTCATAACTTACAGCTGTGATTGACAACTCAGACACTACTCAACCAATTTGCACCACTCTCTCAGTTGAAAATTAATGGTGCAGTTGAGGTTTGCAGTCCAAAACCTGACTTTTCTGAGCTTAATTTATTCCAGTGCTTGGAATGTTGGACTAAAACTGCAAGCATCCCCCTGAAAAACATGACCAGGTGAAATTCTAGAAATTATAGTGGAATGATACTTTTCCGAGGCATACTGTCTGCTTTGCATTGCAAATATGGTTAGATGCAACCTCCAGAATCAAGAATAATTCTACCTCTAAGAGATTTCCATTGAGTGATATAAAATGAAGTTGTACTTATATGTAATCCACATACAGTCTGCTTTATAGGAAATTTGACCTAGAAAGTGAAGAAAAAGGAAACACCCGAGTTCACTGTGCTTATTCTAGGCCAGTGGTTCTCAACCTGTGGGTCCCCAGATGGTAAACTGGCTGGTATTTCTCGGAGTTGTAGGCTAAAATACCTGGGGACCCACAGGTTGAGAACCACTGGTCTAGACACACAAATATGCAGATCTGGGGTGATGCATCATCATAGTTTTCAGTGCCATTCTAGGCACATCTACTCAGAAGTTTTCAATAAATTTCACTCCCAAGCAGGTTTGTATAGGATTGTTAGTCTGAAGCTCCAGTGTGTGGTAAATATCTGGAATACCTTTCATAAACCATATCTCATAATTCCTTCCTGTCTTAGTTTTTAGATGTCTTGAAAAGGTTTTCCTAAAGTTTTCCTGATGTAGGTAGTAACCTCCAATATGGATGCAATATACTCTCAATGCAAGGGTCACAGTCTACCAATGAAGGGTCTGATGGAGGGACTGGAAGTGGCAAAATTTATTTTGTTCTTAAAAACAAAATAGATGACTATGGGATTATTGTGGAAGCGGACATCTTGTTTGAGGGGAATCTGACCAGATAAATGCTTAGAAAAGTACTTTTTAAACTATTCCAAAAAAATGTTGTAATCAGCATGGGCAAAAGCCATGCAACTTGGGCTGATCTAGAAGTTGTCATTCCCGCCTCTGCAAAAAGTTCTGTACTTGAGCTAGGATAAGAAATACACCTGGAGAAACCCCATTTGGGCAATGTAGAGTCTGTACAATGAGACAGCAGGTCAAAGGCTTGCCTTAAGTTATTATCCTCGCACACTGATGAAATGAAGAGAAATCCTTCTGTGGCTCCAATGCTACAATTGTCCAACACAATTTAACATTTGACTGTTTATCAAAAATGATCTTACAGTTGTCAGGGATTTTGGTGCTCAAGTTTCAGATGGAATTCCACCAGGCTCTTTGATCCTGCTCCAATGAATGTGAACTATGAATGTTACACACAGTGCTGTGGCTTTGTTTCGGAATATGGTGAAAGCAACCCCTGCCCACCCCCCATGCCTAATATAAGTTACAACAGTGCTTAAGAATGTAGATGAGCCTGCTTCTTAAAGCAAAAGTAAATGAGAAGGGTCCATGTGTTCTTTTGAATCCATTGTTATTCCTCCGAGGAAACAAGGAAAGTATTAAATTAGTTGTCATCTTGCTGTGAAAATTAACCACAATACAAGAAGTTTAAATTTACACTGCGACTCAGCTGTGTTAGCTGAGGATGATCACAGGTGTATTCCAAAACATCTTGAAGGTGACAGATGAGGAGAGGCTGAAGTCGCAACAATTTAGGTCATCTCCCTTTTGGAAATGAAATTGGGCCCACCCATTCATAGCTCCTCCATGATGACATGATGGCAATAGTCTTGGACAGCAACAGCTCTCAAAGTGACCCATTTAAAGTGGGATCAGGTATCAAACAGAACTGCATTATAGCCACAACCTTATTTTTGACGCCTAGTTCATAGGAAGCTTCCCACCAGTATAGAAATCAACATATTGGACAAGCCTTTTAACATCAGCAGGCTGAAAGCCAAAAATAAGGTAACAATAACATCTGTTATAGAACTCCAATATGCTGATGATAACATAGTCTGTGCTCATTCAAAGAAAGACCAACAAGCCACTTTAAATACCTTCACAGAAGCATATGGAAAGCTTGGCCTCTCACTTAACATTGAAAAAACAAAGTGCTCTAACAGCAGGTACAAATTAATCGCTCTGTAATGCCAGCAATACAGCTTAATGGTGTAATGTTAGAAAACACTGGCCATTTCCACTACCGTGGTAGTCTCCATGTCGATCCAGATGAAATCTTTACTTACAGACCCACCAGCAAGACTCTACTTTTGGAAGACATTCAGACTTGGCCATAAGTGATTGCTTATGATGATTATGATGATTCATAGCTTTTGTGCTTTCAACAGTTTTCTATGGGGGGAAGGACAAACAGTGCTACTCCTATTATCATTACATATATGTACTAAGGAGAAAAACCACATGAGAATTAACTACCAGTTACTTCAGATATAGGAAAGGATCACATCAAGACAAGACTATTACATCTATTGAGGGAGGGCGAAGTCATGCATAAGAGCACTAGAAATGCCAATGGTGCACGAACCACTTTTGTTGTTGAGCTTTTGACCTTTTCTGACCTATGGTGATCCTTTCATAGGGTTCTCTTGGTAAGATTTGTTCAGGAAAAAATTGCTGTTGATTTCTTCTGAGACTGAGACAGTGTGATGTAACCAAGGTCACCCAGTGTCTTTCTATTTCCAAGTAGGGATTTGAACCTTGGTCTCCGCACTCATATTACACTGTGCAAACCATAACATCTCTCTGACTGTTATGGAAAGGTAAGAACCAAGATTATCCAGTAGATTTCATGGCCAAGCAAAGATTCGATTATCTACAACAACTTTGAGAACTAAGTCATAGCAGACATTGACAATACCCGGAACCAAGATGTGATTCTCTTAAACCTGTGATATTGTGAATGTGTAGATTCCATAGTAGCATAAGAGTATGAGTTTTCAGTTAGGATCCTTAACTGAAATTTCCTTTCAACCCAGTGGTGTCTGTTGGCTTTCATGTCAATCCACTTCCAGTTGACAGTGAGAGGGGTCAGCATCATGGATAGTTCATTTCAAATTCAGATCAAAATCTGGGATCGAAATATTGCTCCCTTCCCATTAGCAATCATTGTTTCAACCATAAGGAATAGCCTTAGCCCCTTCTCCCATTCCCATATCAACTGTACCACAAAGATAATAACAACCCTATACTGCCTTGGAGCTATGCTATTTGCTTAGGTGAACTTTACTTAGGTGATCCCTCATAACCTGAGGATGATGGTCCTCCAAGGTAGGTTTGTAGATGGCTGTGGAGCCCTATTCTTATCTGCATGTTCTCCCACAATGAGAACATCAGTTTCCAGGTGGAAAGCAGTCCCGGTCAAGGTTGGCTTGATGCACCTTCCTCTTGGCATGTTTCTTCCTTTATCTCTCCCCCCCCCCCCCAATTCATGCCTCTTCGAATTCCATAGCACTGCTGGTCACAGCTGACCACCAGTTAGAGCACTCAAGGGACAGGGTTTCCCAGTTCTCGCTGTCTATGTGACAGTTTTTAAGGTTGGCTTTAAGCCCATCTTTAAACCTCTTTTCCTGTTCACCAGCATTACATTTCCCATTGGGAAGATAGCAACTGCTTTGGGAGACGATGAACAGGCATTCAGACAACATGGCCAGTCCAGCAGAGTTGATGGCATAGGAGCATTGCTTCAATGCTGATGATCTTTGTTTCTTCCGGCACGCTGACATTTGTCCACTTGTCTTCCCAAGAGATTTGCAGGATTTTTTGGAGGCAGTGCTGATGGAATCATTCCAGGAGTTGAGTGTGATGTCTGTAGACAATCCACGTTTTGCAGGCATATGGCAGGGTTGGGAGGACAATAGCTTTATAAACAAGCACATTGATTTTGCTATGGATGTCCCGGTCCTCAAACACTGTGCTTCATTTGGAAAAATGCTTCACTCGTAGAGCTCAGGCGGTGTTGTATTTCAGTGTCAGTGTTGACTTTTGTGGAGAGGTGGCTGCCAAGGTAGTGGAAATGGCCAACATTTTCTAATGTTACACCATTAAACGGTATTTCTAGCATTGCAGAGGGATTGCCTGGTAACTGCTGGAAGAGCACTTTGATTTTCTTGATGTTCAATGGGAGGCCGAGATTCTCGTATATTTCTGCAAAAGTGTTTAGAGTGGCTTGTAGGTCTTCTTCTGAATGTGCACAGACTATGTTGTCATCTGCATATTGAAGTTCTATAACAGATGTTGTTGTGACCTTGGTTTTAGCTTTCAGTCAGCAGATCAACTTCAACATATAGCAATCAGCCCTATGAATGATGGTCTTCCCTGGCCAATAACTGCCCTATTTAGATCGTACAAAATCAGGGTGGTGGCTTCAGCAGTTGAAACAATCCACCCGCAATACTGTCTCCCTCTTCTTCTACCTTTCACAAGATTTTAGATATAGAATCATTTTGAGTATTCAAAGCTCCTATATAAATGTTATTTGTATTTCATTCCCAACTCATGCATGTTTCTCTGGAGGAAAAGCAAAGCAAAGACGTTATAAGAGAAATAAATAGATGTGTGTGTTGTTGTTCCCGAACCCAGATGGCAGGCAACCATAAATATAGATTCCTTTATGGGTATTCTTCAAAGCAGCTAAACCACTTCTGTAAAGCTCTAATTGGCAGGAAATGCATCTTCAAATGGTGCTAAGTATTCATTGCCAACAGCAAGAGCCCAGGATACCTGGAGTTGTTAAGCAAATCAATGCACTGATTAAGTCAGACTTGCTTTTTATATTCTTACAGATGCAGAGGTGGCCTTTTTCATATTTAAAGGCACCCCCTTTAAAGCAAAAACCATAACCATGTGAAACAATGGCCTGTTCTCCACATGAAAGACTGGCAATTACTGGCCACTAAAATATATTTCATTATTATTGGCTTACTTCAGTTGGTATTAGGATCTATGCATATTCCGTTGTGCCTGTCTTGTTACTGTATTGTAACAGTTGTCTAGAATGATAAACATTCAGCTTGCTGGAATTTATCTTTGTAATTGTACAGCCATACACTTAAGCGGCATTGCAATAAATAAATATTGATTACCTCATTGAAACCAACAATTGCATTACAATCGTTTGACAAGAGACATCTGAGGGTTATGGCTTTTGCTTGGATCAGAAACACAATAGCAGAGCTTGGAAGAAGTTGCTTGTCTGGATTATAGCTTCCAGAATCCACCAGCTACAGATTTTAAAAAGGGAGAAACTGTGCATTTGGCGAAAGAATCAGTTTTATTCCAAACTTCAAAAGAGCTGTCCAAGGTTCTGAACCCAAGCTCCTAAATGCATTGAACTCAACTTGGACAGTTAAACTTCATGCTAAATCCAGAGCAGATTTAAGGGTGGAGGTCAGCATTTTGGATAGGCACCTTTTATTTATTTATTTATTTATTTATTTCCCACATTTGTACCTCGCACTTCTCACCCTGGAGGGGACTCAGGGCAGCCTCACAACAGGCAGCAATTTGATGCCGACAAAATAAAACTACAAAATAACAGTTGCAATTAAAACCAAGTAATTAAAATATCCATTACTAAAACATCAATTAAAATCACAAAAAATCAAACCATAGTCCAAGGTCTATCCAAATTGGCATTGAACTGCTGCTGATTTGTAAGTCGCTTTGAGTTGCCTTCAGGCTGAGAAAGGCAGGATAAAAATACTGTGAATAAATAAATCACATTAAATCACTCTCATTATTGCATTGCTACATTTACTGCTTGAATGTTTGGCTCCACAGCCATGTCTAGAGTTTTTTTCCTGATGGACAGGAGGGAGGGGGCTGAGGGAGTTACACAGATGAGGGGCCACCACTGAGAAAGTCCTGTCTCTCGTCCACACCAGTTATGCTTGCAAAGGTGGTGGGACTGAGAACAGGGCCTCCCCCGACAATCTTAACCTCTGATCATAGAGGTTATGATCATAAGTGGATCATAGAGGGAGATACATTTGGACAAGTAAGCTGGGCCTGAACTATTAAGGGCTTTATAGGCTAAAGCTAGCCATTTGAATTGTGCTCGGTAGCAGACTGGCAGCCAATAGAGCTGGTGTAACAGGGGGGTTGTGTGCTCCCTGTACGCCACTCGAGTAAGCGATCTGGCTGCTTCCCATTGGACTTTCTGAAGCTTCCAAACAGTCTTCAAAGGCAACCCCACATAAAGCACATTACAGTACTCTATTTGGGATGTAACAAGAGTGTGGAACACTGTGGCCAAGTCTGACTTCCCAAGGTATGGGCACAACTGGCACACAAATTTTAAATATGTGAAAGCTCATCTAGCCACTGCTAAGACCCGGGGTTCCAGGCTCACTGAGGAATCTAGGATCACTCCCAAGCTGGAACCTTTTAAAGTTTGGTCTACAGTGCAGAGCAGAGTTCAGCACCAAGGATAGCACAATTTTTTAGAGTTGAGACTAAAATCCCAAAGGATATGGTGTAATCTTGAAATGGAAAACTATCTACCACTGCATCATGGCTGAACACGGATTTCTCTATGTGATATGTGGAAAGGCCTCAAAATGCAAAGATTCCAGGATGAAAACATCTGTATGGTTTTCTTTTAGGAAAAAAACAAAAACAAATAGTGCCTTTATTATGGAAAAACGTGCATCTTTCAGCTACTGAGCATTTAGAGGATCAAGTCTGTCAGCTCATAAAATGTAATCAAATGCCTTGTAAAAGAAAACAGGGAAGTGCCTGTCAATTCAACCATAAAGGGTTTTTGTTTTGTGGGTTTGCTTTTTTCTTTTCTTTTCTTTCTTTAGCAGCTTCAGTCTATCATTTTTGTCTCATATCTGGCTGTGAAGATTCTCCGATCTCTTTCAGAATGAATCACAGTTTAGAAAATGTGAAGCATTACACACTCAATATCTGGTTGAAAATAAAAACAGGAGCTGGATTCAACCTTGATGTACTACATCTGAACAAGAGATCTAGTGCAATACCAGTAAGTTCCAACTTAGTTTCAAGAGGTTTGAACGAAGCTACTTTGCAGGGGCAGAAACACTGCAATGTGCAATATTCTCTGAAATATTAGTATTTGAGAAATGATGAAAAAATTGATGTGTGTGTGTGTGTGTGGGGGGGGGATATAATTTGTATGGGGCGGAATCTACTCCCCCATAGCTCTATCCCTGAGCACATAAAATCCTTAAGGATTTATAGAATATGGAGAGACAATATTGCACCATTGCCTAAATACATCTCTTTTAATTTAAAATTTTTAACATGATACAATTTCATTGTTACATTGACTATTCCCAGCTTTATACTCCCTCATCCCCACCATAAATTTAAGGTAAAGGTTTCCCCTGACATTAAGTCTAGTCGTGTCTAACTCTGGGGGGCGGGGTGGTGCTCTTCTCTATTTCTAAGCTGAAGAGCCAGCATTGTCCATAGACACCTCCAAGGTTATGTGGCCAGCATGACTGTATGGAAAGCCATTACCTTCCCATAGAAGTGGTACCTATTGATCTATTCACATTTGCATGTTTTCAAACTGATATATTAGCAGAACTGCTAGGAGCTCACCCTGCTGCCCGGATTCGAACCACCAACTTTTTGGTCAGCAAGTTCACCATACACATAACTATAATAAATATCCTAAAAGCACCAGATATCATTTGATCTTGAAAGCTAAGCAAGGTCAGCCCTGGTTACTACTTTGATGGGAGAACACCAACAGACACCAGGTGCTATAGGCTGTATTTCAGAGGAAGGAACTGGCTAAACCACCTCTGAATATTCCTTGTCTAAGAAAACCCAATGAAATCAATGAGGTTGCCATATGTTGAGAGGCAACTTGAAGAGACATACTCACAGTGTTGAACTTACTGAGCACACCTCTCCCAGTGCTCATGTTCCTGCTGGTTGTTCACACAAAGTGGGAGTTGTAGTTCTGTAAGTTTCAAAGGTATTTAGCCTTCTCTGCCAAAGAATGTTGGTGCTTCTCTAAACTACAAATCACAGGATACCACTGAGCCATGGTAGTTAAAGTGGTATCAAACGGCACTCTTAGATGCACCCATATAGTCTTCTTCAGAATTTACATTTATCTATCTATTTATTTATTCATTCATTCATTTATTTATTGTGTCAGAAATGATTTGAGAAACTTCTGGTGTGTGTTGGAGTTCAGGTTGTGATTGTGTTTCAGGATCAGGGTGCTTTGGATGTGGAGTATGATGTCAATGAGGTTCAAGATGGCAATGGTTTGGTCAATGATATTGATGCAGAGAACGACATAGAGACATCTGTTCAAAGTGTGGTTTCCCATGAGAATGTTCCTACAGAGTATAGGGATGATGGTTTACTCCCAGAAAGTTCCCAGGATTTGGGGTTTGAAAACAACTTGGCAACTGCAGAAACTAATGAGCATATAGACAGGCGGGTAGAAATTAGCCAAAACAGACAGCTCGACCAAGGCCTTTGGCATTCTGCCAGGCTTTGACAGAAAAAGATAAGAGGCATTTAGGGAACGAAACCAATTTCTGAGTGCTTGGAATGGCTTAATGAGGGGGTATAAATCTCCAAGCATGGGAAATACAGTCAGATGAAGCATCATTTCTAATCCTGCTAAGTTCTCATTCTTGTCTCATGGAAGCCTTTGCTGGGAAGATTCATGTTTAAGGATTTCTTGTTTCATGGTTTGACTCTTTGTCTCTTGTGATTAGATCCCCATGCCTTGGCTCAACATTTCCTGGTTCTTTGGATTTTGTTAGAGAAGTCTGGACTTTGTTTTTGGACTTTGCCAGACCCTACCTTGGACTAATCTGTTCCTGTTTATCTTCTTACCTAATTGGATTTACCTATTCCTTTAAAGTGCTTTTTTACTTTGCTGCTTTTACTTATCTTCAATAAAAAGGATTGTTTTTCCCTACTCAACGTGTGGTGTTTTAAAGTCAGAGAGTTATTCCTGTCCTGGAGTGCAACAGTGTGAGAGAATTGGCTGTCTGCAGAGACATTGCCCAAGGGATGCCCAGGTGTGTTGCCATCCTGTGGGAGGCTTCTCTCCTACATGGAAAGCTGGAGCTGACAGACGGGAGCTCACCCCATTTCACAGATTTGAACCGCCGATCTTCAGGTCAGCAGTTCAGCCAGCACAAGTGTTTAACTCATTGTGCCACCCCAATAAAAATGAAGCTGATATATACAATGAGTCTCAACTACTAATTAGTTTGATACCAGGTTCTATAATACTCCGTATAAAAATCTACAGCACATCAGTTAGGCCAGTGAACCACATTCAAAGGTAATGGATTCTTACTGTACCAATATTCATATTCTTATAATCTAATTCAAACCTAAGAAAATTACCTGCAAAATAGAAAGAAAAAATATATAAAATGTCAACCACAATCCACATAAAAACATAAAAATGTAACAGATAAGAAAAATTAGGATTTTTAATTATGCAACTGTGTTTCTTCTGCCAGTGTGGTGTTTGCTATGTTTATACTCCTTGCCATTAGCTTATTTTTTTTAATTCTCTCTCTCCCTCTCTTGCCATATGTGTGTGTGTTTCTTATGCAAATGCTCAAACCAGGATCCTTTAATCCATGCTGGGTTGATTGGCAGGACTGCCTCTGACAATTTTCCTCTCTGTTTTATTTCCTCTACCCGCATCCTTTCAATTGTACCCCTCCCATCAGTCAAATTGAACCAGTTCCTTCAATTGGTTAAGCAGTTGGTATTATTTTTAAAAATGGAAGCAGTACTAATCTTCACATTCTATTTCTCTGCATTTTTTCATGTGCTCAGTTAGCGTGTTTGGTGTGTCTCAGTTATGTGGGCCACTAAAAACATTCTTGTATCATCGGGCTTTTAGGAAATGAACACAGTGGTTTTTAATTATGTGCTGCACTGTTTTATGGTTTACAGTCTTTTAATTAATTTCAATGTTTTAACTGTATGAATAGTTTAATTACTTTTTATTTTTACTTTCATCTTTTTAAAAGTTTTATCATTGTTTTTAATCTGTGTTGCTTTTACATTGTTAGCCACATTGAATCCCATTGCATCTTGTATTTTGAATTTCAAAATCCCAGATACCCCAAAATCCGAAATTGTTCACATGAGTGGCTGAGGCAATGAAACCATTGCTTTCTAAGGTTTCAGTGCTCACATACTGTATTTCATCACATAACAGCCACTACGGGGGCTGCTCTAAAGGACAATCACATGGGGAGGGGTGAGATTATTATGCGAAGAATAGAAAACTGTCTAAACCGGGAACCCCCAAAGGGGGTGTGACTATTATGTCATAGGAACACTAATGCAATGAAATACAGTATTTTTGATGCACAAAATTATTAAATATATTGAAATCACATTCAGGCTATGTGTACAAGGTATAAAAGAAAAATAAATGTAATTTTTATTTCTGGGTCCCATCTTCAAGATATTTCATTATGTATGTATATGAAAATACAGGTATTCCAAAATCCAAAAGATCCAAAGTACTTCTTGTTCCACACATTTTGGAATACTCAATCTGCTCTATTTCTCAAGCTCATAACTGCAGCACTTTACATGGTAGATTAGAATTCATACCATCTAATTCCCCATATAAAACATCCCTACCACTAGAAAATCTGGATGCTAGAAATAAGGCTTATTTGTTTTATTTATTTATTTACTTCGCTTGTATACCGCTCTTCTCAGCCCTTAGGCGACTCAGAGCGGTTAACAACAATTCCAATAGACACAGTACAAAATCATTGAACATTTAAAAGCAAAGTGATTAAACATTAAACATCAAAACAACAATACATCAATTTAACAAATCCATCACGTCTCATCAATAAAATCAGAATCCAGTCTCCATATCCATTTTCCGTGTTCCAATAATCAATTGCACTGCCTAGTTGAATGCCTGTTCGAACAGCCAGGTCTTCACTCTCCTCCGGAATGCCAGTAGGGAGGAGGCTGATCTAATGTCCGTAGGAAGGGTATTCCACAGCTGAGGGGCCACCACTGAGAAGGCCCTGTCTCTCGTCCCCGCCAGGCATGCTTGTGAAGCTGGCGGGATCGAGAGCAGGGCCTCCCCAGATGATCTTAGTGTCCTAACTGGTTCATAGGAGGAGATGTGTTTGGACAGGTAAGTTGGGCCAGAAGCTTGGGAGTGATCCTGGATTCATTGCTGAGCCTGGAACCCCAGGTCTTGGCGGTGACCAGGGGAGCATTTGCACAGTTAAAACTTGCATGCCAGCTGCCCCCGTACCTTGGGAAGTCTGACTTGGCCACGGTAGTCAACACTCTAGTTACATCCAATATAGACTACTGCAATGCGCTCTATGTGGGGTTGCCTTTGAAGACTGTTCGAAAGATTCAAATGGTTCAGCAGGTGGCAGCCAGGTTGCTAACTGGAGCAGCAACTCCTCTGTTGCTCCAGCTCCACTGGCTGCCAGTTTGCTACCAGGCACAATTAAAGTGTTGGCTTTAGCCTATAAAACCCTAAATGGTTCCAGCCCAGATTACCTATCTGAATGTAGCTCTCCCTATGAACCATCTAGGAATTTAAGATCATCCAGGGAAACCCTGCTCTTGATCCTGCCTTCTTCACAGGTGCGTCTGGCAGGGACAAGAGACAGGGCCTTCTCAGTGGTGGCTCCTCAACTATGGAACACCCTTCCTAGGGAGATTAGATTGGCTTTCTCGCTCCTATCATTCCGGAAGAATCTTAAGTCATAGCTATTTGAGCGGGCATTTGAAAATACGGAGTAACGGATATAATAATGGAATAACTATATGGTGGAATTGGACGTTGTTTTAATGATTATCGATTGAAGTATGTTTCATTATAATGTTTGATTTTATTATTGCTGATGTTTTTTATATTGTATATTGCAATTGTGCCCTTGGTGGCATTGAATTCTTGCCTTGTAAACTGCCTCGAGTTGCCAGAAGGCTGAGAGGGGCAGTATAGAAATGTAGTAAAAATAAATAAATAAATAAATAGTGTATGTACATTTTGGTTTGCCAGTTTGACTGTATCTCTTTGGTGTGGGAGGGGCTTCAGACCCTGGACTCCATTTTATATTCAGTTTTGCATCAGACCTCAATTGAGGTGGATGCATGTTGTTTGGACTTCAGCAGAGAAGTTTGACTTCAGTGAGTACAGTTATACAGTCTGGACTATAACTATACTTAAAGACATTGGACTACAAAGTAGTATGCTGCATAAATAAAAGAAGCTTGTTAGAAAACATGAGATGTTATTTTTAAAGAAGGCTACTTTGGGTTTTTTTTAATTATCTCTGAGTGTATATTTTAACTAAGAGATTTTAAGGGAGTGTATAACTTTTGGGCAGTTACAACTGCAAATTCAACCATCCTCTGCTAACCAAATATATTTTTGTAGTGGCATATCTTTATCCTTGGCAGTTTAAAGACATGGTTCTTCAGTTTAACAGTTGGGTTACCTGTGTACCATTACACAAATGCTTGTGAATATCACTTGTTCAAAGAGTTGACTTCTAACAAGGTCATGCTTTTCTTGACTAGTGGTTTTCAAAAGGTGGTCTCCACATGTTCATGAAGATTTACATTTGCCAAATGGAGGTGACATCATTTTAACCTTTTCAATATGGTAATGGTGCAGTTAATTCCAATGGGTTATGGAATTTCCAGTATCTAAAGACTGGAAAATATGATGCACATATAACTAAAACTAAATATTCTCATTAAAGCATACCTTTGCAGTATTAACAATCTTTTAAAAATGGTAAAATAATAAAGTTCTTTCCAAAATAGATCTGACCAATGAAATACTTTACTGGAGAATTATTGTTTACATACTGTATGTAAGAAACATAAACCACCTATCAAGCCCGATTGTGCTCTTTCATGAGACACCTGAATTTGTTCAGTCAATTTACCCATCAAGGTTAAATCATGTAGCTTTCTGTACTATTGAGCTAGCTCAAGTCTGTTATTATTTCTCAATTTCTAAGCAATTTCTAAACACACTGCCATCAACTAAAGTGAAGGGCTTCGATCTTACACAGGCTTCCTGGGGAGAAAGTCCTACTTAAGCCAATAAAGGTTACCCTTGGGGGTTGCTTCATGACCACATCCCATTAAATGTAAATCTGGGAATGTGGTGCTGTTCCTTGACCAATGAGGATGCTCCCTGCTTTGCTGTGAAGCTTGTTGAATGGAGTTGTTGAGAAGGTGAAATAGGACAAGCCCAACCATTGGAGTGAAGAAGTGTCTGTGTACTTTCCTTGTTTGCAGGCCAACCCCCCTCCACCCGAGATACCTCAAAAGGTCCAGACATCCCCTCCAAAAAAGAAAGAAAGAAATCAGATGATTTATTTAAACAGTTTGTTGTTGTAATATAACTTTCAAAATACATACAATATGAAATTACTGTTGATGAATTGTTGACTTATATTACATAGCTCCCCTAAACTTCTTTCCCCTACTATACCTAGTCAACTTCCTTTAGTGCTAATGCGCAAAGATTATACACAGCCTGTATTTTATACCTTTAATATAAACCCTTGTACTGGCAGTATTGCTGACCAAAAGGTTGACAGTTCAAATCCGGCCAGCAGGGTGAGCTCCCATATGCCAGCTCCAGCTTCCCTTGCGGGGACATGAGAGAAGTGTCCAACAGGATGGTAAACCACCAGGCATCTCCTAGACAATGTCCTTGCAGATGGCTAATTCTCTCACACCAGCAGTGACTTGCAGTTTCTCAAGTCACTCCTGGCATAAAAAAAATCTTCAAATTTCACATGTATCTATGTTTTCTTTCTTTTCAAATAAAGGTATGAATTTATCATAACTTTTCAGGTGATTTGGGGTCTCCATAACTTATCATATTTCATTGCATAACACATGCACAATGCACTTCTTATAGCAACACCAGAGGCACTCCAAGTGGCCAGCTACTGGTCAAAGGACATTTAATCAACTACGAAGTTTGCAAACTTTGTGTTTTGTTTTTTTTAATACAGTACAACTGTTTGGTTCACTTCTGACACAATAAATAAATAAATAAATAATAAATCACACAACAGTTGCTCCCCCTTTTGAGGAAGGCAAAATTGTTATTTTGCACTTCCCAGTATAATAGTTGCAACCTAATTCAATCGCTGGGCCAAAGGAATTAAGGGTGAGACTGCTCTTTTTGGTGCTGTGAGACTATTTTCATTTTGGCATTGGGGGGTGGGGGAGCCACTTGGGCGGGTGATGCTTCATGTGCTCGCATAGCTGCACCCTTAAAGAAACTATTATGGGGTGAAAAAGCCCTTCAAAGGGTTTTTTCACTGCATAATCGTCACCACCAAAAGGGAAAAGCGTGGTGTGCAATTATTATGTGGTGAAATCCTGTATGTAAAACTACCTCCAAATATGGTGCTGAAATTGTAGAATCATAGAGTTGGAAGAGATTCCAAGAGCCATCCAGTCCAACTCTCTGCCATGCAGGAACACACAATCAAAACACTCCTGACAAATGGCCATCCAGACTTTGCTTAAAACCTCAAGAGAAAAAGAGGCTCCACTGGATGCCAAAGCAGAATATTCCCCTGCCTAAGAGCTCTTACAGTCAGAAAATTCTTCCTAATATTTGAATCAATTGCTCTGTTTCTTAGTCTTCAGAACAGAAGAAAACACACTTAACACGTCCTCAATGTGACATCCTTTCAAATATTTAAACATAGCTATTATGTTCCCTCTCAGTCTTCTTTTCCCCAAGATACCTAGCTCCCATTCCTCATAGGGCTTGCCTCCCAGACCTTTAATCCATTGGTTGCCCTTCTTGGGACACATTCTAGTTTGTCAGTATCTTTCTTGAGTTGTGGGAACCAGAACTGGACACAGCATTCCAGGTGAGGTCTGACCAAAGCAGAATAGATTGGGACTACAACTTCCCTCGATCTTGAAACTATACTCCTTTGAATCACATCGACATTTTTAACTGCCTCATCAAACTGTTGACTCATCTTCTAAGTTCCTATTGCATATACTGTTTTCATGCCAGTGACACCCATCCTCTTTTGGTGCATTTCATTTTTTCTGCTTAAGTATAGTGCATTGCATTTTTCCATACTGATATTAATTTTGTTGTTTGGGCCCAGCTCTCTGTTAAAGTCATTATATATTCTGATTCTGTCCTCTGAGGTGTATCCCAAATTTGGTGGCATCTGCAAATTTGATCAGTATGCCTTCTATTCCATCATCCAAATCATTGATAAAAATGTTGAATAGCCCTGGGCTCAGGACAGACCCTTGTGGCACCCACTAGTTAATTCTCCCCAAAATGAGGAGGAGCCATTGGTGAGCACCCTTAGGTTTGACCAGTCAACCAATTCCCAATCCACCTAACAATAGCATTGTTTAGTCCACATATTATTGGTTTCTTTGGTTGAGGGCTTCACTGAAATCAAGATATTCTTCACCCACAACATTTCCTTCATCTACCAAGCTTGTGAGGTAAACATAAAGTTTTCCCCTCAGCATGAAGTCTAGTCATGTCCAACTCTGGGAGGTGGTGCTCATTTCAATTTCTAAGCCGAAGAGCCAGTATTACCCATAGATACCTCCTAGGTCATGTGGCCAACATGACTATATGGAGCACTATTACCTTCCCACAGAAGCAGCACCTATTGACCTACTCCCATTTGCATGTTTTTGAACTCTTAGGTTGGCAGAAGTTGGTGCTAACAGCAGGAGCTCACCCCACTCCCTGGATTTGAACAGCCAGCCTTTTGGTCAGCAAGTTCAGCAGCTCAGCGGTTTAAGCTGCAGTGCCACTGGAGGTTCCACAAAAAAGAGCCAAGGTTAGCCTGGCATTACTTATTTTTGTGTTTTTGCACTTTACACTTTGAATTCAGTAACTGGTAACTGAAGTAAGCTGAGAACAAAGTAAAAAAGAGAGGTGAGAAGTAGTGACATTTTAAATTTTAAAAGTTGAGCATTTAGAGCATTAAGCAGGTTTGCTATATTAAATAGGGACAAATGGAGCTGCAAAGGTACATCTGTATTCACTGGTTAATGAACTGACATCAAATGGTTAGCAATCGGAATCTGTTAGATGTTCTTCCATTTTAAACCTCTTCATAAAAAAAGCTCACCTGGGAATCAACAGAGAATGTCCAGCTCTGCTTTCTTTCCACAGACTCTATTTGTAACAAACACAGCACTGGAAAGAGTCTTCTGTTTCACTGCATTTGAAAAACCACAAGGCACTAAAAAATCCAAAAGAAAAACATAAACTCTAATCCTTAGTGAACCATAATTTACTTTCCCTGCCAAATCTCCACCAAGGCACAAACTACAAACTGAGGGATTGACAGATTTATCCTCGTAAGTCATTTTTGCTCCATGGCTTAAGAAGAATTAACATTTCATAGCCAATCAAGCAGCCCAGAATAATTGTTTCTTTTTCAGGACCCATTCTGATGCTGTTTATACTAAAACTGCACAAGTGTAATAATAGCTGATGAACTCATTTTCACTCCACTGGCTTTTCTTGGCAACAGCATCTGTTCCAAAGGATTCTGAAAAGCCACAGACACACTCAGTTCAGTATGTATATCCACAATCTGGGTGTTGATATAGGACTACCTCTGCTTTTAGAAAGATAATCATATTGTAGTTTTTTTTTAATTTTGAGAAGGACTAAACAGAAATCCTAATAAATACCTGGGGAGCTTGACAAAGAAACCCGGCAGTCTCACAAATGTCTTGGGATATGAAAACATGCATATAACTTCAAGATATCAAAACTTCTCCTTTCTAAATTGAGAGAGTGATATTTAGGCAAGTGTACCAGTCAGGAAGTCAGTATGGTATAGTGGATTGAGCACTGGACTGTGACTCTGGAGATGGTTATATCCCACTCAACATGAAAACCACTAGGTGACCTTGGGCAAACCACACACTCTCAACCTGAGAGGGAGACAGACAAAGGCAAACCTGGGTTGATGTGAGTTTTCCGAGATGTATGGCTATCTTCCAGAAGCATTCTCTTCTGATGTTTCACCCACATTTATGATAGGCATCATCAGAGGTTGTGAGGTCTGTTGGAAACTAGGCAAGCGAGGTTTATATATGTGTGGAATGTCCAGGGGTGAGAGAAGGAACTCTCGTCTGCTTGAGGCAGGTGTGAATGTTGCAATTGGCCACCTTGATTAACACTGAATGGCCTTGCAGCTTCAAAGCCTGGCTGGTCCTTTGTTGGGAGGTGTTAGTTGACTTTGATTGATCCTTGTCTGGAATTCCCCTGTTTTTGAGTGTTGCTCTTTATTGACTGTCCTGATTTTAGAGTTTTTTAAATACTGGTAGCCAGATTTTGTTCATTTTCATGGTTTTCTCCTTTCTGTTGAAATTGTCCACATGTCTGTGGATTTCAGTGGCTTTTCTGTCTAGCCTGACATGGTGGTTGTTAGAGTGGTCCAGCATTTCTGTGTCCAGGTTGATTCATCAGGTGCTCTGCTATGGCTGACTTCTCTGGTTGAATTAGTCTGCAGCGTCTTTCCTATTCCTTGATTTGTGTTTGGGCAATGCTGCATTTGGGGGTCCCTCCGTAGACTTGCCTACAGCTCCATGGTATACAGTAGACTCCTGCAGAGGTGAGAGAATCCCTCTTGTCCTTTGCTGAGTGTAGCAATTGTTGAATTTTTTTAGTGGGTATGTAGATTAGGTTGTGTTTCTTCATCAGCTTTCCTATGTGGGCAGTGGTTTCATTGATGTATGGGAAGAACACTTTTCCTCTGGCTGGATCTCTTGGGGCTTATTCTTGGTCTTCCAGCCAAGAAAATCGCATGTTAGAGTCATCTTAAACTTGCCATATATCTTAAGAAATAGTCATATTCCATTACCATTTCTTCACAATTTGCATGTACACATCTAAACAAAGGCAAACATTTTTAAAAGTTAAATTTGTTCATTCCTTTGGTCATGTTTGTTGAAAAAGAATAGGGTTCCACAGTCACCTATGTACCCACTGCCAAGACACTACACTTGGAAGGCCATCATACTCAGACAACGAGAGATCACCTAAATAAGTAAGTAACTTACCTGCAGCTCTTCAATACAAGGCATACATTGATATTACCTTAATCAGACCAGCCAGAAAGTACAGAAAGTTTGATATTAGTCTTTGAGGCAGACTGGATTCTTTTTCAGGCAATCCATACACATCATCTTTGCCTTGAGCCCCCGATGGCGCAGTGGGTTAAACCCCTGTGCCGGCAGGGTTGAAGACCGACAGGTCGGGTGTTCAAATCCGAGGAGAGTGCGGATTGAGCTCCCTCTACCAGCTCCAGCTCCCCATGTGGGAACATGAGAGAAGCCTCCCACAATGGTGGTAAAACATCAAAACAACTGGACATCTCCTGGGCAACATCCTTGCAGACAGCCAATTCTCTCACACCAGAGGTGACTTGCAGTTTCTCAAGTCACTCCTGACATGACCAAAAAATAAATAAATATTTGCCGTGATGAAGATGACAATGGAATTCAAAAACATCATCTTTGCCTTGAGGAAGATGACAGTGGAATTCAAAAACTACCATAATTGTTGGCTTCTTGTTGGCCTATTTGAGGCATCACCAATATGTACTTTGGATTTTTGTTGTTGAGGTCATTGTTCATGTGTGTGCACGCACTGGGATGGTGTCAGCAACCCCTCCATTTCCAAGTAGACTTAAGTATGCAGTCCTATCCCCAATTTTAGTTTTTCATATTTCAGACAGGTGCAACTTTGGCTAGGGCCACAGTAAAGGTTGTAGAGTGTTTTGCACATCAAAAATGTGGCATGGATGTTACAGCTCATAGCAGCTTCAAGGATCAAACCAATGAAATACTTGGAGCTCCATGGAATGAGGATGAAAGCAGGAAGTCTGGTCCTGAACTCTCTTACCTTAACTCGAAACCTCTATCAATGTTGCTATATGGATCACCAAAACAGTGTCAGAAAGGACCCTAATGAAATACACAATAAATCCAAACCACGTCTTGCATGTGCTGTGGTCTAGAACAGAGCAGGTGATCCTATTTCAAGCAAACTAATCAGATTTAAAGGCAAAACAAAATAAAGAATCCAGATTCTCTGTCCTGCATTGCCTGAAGTGTCAATGAGAGTTTGGGCTTAAATATCCTGAAAGCACCGGATCCTGTCTGGTTTTGCAAGCTAAGCAGAATCAACCCTGGTTTAGTCCTGGAATGGGGCGCCACACACTAAAACAGGTACTATAGGCTATATTTCAGAGGAAAAAACTGTCAAAACCACCTCTGAGTATTCCTTGCCTAAGAAAACCCTATGAAATTCATATGTCTGTTTCCGAGGGTTTTCTTAGGCACAGAATACTTGAAGACACGCACACAAACTATTTTTTCTTGTCTGTATCCCTATCCTCAAAATAAAAAGAGGAATAAATGAGTGTCCCTGCAGTTGGAAAGTTCAAAAGCCCAGTTCCAGGTGCATTGCTTAATCTCCAGTCTTTCTGGAGCAGCAAGTCTGAGGAAGGCAAGCTTTGCAGCATTGCTGTGCCCTGCTCCCACCATCCAACCCCCTACTTTTGACTACCAGCCAGAAGTGCAGGTGGGAACAGCAGGTGTGTGCTTGGCTCCCCTGCGGCAGAATGTTTCCATTAGCCACCTCTGAAGCAACCGGCTTCACCTCTCCCTAAATGCAAACCCAATGCCCATAAGGCATGATTAAGAATGACACCATGCAGTTGGCTGGGTAGGCCGGCCAGCCCCTTTGTGGTCGGTTGGGGAGCAGGGAGAGATTATTTAACTCCTGACTGGTTATTACCATCCTCTTCCTCACTACTGCTATGAGACACAAAAGCAGAGGCAGATGGGAAATATTGATTATGTGCCTACTGCCAAACAGGCTTCTGGGATTGGCTATTTTTCAGGCAAGATTCCCTGCCCTTTAGTTATAATCTAGGAATGCAGTTGCCTTCCGTTCCCTCCATCCGCACCTCCCCAGCTCATTCCTCTCAGGCCGAAGTGTCAGGACATGCCACGTCAGCTGTGTCTCAGCACTGCCTCTTTATTTAGAACGGGGCACATTGTTTTACTGCTTACAGCCACCATTAATATACACATATGCACACATATTCATACAGGCATATATAGCTCATTCCAGTGGCAACAGGACTATGCTGAAGCAGGTATAACTGTGTTTCCAGAACCATCTGTAACATTCGGTGTTGCACTCAAGAGAAAATGCTAAGAGATCAGCTTATCAAGCAAAAGTGTCAAAAGTTACACCTGTTTGTTTGCATCATCTTCACTGTTATTTCTCAGATGAGTTTTTTTTCAAAACAAAGATGCAAGACAGGAATATATATATATGGAAAGTAGCCTTGTTTTCTTAGACATAATTATGCAGGGTTGATTTCGAATGATTTCATATGCCTGGGGCAGTCACTGAAGTCATACAGGGCAGAGAGAGATATAGATGGAGGAGACGGTCCTAGTGACAACAAAAAAGGGAGTGAAACAGAGTGCTTATCAACTAGAGTTGTGCATGGGACAGTTTCCCTTTGTTTCAACCATTCTTTCATTACTTTCGTTACCTTTAGAAGCATGTAAAGGGAAGTCCCCTCCTGATAGAAAAATCAGCTCGATGCAAAAGCAAGCTGGAGTCGATCTTGACTCCTTACCTGCTTTTTGTGAGCACATGGCACTCCATGCCTCCTTGCCTTGGAAAGAGAGTGCATGTATGTGTGGTGTGTAGGCCTAGAAAGCATGTGTATGTGCCTGCCTGCAACCAAGTTACCTCTAGAGTAAGAATGAGAACTTGCCTGTTCCTCCTTGCCTTGGAAAGGGAGTGCATATTTATGTGGCATGCAGGCCCAAACACCGCCTCTCCCTGCCTGCAGCCAAGTGCCTCCTCTAGAGTAAGAATGAGATCTTGCCTGTTCCTCCTTGTCTTGGAAAGAGTGTGCTTGTGTGTGTGGTGTGCAGGCCCAAAGACCGCCTGTTCCTGACTGCAGCCAAGTGCCTCCTCTAGAGTAAGAATGAGAACTTGCCTCCTTGCCTTGGAAAGAGAGTGCATGCATGTGTGGCGTGCAGGCCCAGAAAGTGCCCACATCTTCCTGTATCTGAGCGCCTCTCATCTAGAGTAGAACCAAGTAAGAAGCCTCCTTAAAGCACACACCTGCCTGCAGCTGAGTGCCTCTCCTCTAGAGTAAAACAGCATCAATGCCTAAAATGATGGGAAAGGGAGCCAGGGAAGCCCCCCACCCCATAATGGGCTGATAGAAAATGGATCTTTCAGCATCCCAGAAAATAGATATCTGCCCTCTCAATTTTGGGAGGCTCCCAAAAAATGGACCAGCCCCCCCCCCCCCCCGAAAGCCGCGACATGAAATGGGTCAAGGTTTACCCTGAAAGCACAACCATATTATCAACTGTCTCCTAAATCAAATAACTTGGATAGCCAGGGTGGAAGTCCCCCTGGGTTGAAAATGCTGCTATTAAATTCCAGGTCAGTAATTAGGGGAACAAGTGACATTCAGGGCTTTATTTCAATTTGGTTTCTGATCTGGCCGTGGAATGGAGACAGCTTTGGTTGCCTTGGTGGATGACCTATGCAGTCCCTCAGGGCTCGCTTTAGTCCCCCATGCTGTTCAACAACTACATGAAACCACTGAGAGAGGTAATCTGGAGTTTTGGAGTTTGGTACCATCTATTTGCAGAAGAGACTAAGTACTACTACACCTTTCCACCCTAAGCCAAGGAAGCTGTCCTGGACCCAAACTAGTGTCCTTCAAGAGGGCAAACAAATTGAAACATCAGACAAGGCAGAGGTACTCCTGTAGATTTAGAAGGCAGTCCAGAGAATACGGATTCAGCCTGTGCTGGATGGGGTTACATTTCCCCTGAAGGCACAGGTCCACAGTTTGGGGATACTCCTGGATTCGGCATTAAAACATGGAGGCCAAGGTTTTTACAATGGCTAGGAGTGTTTATATGTTTAAGGCTGTAGATGATATAGTTCTTAGTATTATTTCCCACTTTGTATTATAACAGAAAATGCAGCATATAAATAAGTTTAATCATAATAATATAAAAAGAATCCCTCTGAAGCAGATTATCATTCTGATACTGGGCTTTTTGTAGTCTTTATGCCAACAATTTCATGATTTCTTACCATTTTGGATTCAGGAGAGTCAATTCTGAATATAAATACCACACATTCAGCGTGTTAAACAGATATGCACTTGAACTATTTAATCTGCATGCCAGCTTTTACCACACAGCAACAGCGACCATGCACTAAGAGCAGTAGCTATGTGACATGTTATGTCATGCCGCATAGTGTTCTGCGAGAGGTCTGTAAAACAAGGGAAGGGCAAATGCTTCTGCTGTGCCATCAAAGTGTTCAAATTACACCCTAGCTCCAATGCTTCTCATGCTGCTCTCTTATTTGTAAAAAAAATGGTCCAGCTCTAAGGTAACTCTTTGTTTAAATACATTGGTCTGAAAGGCTTTGGTGTTTTGCACTAAGTAAGCGTTATCCTTAATCACTAACAGAATTAATCATTATTGTGTAATGTCGAAGGCTTTCATGGCCAGAATCATTGGGTTGTTGTAGGTTTTTCGGGCTATATGACTATGTTCTAGAAGCATTCTCTCCTGATGTTTCACCTGCATCTATGGCAGGCATCCTCAGAGGTTGTGAGGTCTCTCTCCTTATATGGCAAAAGGCTTTATTGTAGAATTTTGAACATCACTTTACTTGCATAGGAAATTAATTCAATGGCCATTGCATTAATCTCCTCTAATTTCCAATAAGCTCTGATATCTCCTGTTTGGAGGATTGAATGGAACACTGAACATTTTAATATGTAAGCTATTGTTTTGTTTTCCATATTTGTTGACAGGTTTTAGTTAAAACTCAGTAGATTCTGTCTCTGTAGTTTGAAGCAGCTCTATTCATATGCCATCTGCTCCTTGTGATTTATTTCTCCCAAGTGCCTTGAGTGGAGTTTCCACTTCACTTTCTAAAACTGCAGGCTCATCTTCAAATCGTTCTCCCTTGAATGAATTTGCCATCCTTTCAGCTCCTTCACATAGTTCCTCTAAATATTGTTTCCAGCAGCTTTTTGTTTGAACTTGATCATGTCTTATCCTTTGGTTGAAACCAAAATACAATTGTCTTTCTTGGTCTGCAATCCATGTGGATGGTTCACAAAGAGCCTGGCGTCATTTTTTTATTTGTTGAATATTCTCCTTTGCGTGGATGTCTTTCTTCTTTAACTGTGTTTAGACATTTGATTCCTTTCTCTTTTAATTCTTGATCCTCTCATTCAAGAAGTGCTTTTTAAGTAAAGTTCTTTACTATGGAACGTCTAACTTGTAATCCATTATTTTGTCTCTACTTGAGGTCTGTCCAACCATCTGACTCAGATGCTTCTAGAAGTATAGCATAGTGAAGACACCATTTTTTGTTAATTCTGTGAATTTCATAATCAACAGTATAATGGTTGGAATATGGAATCCTCTTTTCACTATGATTTCTGCTAACCATTATTGATATTGTATTGTCGAAGGCTTTCATGGCTGGAAGCACTGGTTGTTGTAGGTTTCTTGGGCTATATGGCCATATTCTAGAAGCATTCTCTCCTGACATTTCACCTGCATTATTGATATTCCTATTCTATTTGTCCAAACTGTTTAAAAGCCCACCTAAGTAGTGTTCTGTCATGTCTTGGAAAACAAATTTTATCAATTAACTATATGACAGAATTATTTTTGTGATCTGCTCTTCTTTGCATTCTTCTCTTTCACATTTTTCAGATTTCATAAATCTCTTTGGTGCACCTGAAATTAACACTACTTTTATTCTGAACGGTACATTTTCCCCACAACTAAGCATTCCCACAATGCCATACACGACAGGATAATGTTTAGTTATGGTGAAAACTGATATTTCAAGTCACCTGTAGATTTATGGTGGCCTCATGGATTTCATAGGGTTGTTAAAGTAAGGATACCCCAAAGTGGATTTGTCAGATAATTCCTCTAAAATACTTATCAGATTTTAAGATAACATAAAATTCAGATGAATAGCTAATACTCTGGACAGGATCAGAATAAAAAATGACTTTAACAGATTAAAGAGGGGGCCAAAACTAACAATTTAACTAACAGTACTACACTTAGGCAATAAAATGAAATGCACAGTTGTGGGATGGATGTCATCTGCCTTGGAAACAAGACATGTGAAAGGGACTTAGGGACTTAGGAGTTTAGTAAACAATAAGCTGAACATGAGTCAACACTATGATGTGGCAACTAAAAAAACAAATTCAATTCTATGCTACATCATTGTTACTCGACCATATAGACTTAGGGAACCCATTGTCCTGCTTGATTATGCTTTGGTCAGACTTGAGTACTGTGTCAAGTTCTGGGCACCACAATTTGAGAAGGATATTGACAAGATGTAACATGTCCAGAGAAGGGCAACCAGAATGATCAAAGGTTTGAAAGCCAAACCGTATGAGGAATGGCTGAGGGAACTGAGTATGTTTAGCTTGGGGCAAAGAAGACTGAGAAGGAACATGATAACCATGTTCAAATGCTTGAAAGTATGTCACATCGAGAAGAGGACAAGCTTGTTTCTGCTGCTTTGGAGACTAGGAAATGAAACAATTCATTCAAATTGCAGGGAAAAAACATTCCACTTAAACATTACAAAGAATTTCCTGATGGTCAGAACTCTTCAACAGTGGGATATGCTGCCTTGGAGAATGGTGGAGTCTCCTTCTCTGCAGGTTTTTAAACAGAGGTTGGATGGCCAATTGTCAGGACTACGTGGATTATATTTTCCTGAATGGCGGGAAGTTGGACTGGATGATCCTTGTGGTCTCTTTCAACTCTATGAACCTATTATATGAAATTTTGCTTAGAGCACCTGGTATTTGTAGATAGCCTCCCGTCTAAGTACCTAACAGGGCGAACCCTGCTTAGCTTCTAAGATCATGTGGGATTTGGTGCCCTTAGAGGGTTTTTTGTGTATGTGCCAGAAGTGACTTGGGAAACTGCAAGTAGCTTCTGGTGTGAGAGAATTAGCCATTTGCAAGGATGTTGCCAAGGGGACACCCACATGTTTTGACGTTTTACCATTCTTGCAGGAGGCTTCTCTCATGTTCCCACATGGGGAGATGGATCTGACAGAGGGAGCTCATCCACGCTCTCCCTGGATTCGAACCTATGACGTGTCGGTCTTTTGTCCTGCTGGCACAAGGGTTTAACCCACTGCACCACCAGGAGCTCCTGCCTTTACGCTATACAGAGTAGACTTATTTTCCTGAAAAGTTAACTGTATGTTTTCTTCTCTGCATACAATATGCCACATATATAATGTGGAAAGGAAGTTCAGTCTCTTCATTGCATCTCATACATTCATTATTGTCTTCTGTTACATCTATTGCTCTTTCAAAAGAACTTAGTTTTGGGGAACTTGGTGCTCCTAGGATCTCCAGTCAGCATGATCTGAAATAGAGAGGAATGGAGATTTAGTTCAATGTATTGAGAAGATGCGTGAAAATTGAATTAGAAAGAATTATTTATATTTTCAGCATATTGAAAGTTAAGGTGAAGATAAGACCCAGCATTTGAAGAGCAGTCACTGTAAATGCTTCAGCCCTGGTGTGAACGGAGCCTCAGAACTTTACACATCAAAAGGCCCTCCTCAGTGAATTGCTTCCCATATCCAGGATGTGTTTCAGACCTCAGTTTTGCCCCACTTTTACTGCATCAGATGGGCTGTCAATGACCTTTTCAGTGAGTGAATATAGTTAACCATTTACTAAGGAGTCTCTTGCTATAGTGGGCATGTAATTACTTGGTAAATTGACCTCTCTGTCATGTTTCCATCCAAGTCTAAAAGGAGGTTTAAGGCAGAGGCATCCAGATGGAGAAGCTGAGAAGTAATGGAGTGATAAGTTTCTCTTCACCACTTCATATAAAATTACAGATGACAAGCTGGGCTAGTATATGCTGTCTCCAGGTCATTCAGTGTCATATGCGAGAACAATCTCTCTTCCTACTGAATCACTTCAGTCTAAAGAAAGTTGAGGCTCAGAGATGAAGTAAACAAATCCTTATCTTCTTGTAATTATCATTCCAAAGATTGCCTTCTCTTATCTTTTCTCGTGATGACTGCAGATTGGTGGCTGCTAATAACAATTTAGGATCCCAAACCATTAAAAGTCAATATCCTGTTTGATTTTGGAAGCTATGCAGGGCTATCATGGTGAGTACTTGGTGCTGTAGGCTGTATTTTGGAGGAGGAAACTGGAAAAACTACCTCTAGGAAAACCTTATGGAATTCATGGGGTTGTCTGTCAACCATAAGTTGACAGGCAATGAAAGTACATGCATAACCAACTGTGATTTAATTGTGTCAATCTATACACATGATAAAAGTGAAAATGTGTATGTGTGTATGTGGCAGAGGTGTCCACTTACACTAGTAGCCTCTGGCCCCCAGAAACAGGCTATAGTTCCAGGTGCTAAGAAGCCTCCAAAGGCACTGCCTCAATTGACATTGCAGGTTATAGCAAGTCACCCAAGCTCTGCTAATGTCCTCCCCAAACACTAACCACCCAAGGAATGCATTTATTCGGGGACAATTTCATCCTAGCTTTGATGTGTTTCCTCCACTACATCCCAGGGTTTCTTGAATGGAATTTGCATGACCCCGCTCCCTGCCTCTCCCTTAACCCTTTCCTCCCATTTCTTATGGCACACAGCAAACACAGAGGAATTGTTCAGTTTGGGGGACTGACTCAACAGGATGGAAGTTGTAGTTCACCCTGCATCAAGGCAGAGCACTGTGAACCCCTTCAATAATGGACCTGGACCCCATTTGGCACACAGAACCCCCATGATCAGGTTTGGGGGAATTGACCTTGATTTATAGGAATTGTAGTTCACCTACATCCAGAGAACACTGTGAACCCAACCAATGATGGATCTGGGCCAAACTTGGCACACAAACCCAAAATGGACAATTGCGTGTACTGGCAGGGTTTTGGCATGATTGTCCTGGGAATCCGGGAGTTGTAGTTCAACCTTATCCATAGAGTGCTGAACCCAGCTGACAACAGATCTGAACCAAACTTTGAACACAGAACCAAGATGGGCAACTCTGATTACTGGCTGGGTTTGTTGGTGATTGCCCTGAGAATCTGGGAGTTGTAGTTCACCCTTATATAGGTATCACTGAACCCAGCTGATATTGGATCTCGACTACACTTAACACAGACCCAACATGGCCAACTTTGAATAAAGGTTTGGGAAGGATTGACTCATGATTCTGGGAATCGTGGCTTTTCACCACATCCTTATCCAATTTCTATTGGGAGCATTCTTTTTTAAAAAAATGGAAAGACTGGCTTTTTTCTAATAAATAGTGTTAGACATTACCAAACAGATATTACCAATTTTTTTTTTAAAAAAAACAATGCCTTTCTCAACCCTGGCATTGCTGGGTCCCCAAGCTAGTAGTAAATATATCTTACTGCCATCTCATTGGGTTTGATAGTTGAGGCTGACAGGTATGGCAGTCCAATAATTTCCAGAGGGACACATCTTTCCCGTCTCTTGCCCAAATTTTAAACAGTGTATGCATTGTCAGTTTTTGGTGACCTGACTAATTTCATTGGGTCTTCTTATGTGAGGAATTCTGGGATGGCATTGCCAGTTCCTTTTCTGAAATCTAGTCTAGAGCACTGGATACTTTTTGATTCTCTCCCATCCTATTATTAACAAGACCTGACCCTGCTGAGCTTCCAAGATCAGATGGGATCTTGTGCCTTGAGGATATTATTTTCTTGTATGCTTTCAAGTTGTTTCTGACTTATGGTGACACTAAGACAATCCTATCATGGGGTTTTCTTGGCAATATTTGTTCAGAGGGAGTTTGCCTTTGCTGTCCTCTGAGGCTGAGGGAGTTCAGTGGTTTACCATGGCTGAACAGGGGGTTCAAGCCCTGTTGTTCAAAACCATAGCACAACACTCAAACCATTGTCCCATGTTGGCTCTTTTTAAGTTTCTAGGCTAAGCCTCCCCTCCTTACTGGATGGATAGAACCAAATGGATTGGAAAATGCTTTCCCAGAAGGCATAACTTGTAACAAATGAGGTTGTTGTAAGAACTCTTGCTATTTGAAATAGTTTGGAGTCTTTGTTATTATCAGCAACTAGCTACTGCATATATGTTTTGACTATATGTTTCCTACCTAACTTGCCAAAATTCTTTTATACATTATGTCACCTGAACCCAAGATATAGGGAAAGACACAAGAGGATTTTATTCTCCATCCAATTTGTATAAAGTATTAGAGGTAATTTAAGGCTTGTTATTTTATCCTGAGATGAACTTAATGATTCAGATTTAACAATTAATGACTCATGAAGTTCAGACCAGGATTCAAAAATTTTCACCTTAAATTTCCCCGTGTTCTTGTGACTCAGGTCTTCAGGACCATCTGTAGTTACAAAATATGGTAATGAGATGAAGGAAAATATAACACTTCTAAAAACTAAAACATATCATTTTTCTAATATGTAGTGGATGGTGTAAAAATAACTTTAGTATTATCCCTAATCAAGAATAATCAAAACGGGATGAGCACCAACTTCAAGAATTTGTTTGGACATTGATTTAGTAAAAGTAAAGGTTTTCCCTTGACATTAAGTCCAGTCATGTCCAACTCTGGGGAGTGGTGCTCATCTCCATTTCTAAGCCTAAGAGCCGGCATTGTCCTTAGACACCTCTAAGGTCATGTGGCTGGCATGACTGCATGGAGCACCGTTATCTTCCTGCTGGAGCAGTACCTATTGATCTACTCACATGTGCATGTTTTTGAACTGCTAGGTTGGCAGAAGCTGGGGCTGACAGCAGAAGCTCACACCACTCCCTGGATTCAAACTTGTGACCTTTCAGTCAACAAGTTTAGCAGCTCAGCAGTTTAACCGATTGTGCCAACAGGGGCTCCAGACATTGATTTAGAGCCTCAAAAATGCCTTGACCACTTTTAAGCAAGCATTGGATTCATCTGCACTGGGCAAGATAGATATTAAATGGAATTTTACTCAGTAGTTTTCAGCTTTCATTTTTCATACACCTTGACTATGTTTTCTGGGCACCAATTCTGGGCATCGCAGTTGAAGGGAGATATTGACAAGCTGGAATGTGACCAGAGGAGGGTGACTAAAATGATCAAGGATCCGGAGAACAAGCCCTATGAGGAGCGGCTTAAAGAGCTGGGCATGTTTAGCCTGCAGAAGAGAAGGCTGAGAGGAGACATGATGGCCATGCATAAATATGTGAGAGGAAGTTATAAGGAGGAGGGAGCAAGCTTGTTTTCTGTTGCCCTGGAGACTTAGGACGCGGAAAAATGACTTCAATCTACAGGAAAGGAGATTTCACCTGAACGTGAGGAAGGACTTCCTGACTGTGAGAGCTGTTCAGCAGTAGAACTCTCTGCCCCGGAGTGTGATGGAGGCCCCTTCTTTGGATGCTTTTAAACAGGCTAGATGGCCATCTGTCAGAGGTGCTTTGAATGTGATTTTCCTGCTTCTTGGCAGGGGGTTGGACTGGATGCCCCACAAGGTCTCTTCCAGATCAAGGATTCGATATGGGTCAAACAAATGCCTGAGTCTATAACTGTGTGGGGGAAAAAGATGCTGAGCAGTTTTCCTGCAGTCCTTGTTCACCATAATATCACTCATACACTTGTTTTCTATTCACATATAAAAAGATATGCAGTATATTCTATAACTTTATCTAAGAGTTCATTTTGCTGGTAAGACCCATTCTTTTTGCCAATTGTCTTATCTATTTCTCTGTTTGCCTATTTGTATGGTCCTCTGCCATCAACTCCGCTGGACCAGCCATGTTGTCCGGATGCCCGACCACCGTCTCCCAAAGCAGTTGCTCTACTCTAGAACAGAAAACGGAATGTTGGTGAGCAGGAAAAGAGATTTAAAGATGGGCTCAAAGTCAACCTTAAAATCTCTGGCATAGACACTGAGAACTGGGAAGCCCTGGCTCTTGATCGCTCCAGCTGGAAGTCAGCTGTGACCAGCAGTGCTGCAGAATTTGAAGAGGCACGAATGGAGGGTGAAAGAGAGAAACGTGCCAAGAGGAAGGTGCGTCAAGCCAACCCCAACTGAGACCGCCTTCCATCTGGAAACCAATGCCCTCACTACGGAAGAAGATGCAGATCAAGAATAGGGCTCCACAACCACCTACAGACTCACAAGACTTCTGATCCTGGAAGACTATCCTACTTGGTCAACGAGGGATCGCATAAGTAAGTAAGTAAGTATTTGTATGTACACTGATTGAGGACATTTGTCAGTAGTGCAGTATATAAACATCTAAAAAAGGGGAGGGGAGAGCAAATAATTGACTTGCCTGCAGTTGTTTGCCTTGTTCTGACTAAATGTGCAGTGCAAGAAGATAGAGGTGGTTCAGCAGTATACTCTGATGGCCTCAAGCAAAAAGCATGCCAAAGCTTCTGTGATCTTACAGAATGGATCCAGGAGCATTCCCTGCAAGCTTCTAAGGTTCAAGGCTGGTCAGTGCACTCAGCTGTCTCCCAAAGCTCTTGTAACCGTCTCTCTGTCAAGTACAATGGCTTTGTTTTTCCATTCCCAGAGAAGATTAGCATATGCAGAGTATCAGCTGTATTTCTGAAGGTGTCAGCTGGAGCTTCCCAGCCTGACAAAAGTCTAATGGCAGTCTTTGGCCGTGACAGATATACTGACAGTGACAGAACAGGAGGCTGTTAGAAAATGCCCCCAACCCCCAACTGATTGATGTGCTTTGGTGGATCTGGTTTGCATCTTTAGATGTCTGGAATACACGGGACATTATTATTATTCATGTCTTAATAATCTCCTAGGAAACAGAGAATGAAGGAAGGGAGCCCATAACCATAATGGTCTAAAGACAAGTATGTTCAAATTACAAAGTATTGTGTTAATAGGTTGCAAGCAGCTTCTAATTATAATGGAGGATAAATGCCGCGGTGGGGCTGTCAGGCCATTATTGAAATTGCAGTGTTCCTTTTGACTTTCCAAGAAAGAAAGGAAAAACATTGCATAGAGCCATGTCCTCATTTTGCATGAGAGCAGGAAGTTCCTGGACAAATATCGTATATAAATAAAGTCCCTTCCCCTGGTCTGATTTCCCCTTCATCTGAAATTGGCTCTGTTCAAAAGCAAGGTTGATAATATTAAGCTTGTTAAACTAGAATTTCACTCAAATAAATTATGTTTTGTTTCCAAACTCAGCCAGCAACATGATATTCACACCATCACTATATAGACACATATACTTGGGACTCTGCAAATGACCAGGCCATCCCATGGTTGTCTAATTTCAGTTTTGAGTCACATGAAGAGAGGGAGAAGTCTGAAAAAAACTATTGCAACAGAGATTCCTCCCATAAGAATAACAGAAAACAATGCTTAACATAACAAAGCTGTCCAACTACCACCAACCCTTGCACAGCAGAACTAATTGAAACCCATTTCAAGGCTCATAAATAAGGAAAAAAATCATTAACTATTTATTGTCAGATCCCCAAATCCCCATGATTATAGTTCTGGAGAAATGGCTTTTATTTTTTGCATGGGCTTTGCAGGGAGAAGTGGGTTTTCTCTTACATGCAAAAGTTCAGAACAAGCAGAGGAAGCATTTGAGTTCAATTTCTCTCAAACTCCCCTGTTTGTGTTGTTGTTTCTAACCTATGATGACTGTAAGATGACAAACGAAAGGAAAAACAGCATAATGCAGTAATTTAAGCATTAAAGTATGATCCTGGTATAAGGGAGAGTTCTTTAGCACAAATATATGCAATCGTAACACTGCCATTATTATTATATGTGACATAACTTAGAGAGGGGGGACCATATATATATATATCCTCATGAGGCGATGAGGCTGGTACAGGGGAGGCGAGGAATTCTTCCTAATGTTCAGGTGGAATCTCCTTTCCTGCAGTTTGAAGCTATGTGTTCTGGGAAGGGAGATTCCACCTGAACATGAGGAAGAACTTCCTAACTGTGAGAGCTGTTCGGCAGTGGAACTCTCTGCCCTGGAGTGTGGTGGAGGCACCTTCTTTGGAGGCTTTTAAACAGAGGCTGGATGTCCATCTGTCGGGGGTGCTTTTTATGCAATTTTCCTGCTTCTTGGCAGGGTGTTGGACTGGATGACCCATGAGGTCTCTTCCAACTCAAGGATTCTATGATTCTATATGGGTCAAACAACTCAAGGATTCAACGAAATTCCACTCTTTATGTATGAGGAGGACATAGAGGAGTTTGTGGCTTGCAGAATTTGCTACTTCCCAATGGATCAATACAGCTACTAAGAACAATAATACCCAGGTACTGTATACCCTCTTTCCAAAACGAGGTTTAGTACCAGAATACCTTTTAAATTTGAGGTTTTCAAGCAGCTGCTAAGGGTTGCCATAAGTCTGGAGGCAACTTGAAAATAGAAAGACACAAACACACTAAGGGGCTTGAGTGTCATTTTCTTGTTACTTCTACCAGCATCTCTCCTTCTGTGCTCATCACAATACACCAGACTACTCAAATTGAGTTTATTACCTAGCATAGCAACCAAGTGAGAGAAAAATGTTCACCTGCTTAATTTTTGCAGGTTAAAACATTCTTAAACAAGAAGGAGGTCATTGCAAGCCTGTCAAGTGTACCTCCAATGACAACAACCTTTCATTTTCTGTTCCTTAAATATCTGACATAGCCCATCAGAATGTATACATGTACATACACAGAAACATGAGGAAGAGAAATGGGTAAAATTAATTTCTTCAGTGTTTATATCAATCAATTCTTCAAGACCTATCATCATTTATTCATCTAGTCTTCCTGGCACAGACCCACATGACACACAACCTGTTTCAGAAAAGTTGCTGCCATCACAATCTTCTTTGAATGGCTTTATATTTAGAATTAAATAACCCCAATGACCCAATGGATACAAGGGGGAGACTTGGGATATTATCCCATGTGTGTGGGGTAATACCATCATACATCTGAGGTATTATGTCCCACTGCATTAGAAGGCAAATCGGATAGTTTCTCAAATTCCATCACATCTTGGTCTTTCTTGCCTTTTCTCTCAGAATCATCAGATTTATCACACAAACAAGCAATTCACACCCATTCAAGTTTTTTAAAACAAAAAAACTTGGAGATAAATCTGTGGAAATACTAGGCTTTTCCTTCCAATCCTGCAACTCCTGAGGAGAGAGGAGGCACTGATCTGCATCCCCTGCTTCTCTGGGCCCCTCTACATCCTCCCAATCTCATAAGCTAGCCATAGTGCAATTTCAGAAGCCAAGATTACTATGAAGGAGAAACAAAAGGAAAAAAATGATGATATTTCAAATTTTAAAAATATTATGCCAGGCTCACGAAGTAGGATTTTGGGAGATAAATGTCTGTGCTTGGTAGAAGAGAACCCATAGGAATGCCCCTTTCTCAACATCACTGAAGCGATTCGGCATGGGCAAATTTGACAGACCCCCAACCCACAGGTTTTTCCCCATTTATTCCAGTTCTATAGCAATTTCTGACCTCAGAACATGATCTATTCCTATCTTCTTTCTTGCCGTTTCCTGACATATTTGAAATGTTAGAATTTTATTATTTCTTAAGTAACAAGTAGTATAAGGATCAGGGCAGCAAGCAGTAACAGTCAAACCACCTGGCTAGCATTGTGTAATAACAGCCAGGGTGAAATAACTGCTGGGGTAATAAAGGAGCAAAGGACTACTCCTTGCTGAGGACTTGAAAGGTTGGAGTTGGCCGAGGAGTTGGAAGTTTGGAGTTCTGAGAGGCTTGTATATTGAGGAGACTGAAGGTTGGAGTATCAAGAATTGGGCTACAGAACCAGCCTGCTGTAAGTAAGACATCTCTAGTTATCTGGAAGTATCAGGAAAAGAAGGTGGGAGAAGTATTCCAGTCTTTAGCCACTGTAAGAGGACTCTGTATTTATATTTTTGTATAAAGTCTTCTGCAAAGACAAAGATATGAGTTTACTCCTTGATTGGAGGGGGAAAGCATCTGCAGTGGTTGTGAGCGCTGTTGTGACAAGATATGGTGGACCTAGGGAGAAAGTCCCTCTGCATCACGGGATGGGCTCCATCATACATTGTTTCCTTAATGTTGCAAAGTGTCTAGAAATGAGGGGTGGATAAAGAGTGTTGGGGTCTCATTAAACTGAAACTCCCATAATCCCATAGCATTGAGCCTAGGCAGTTAAAATGTCAAGCTGCATTAATTCTACAATATAAATGCACCCACCAATACACACAAAATTAAATGTTAAATGTAATCTGATTATTTATTCTGTTATTGCTGTGTCTAGGCTTTTTCTGTTTTGATAAAAAAATATTACTGTGTTTGACAGTGGAATATACTGCTTCAGAGTATAGTGAAGTCTTTTTTCTGGAAATTTTAAAGCAGGAGCCTGGCTGGTGGCATCTGTTGAGAGGCTTTGGTTGTATGTTTCTGCATGGCTGTAGGTTGGAATTAATGGCTCTTGTAGATCCTTCAAACTTTATGATTGTGTGATTCTATAAGGTAGGCCACTCGGCAGCCACATTGGGAGTGGGGCAACTGGGCCCCTGTCCAGCAGCAGCAAACCCCACTACCATCCAGGCAGGAGTCCCTCAAGGTCCTGCTTTAGCCGTCTGGATAGTACCACCTTTAGAAATACAATTAAAAGTTCCTTTGGCTTCAGAAGAAATACTGCTAGAATGACAATGAAGAATGTGCTTTAAATGCTTTGACACACAAAGACCTTGTCTGAAAAAGATATTTATTCAAAGTGATGGCTGACATCTTGAAACTAGATAGAAATGCCTGTTTCCAGAGATCTTAGTAGCACAGCTTGGAGAAGTTCTGTTTTTGGAAGTCCCATATAAAGATGGGATGCTTTTCAATCAGATCATTGCAAAACCTTCTTTAATATGTAGATGTTTTGGCAAGTATACTACCTGGAAAGTGGACCATCAAGGCATACCTGGTGCTGTAAATGATATTCAGAGGAAGGCAATGGTAAAAGGAATTCACAGTTCCTTTGTCCTGAAAAAGTTTATGAGGTCATCTTTAGTCAGCAAGGACATGCATGCACACATTATATGCATGCACAATAATATTTACTACAACAACTAATGTACTTCTGAGAAAAAAGATATTTTGAAGTTCAACTCTCTGAATATCCAATATGCATAGAATAATCTTTGAAGGTATCATAAAGAAGTAACTATTCCAGGCTCTGATTCTCCGATGTTTTTGTAGGAAATTTAAACCCAAAATATATTTGATATAGGAAGAGGAGCCTTTGACTTTAATATACAAAAGCTAGTTCTACACTGAAGACAGGAAAGCTTGGAGAAGACAATGATGCTGGGGGAAATTGAGGGAAAAAGGAAGAGGGGCCGACCAAGGGCAAGATGGATGGATGGTATCCTTTAAGTGACTGGCTTGACTCAGCCAACAAGGATCTCTGGCCTCCTGGGCTGGTCCATGAGGTCACGAAGAGTCGGAAGCGACTGAACGAACAAACAACAACAACAACAACAGTTCTGCACTGTAGAATTAAAGCAGTTTAACAGTACTTTTAACTGCCATGGGTTGATGCTATGGGATATTGGGAATGGTAGTTTTGCAAGGTTTTTAGCCTTCTCTGGAAGAGTGTTGGGGTCTCATCAAACTAAAACTCCCAGGATTCCATAGTATGGAGCCTTGACAATTAAAATTGCTGTCCAACAGCATTAGTTCTACAGTGTAGATTTACCCACCAATACACACAATAATATCATGTTACCTTTACCTGATTTATACAAAAAATAGATTCTAGTCCTTCATGTTTTCTAACAGAAGTACATTCCTTTCCTTCAAATGATTTCTCTTTATCAAGTATGTTTTCTTCTGACCTTTATTTTTGGCCTTTTCCCCCCAGTGCATATCTAGTACACTCAAAAATGTTCAAGTTACTTGTCACATTTCTTCTGAAGGAAACCCATTCTATAATGCTACACTATGTTATTATTATTTTTTCTGGTTACAAATAAAAAAAAAATTGTTCCAAGAAATTCATAGTTATTTGCAGAATGTGTTTTATAAACCTTCACCAAGAGCAACAGGGCTTATTATAGTAAACAGGGAACACACAATATATGGCTGTCAAGAAACTAGTGTGGATGATACTCCCATTTCCCAGTTTATTTATAAAGTTTTTCCTATTAAACCGAGTTTCATATGCTGTTACATGGGCATAAATTCTATGTTCTTAATGTGTTGCATAAGAAATGACAAAATCCACAGACTATCCAAGGAGTACAGCCATAGAATGGGAAACATATCATGTCAGATGCTCTTACTAACCAAAGAAGTGTGTAGATCAGTGGTTCTCAACCTGTGGGTCCCCAGATGATTTGGCCTTCAACTCTCAGAAATCTTAACAGCTGGTAAACTGGTTGGAATTTCTGGGAGCTGTAGGCCAAAACACCTGGGGACCCACAGGTTGAGAATCATTGGTGTAGACAATGTAAACTGTCTTTCCCATTTAAGCATCAGTCCAGTGGAGTTAATAGGCCAACACAAAATCACAACTGGGAGTAATGTTATTATTTGCCCCCTGTCCCCACTTCTCTGTCTTGTCTGAGTTGAGCAAAAATCCTCACAATGCAGGATTGGCTGCTCAAGACCTGGTTGGGTTTAGACTCACTGGGACTCAGAACCCTTGAAGGATGGAAAATCAATCAGGATTGTCCATCCCAGGAGGCTTATTGATCTGGCTTGATTTCTTATGACTCCTGGGAAGAATCCTGTTCACTTGGCAGAAGATTCTGTTGAATCTCTCATTGATCTCTGGAATAAAGAAATGACTGGGGGGTGGTAAACAACTGCTTCTGAGGGCGCTTCCACACATAGTTAAAACCTGCACAGAAACAGGTTAAAATAACCCACTTCGGCATGGGTTCTAGTGCCCGCCCACCCCACCTCAAATTCCAGACTTTCCCTCAGGTGTGTCTAGATGCCATCCCGATTGAAATTGGGATAGCAGGAAGTCACCCCCTTGCCCTGAATTTAGCCCCTAAAACTTTTACAAATGCAGCTGCCAGGCATAAAACTGGCTTGTAAAGGAAATCCCCACCACCACCACCACATCGCCTCATACACCATTTCAGCACACTGGGAGAACTTTACAAGCAGACTACATTCGAATATGTTTTAGGGACTGAGGGGGAGGGAGTGGTCGCTTTCTCACACCTTTGGGATCCAAGAGCCCAAAAGTGCGAGAAGGCTGTATGTATTGACCCCACAGGTGCAATACTTCATTAGACCCAGATCTTTATACATTATAATTAATACACACATGCGCACACGCACGCACACACACACACACTTTGTATTATACATTAAATGAAATTAATGTTGAAATTATGCAGGATGGGTCTGGCACATAAAGAGTCTACATCAGGGACAGGCAACCGGTTGCCCTCCAGATATTTGGGGATCACGGTCACTATCCATGCCTATTCATCATAGTGGCTCAGGTTTGATGTCCAAAACGTATGGAGGTAATATAATCCTTGCCTATTTATGTATAATAATAATAATAATAATAATAATAATAATAATAATAATAATAATAACAACAATACTTTTATTTATATACCGCTCCATCTCCCCGAGGGGACTCAGAGTGGTTCCCAGGTAACATCACAAAACATACAAAGTAAAAAACAACATGGCCATAAGATTAAAAAAAAACAAAATATAAACATAAAAATTGTCAACATAACACACATATTAAAAGAATCCTGCCGGGCCAAGATTTGTGCAAGCCCAAAAATTCTAGGGCCCCTGGGAATTAAGTGCAATGCTATGGCAGGCAACAACAATATTAGGTATGGGTCTGTGGCTGTTCATTCCGGGGTTGATTAGAGGAAATGATCTGGGTAATTGGTAGGAAGAATAGGCTGTATTCGACAATGTATAGGGCTGAGTTAGAACTGGTCATTTTCAAAGGCTTGTTGAAACCACCAGGTCTTCAAGCTCTTATGAAAGGAGGGGAGGGATGAGACCTGTCTTATTTTCCTTGGAAGGATGTTCCAGAGGCGGGGGGCCACCACTGAGAAGGCCCTCTCTCTCGCCCACACCAACCATGCTTGAGACGGTAGTGGGACTGAGAGGAGGGCCTCCCCGCAAGATCTTAGAGCTTGTGCCGGTTCAAAGAAGGAGATGCGATTGCAGAGATAGGCGGGCTCTAAAACCGTCTTTAGCGTCTATACATTCCTGTTAATGTAAGTCATATTAAAAACAGGATCACTTTTACTTTGTCATATGTATGTATTGGAAACAATAAAAATAGCCAAGGTAACATCTTGAATATTAAAAAAGTCATACTCACAAATAACACTACATTTTGGAATGTGGCTCTCTTAACGTTCTATCAAAAGTAGTTTAAAAGGAATTGAAAACCTGAAGTTTATTTACCTGAAAACCTAGGAGCCCCTGGTGGTGTAATGAGTTGAACCCTTGTGTCAGCAAAACTGAAGACTGAAAGGTCGGATGTTCAAATCCGGGGAGAGAGCAGATAAGCTCTCTCTGGCAGCTCCAGCTCCCCATGCGGGGACATGAGAGAAGCCTCCTGCAAGGATGGTAAAACATCAAGACATGCGGGCATTCACTGGGCAAAGTCCTTGCAGACAGCCAATTCTCTCACACCAGAAGTGACTTGCAGTTTCTCAAGTTGCTCCTGACACAAAACAGCCTGAAAAACTACCCAGAAACTTTGCCACTAACCATCCCTTGAACAATTGGAATGAAAAATAGTTATATTCTAGTATTTATCCATAATGTTCTGTCAAACCAAGCCCTCTAGAATGTACTCTTGCTCTTTTTCTCTTAATTCTGTCATTTTAAAAAGGCTCCTTTCTTTACCTTCAAAAGTTTGAACTATTTTTAAAAGCACGAATTCCCATGCCTGGCATATTTGGTTACTGTGGGAGCTGTTAGGAGGATTCTTCCTCATGTTCAGTCCTGCAGGAATAATAATAGTGATTCAGATTTCTTCCTCGGCTCCCATTCCAAAGACTCCACTGTGTTTTGATTTGTCTCGGGGAAACAGTAATCTTTTAAAGAAACCTCATTCCTCCAGGCTTCTTTCAAGTGGGCACAGTTGTTTTGTGACTTCTGTTTGTTGTGGTTACTCTTGCTAAAGAGAAGCTATTAGGAGGATAGTCCAGTAACAAGCTAAATATTTATTCCACATATAGGTGTGTATATGTGTGTGTACTTTAACATTATCTGTTGACTTATGGTGACCCCATGAATGTCATATAGTTTTCTTAGGTTATGCATACTTTGAGGTGGCTTTGAAATAGCTATAGCACCTGGGATTCATTGGCAAGCTTCAATCCAAGTACCAAACAGACTCCATGATCAGAGGAGATCTGGTGCCATTAGGATTTAGGTCTTTCACCATAGAATCATAGAATCAAAGAGTTGGAAGAGACCTCATGGGCCATCCAGTCCAACCCCCTGCCAAGAAGCAGGAATATTGCATTCAAATCACCCCTGACAGATGGACATCCAGGCTCTGTTTAAAAGCTTCCAAAGAAGGAGCCTCCACCACACTCCGGGGCAGAGAGTTCCACTGCTGAACGGCTCTCACAGTCAGGAAGTTCTTCCTCATGTTCAGATGGAATCTCCTCTCTTGTAGTTTGAAGCCATTGTTCCGTGTCCTAGTCTCCAGGGCAGCAGAAAACAAGCTTGCTCCCTCCTCCCTGTGACTTCCTCTCACATATTTATACATGGCTATCATATCCCCTCTCAGCCTTCTCTTCTTCAGGCTAAACATGCCCAGCTTCTTAAGCCGCTCCTCATAGGGCTTGTTCTCCAGACCTTTTATCATTTTAGTCGCTCTCCTCTGGACACATTCCAGCTTGTCAATATCTCTCTTGAATTGTGGTGCCCAGAATTGGACACAATATTCCAGGTGTGGTCTAACCAAAGCAGAATAGAGGGGTAGTATGACTTCCCTAGATCTAGACACTATGCTCCTATTTATGCAGGCCAAAATCCCATTGGCTTTTTTTGCCGCCACGTCACATTGTTGGCTCATGTTTAACTTGTTGTCCACGAGGACTCCAAGATCTTTTTCACACGTACTGCTCTCGAGCCAGTCTCGAACCATCTCTCCCTTTCTCCCTTTTCTCTCTCTCTCGATATATTTCTTCCTTCTCTGTGATTTTTCCTACAATAATTACTTAGCAATAATATATAAAGAGGAGAAAGGAAGGGGGGGGGGGGGGGAGAGAGATCATCATCATCATCATTTAGGATTCATTCTGGGCCTATCCAGACATGCCCAAAAACCAGGATCTGTCTTGGTTTTACTGGAGGCATTCAAACAATGCATCTGGTAAAACCAAATTAATTTGGAACAACCCTGGTTGTTTTCTGAATTAATCAATCACTCAGTAAGATCCAAATCTTATAGTAATATCCGGCACATAGACAGCACCCCAGTTCAGATTAAAGCTGTCCCTGCTGTCCACACACACCCTAAATTGCAGGACTGCTCTAGAGTTTCACCAAAACTCTGGAACATTTCTTAAAGGAACATTTCATTGAGGGGAGCAGAATTCTTATTGACAGAAGTAATACTCCCATTTCTTTATAGCTTCACCTCTGACTGCACTGTTTAAATATTAATATCTCATTTTAAAAAGTATATTAAAACAAATATGAAATTTTGGGAACATTTTTACTTTAATTAATGTTGAATTTCAAACCTTCCATACTGCTTTAGACTGATTATAATGTACATGCTTATCTCAGTTAACAAAGTGGAAACGTTTCTGGACATTACTTCTTTAATAATAAGCTTTGGTACCAGAGGCATGAGGAAAATGGAAGTAATCGGAATAGAAAGAAAAAGCTGTTAAATATGTTTCAACCGAGTATTCTTAAATCCAGAACTAATAATATGCACATGTGAAATGAAACTACCACATCAAATGAGTCTTACATAATTAAAAAAAAACATTTTCAACCTTCAAGAGACCACTTGAAAGCTTCTTCCAAAATGCATCCAGGGACTTCTTTTTTTCTTTCATCAGCCTCCACCTTTCTTTTGATTTCCATTTTGGTATGTTTTAAAACAGACTTGTGGGAGCTAGTAAGGCAGGCTTATCTGTTTTCCTCTGTTTGCATATTCTTGCATTTTCACTAGGGGATTCTGGAGGGAGTTGTTTACCTTATCTGTTGTAGGTGGACACACACAGTTACAGAAGGATGGGCTACAGAAGAATCCCAGTTCCCCCCATCTTGAGCTTCATTACATTGTTTACTTCTCGCATGCTGTTGCACCCTAATATTGATGTCTCCAGTGGTGTCAAAGCACTTCATTCTATCGTGTAGATGCAGCCTTCATCATAGTTATATGTAGTAATTAGTTATTATGATTTCTTTGTGTACTGTATGCTGGCATTGAATTTTTGCCATTAGTTTGTTGGAAACCGCCTTGAGAAAGGTGGTATATAAATACAGTAAATTAATTAATTAATCATCTGTAATATTCTGTCAAGCTTTAAAAACCAACTCCTTATCAGAAGTCAACACAATGGCTCAATACTATGGAATTCTAGGATTAATAGTTTAGTGAGGTACAGCACTTTTGGTCAGAGAAGGTAAAGACTTTTGGTAAAACTACAACTCCCAGGCAGTTAAATGGCATTAAAGCAACAGCCGTTAAAGTGGTGTCAAACTGTATTAACTCTACAGTGTAGGCGCACCATAAGACCAGCCTAAAATCAATTCCATTTTATCAACCTTCCCTAAATCACTCTAAATCTCATCTTAAAAATAGCTCCATTGCCCTTAAATGTATATTATTAATTGTGTGGTTTCTCACATTGTGAAGATTGGCAATCGTTTTAAAGCCGGGTGTGCATTATTAATAAAGCCTCGGTTCTCTGAGCTCTTCTTTGATACACAGAATCTTATTACTGGGTGCATGTTTTTTTAAAAAGCAGTGTTTTTTTTTTCCTGTCCTTTTAGTGGCACATTCACATCAAGGAAAGTATAGTGGGAATATCAACAGTAAATGGTATTTCCAATAATGAAGGAATAAACCTAGATATCCACAGGTCTGTTTCCTTGGCAACTGAATGTCACAATCAGAATCTCACAATTGCACTACCATTAAAGAGGCTTTTTCAAGAAAGGAAATTGGTGTGTGTGTGTGTGTGTTTCCACAGACCAGTAAAAGAGGAAGGGGGAGAGAATGAGAGGAGGGAAAGAAAAAGACGTCCAGCAGGAGTTTTCCTGGAACACTTTAGAAGCCTGTAGGTAGTCTTCTGGGAGAGGCTGAAACACACAATAGCTGCCTGCCACCATAAACCTCATGACTGCAATCAATTTTATTTAAACCATTAAAATGGTGACAGACAAAAAGAAGCACAGAGGAAAGAAATGCCATCTCTGCTCCTCATAGTCCTCAAGGGCAAAGTCAGTTCTTTGGTAATGGGCCCATCTACATTGACCACATTATTATAATTTGAAGGGAAATCTGAATGCTGCTTCCATGACATAGGGCAGTGGGGATAGTTAGTCTGGTTCACACATGGAACTGGGCATAATTTTCCCTATGGTATTTTCCCTTTTCCTCCTGCTCCCATATCACTGCAGTCTCCAGCCACAACATGGAACATATCTGAGCTCCATCACTTGCCCTGATGTCTGCTGGGGTGATGGGGAGCCCTACATACTCCATTGTTCATGGTTCACCCTCCCCCAAACCTCACCAGGATGTAAAATGTGTCATGGAGGGTTCTGTGTGCCAAGTTTGCTCCAGGTCAATTGTCTGTGGGGGTTCGTTTCTCTGTAAGTTGGTGAAGGTACTGCAGATCCCATAGTCAATGATCCATCCCTGCCCAAACTACACCAGCACATAGTGGTTCATGAGAAGTCTGTTTCTCAAGTTTGGTGCAGGCCCATCATTTGTGGGAGTCACTGTGGTATCTGGTGGTGGTGAAGGTTCTGCAGATCCTATCATCCATGCTCCATCCTTCTCTCTAGACTTCACCAGGATGTAAAGTGCATCATGGGGGTCTGTGTCCCAAGTTCGGTCCAAGTCCATCATTCATGGAGGTTGCAGCAGTCTCTGGAAGTGGGTGAAAGTACTTCAGATCCCATCATCCATAGTCCATCTTCCCCAAAAGCACAACAGGACATGAAACGAGTAATTGGGGAGTGGATCTGTGTAGCAAGTTAGGTCCAAGTCCGCCCTTTGTGGGGGACACAGTGGTCTGTGGAAGTAGGCTTTTTTTTTTGTCTTGTCAGGAGTGAATTGAGAAACTGCAAGTCGCTTCTGGTGTGAGAGAATTGGCCGTCTGCAAGGACATTGCCCAGGGGACGCCCGGATGATATTGATGTTTTTATCATCCTTGTGGGAGGCTTCTCTCATGTCCCTGCATGAGGAGCTGGAGCTGATAGAGGGAGCTCATCCGCCTCTCCCTGGATTCGAACCTGTGACCTGTCGGTCTTCAGTCCTGTCGGCACAGAGGTTTAAACCACTGCGCCACCGGGGGCTCCTGTGGAAGTAAGTGAAGGTACTACAAAGCTCAGCATCTCTTGGTTCAGCCTCCTCCAATCCTCACCAGGATGTAAAGTGCATCATGGGGGTCCTGTGTTCCAACTTTGGTCCAGGTCTATCATTCAAGGGGATCACAGTGGAATCTGGAAGTGGGTGATGGTGCTGCAAATTTTATCATCCAGGGCCCATCCTCCCAAACCACAACAGGACATAAAATGGGTCATGGGGGGGGGGGTGTCTGTTTGCCAAGTTTTGTCCAAATCCATCATTTTTGGGGGTCGGAGTGGTCTGTTGAAGTTGAGGTGCCAACCAGAAAAAATATATTGCCATCCACAAACATGCACACATACATGCATACATACAAACATTGACTTTTATTGTATTGTGTGTGTGTGTGTATGTGTATATATATATACACATATATACACATATACACATTATGTGTGTGTGTGTGTATACATAATGTATATATAGATATATAGATAAATAAATATATAGATATAGCTATATCCCTTTGCTTAATACTATCAAAGATAGCCCACAAGTTGAAAAGTAACCTAGGAATATTGCTGATGGCATAAATATTTTATCTATACAATTATTATTCAACATTTTTTTCTATAACAATTCAAAAAATAATTTAGAAGAAGACTGGATATATCCATCCATCCAACTAGCTGAAATAATCCTAAAGTGCATTACTGTGTTTCATGCCTCTTTTCTTTTTTAGGTTGGTGGTTTTCATGCTCAGTCTTTGGAGATAATTTGTTTTTCTTACTCCAAACCAGATTCCTAATGAACATCAAAGTAGTTATTCTGAGGGTGGCCACATCAATGCAGAGTCTTTATTTCAATGCAAATAGAATGGGTAAGTATAGTATATCAAGTGGAAACACACTCTGGATTTGGTATCTTGCCAATCCTTTCCTCACATTATTTTCCTTGACTATATATTAAAATAAGATCAGTTTATTCTTCAGGATCAGACATTAAAAATATAATGTACATACAACGGAAACAGGAAGGGGTGGACTTTTAGCTGGCCTGTTGGAGTTGATGCTATTCATACAATTATAATATGAGGACAGATACAAAGAAATAAAGGAGTCTGGTCTATTCTGCCTGTGTATCTAACTGAATCAGTACCATCCAATTAGATCATCATTCCTTTCATCTATAGTGAGATTTGTCCAAATTAAAGAGATTAAAGATTAAACATCAAAATGTCTGCATGCAATACACATCGAATACAGCATAGCTATAGCCTTTCGTCCCTACAATAATCAATTACACTGTCTAACACACATTTTGGTGCCTCAAATGTTACTTGCTGATTCCAAAAATGGCATCAGTTTTCCCCTATCATGTCTAGTTTTTGAGATACGGAACATATACTATATGCTAGTCTTCATCTGCTTGCCCATAAAAAAATAACGATAACAGTATATAAGAAACTAGAGCTGATGCAGTCTATCCAATGTAATTTTCTGAACCAGTACTCCAAATAACCCCAGGATTAGGCCTAAAAACCAAACACCAAGAAAAATAATTATTGATGTGTCAACAAGTAGCTAGAACGCTAGCATGGTATAGCAATTTGAGCACTGAATTAGGAAGACCAAGATTCAAATTCATAGAAAGCAACTGGTTCATCTTGGGTAAGTTATACCCTTTCAGCCTGAGAGGAAGGCAAAGATACACCTGAATAAATCTTACAATAGGATCTCTTTGAACTGGAGTTGGCTTGAAGATACATGACAACAGCACAAGAAAATGTAGGTAACTCTCAGTGATTCAATGGGTGTACTCAGACTAATAAGAGGGCTTTTCTGCAAACAAAGATTTTGCCAAAAAAAAAAAAAAAAGAACAACCCTGAAACTACAAAACATCTAAAAACTGAGCAAAACCCTTGTAATATATTGAAGACATATATCAAGCCATACTTTCTTCTGTTGAGAATATTTCAGAAGACACAACATCTAAAAAAAGGTGTTGCCAATTTATGTATAACTGGCAGTATGGACTACAAATGTGTGTGTGTGTGTGTGTGTATGTATATATATATATATATATATATATATGAGAGAAATGGGTGAGGTATGATTGCTGCACAATTTGACATTGCCCAAAGTCACCTAGTATTGACCTATAGGAATTTGAAACACTTGTCTCCAGAATTATAGTTCAACACTCAAACCTTACACCTGTCAAAGGCCTCACCTACATAAAATGTAGTATATAACCTCAATAAAAATATAGTTTGAGATAAGTACTGGCAACTCCAGATGTTCACACTATCAAGCAATGATTCTCACCAATTCAGTAAAGACCAGATGAAGCCATAGTACAGGTTTAGATGTTCATCTGCATTCACACCAGTTTAACCCACTAGGCCTGGGCAGTTTCATTCATTAATTTTGTAATTCGTTAAATATTCGTTAATTTTAGCAATTACAAAACGATTACAAAACTTATTTTTAAACCCGGAAGTGTTTTTAAATATCGAAATGGCATGCGCCAAAATTTTTTGTATTTCCGTCCATTTCGGAAATACGTAAGATGGCTTGGCTAGATGCTTGCTGGGAGCTCTCCTCTCTCTCCTCTCCTTAGCCAGTCAGAGCCTGAAAGAGGAGGAGGAGGAGGAGGAGGAGGAGGAGGAGGAGGAGGAGGAGAGGGCAGGGAAGGCGCCGGCTGAGCAAGCGAGCGAGAGGGCGAGCGACCCTCAGCGGGAAGGCGGCCCGTCCCTCCTTCCTCACCTTTGCGGTGGGTGTGCTTCGTTCTCCCGAGGAGGAGAGGGCGGGGAAGGCGCTGGCTGAGCAAGCGAGCGAGAGGGCGAGCGACCCTCAGCGGGAAGGCGGCCCGTCCCTCCTTCCTCACCTTTGCGGTGGGTGTGCTTCGTTCTCCCAATTCCTTAGCGGAGGGCTGGGCTAGATGGCCTTTGGGGAGCCCTTCTCCCAATTTCACATTGCTTCGGAGGAGCCGGGCCTGACTCGGCGGCAGCGCTTGAGGGCCCGCCAGAGTGAGTGCCTGCCTTCCCTCCTTAATAATAATTTCTCCTCCCTATTCTACTAAATTAATAATTAAATTAAAAAATTGAAAAAATATTGAAAAAATATTGAAAAAATATTGAAAAAATATTGAAAAAAAGGGCGCCATCTTTACAAAATGTTTTGTAAATATTAACGAAATTTCGTAAATACCGAACTTTTTAAAGGGAAAACTTTGTAATTATTTTAAATATCGAAACAAAAAAAACCCCAAATACAAATTTTAGAAACAATTTTTTGCGTTGTTACCCAGGCCTAGTATCCACAGAATGCTTTTTGTATATAGATGGATTTCCCTCATGACTCTGAATAATTGTTTCCTTTTCCCACCCTATATTTTTTACACAAGCCCATTCCCATTATGATAGTGCAGCAATTTAGCCATAAATGTCCAGCCCAGCACCCTGGAAAGAAATGTGTACAGTTCTCAAGCAAACAGCAATAAACAACAGGTTGCCAGAAACTCCACCTGAGGGATCTTCTTTTTCTTCATACTACTGGTTGCTTCATTTACTATATTTATCTTGCATGCATTTTCAACGTTTAACATAAGTGCTCAGTTGGTCCTTGTATTCCTTTCACAGAAATCAATTCAGAGGTTTCAACACACACACCAAAGCTTTGGGACCTCACACAGTCCCCAAAGGCATTGACTGAAAGTCAATGGGACATGCACCAAAAATGGATAATCCTTCCTCAACCCAATTCTTTTTGGAATATTAATTATCTACCCCCCCCCCCCCCCCAGCCACACAGCAAAGCAACAGGTTTGGATCCAATTTAGGGCAGCAGCAGCTATTGTGAGAAAGCAAAATGAAGGAATTGTCCCCCCAAATAAGAATTTTGTTTTTCTAATGCAATTTTCCTGAAGTGGAGAGTGAAACATTTACTAATTGTTCATACCTAAAACTTTTTCTTTGGATATTTTGCTTGTCTCTTGGTTTTGGATGCCTACACTGTGCTTCCAAATTCTCAACTGAAATTGAGTCACCACAATGCTATAACTTGGGAGTTTGAAAGAAAATTTAAATATGAAGAATTCTTATTGGGAAGGCAACACCCTATTCCCCACACTCATAAAATGTGTCAATCACACAATGTTTATGAGAAGCTTGTTTACTCTGTCCTCATTTACACTATGATATACAGTAATACCATTTCAAATTGCTTTGTATGATCAGTGTAGACTCATATACAGGCAGTCCCCAAGTTACAAACATCCAACTTACAAATGTTAAAAATGTGGGTGAGACAGGATGGAACACATGGGCCACTTATAAAGACATGTTGAAAAAAGAGAGAAATGAGATTAAAATAAAATCACAAGAAGAAGTAAAAAGTCAATATAAAAACATCACATGGCTCCAACACTGGCAACTAAAGGAATACTTTTAAAAAAGATAACCAAATAGGATTTATGGAAAGCACAACAGCTTGGGATAAATTGATCGTTAATGGAAGAAAGCATATTACAAAAACCTATAAACTATTATTAGAGTGGTCTACAGAAAAAGAGCGTATTAAAGAGTACATGATAAAATGGGCAAGAATGATAGGAAGATCTATTTCATTAAAGGAGTGGAATTTAATATGGAACAAGAAAACTAATTATTCCTACTCATACAACCTAAGAGAACACTGGATGAAAATGACTCATCAATGGTATCTGACACCATGCAAGTTGGTAAAGTTCTCAAAAAATATATGTAATACATGTTGGAAATGTGGAACTAAGGAGGGGACCTTCCATCATATGTGGTGGTCCTGCAAGAAGGTGAAATCCTTCTGGAAAATAATACAGAAAGCAAGTCAGAAAATATTAAAGAGTAAAATTCCCTTTAAGCCCGAATGCTATCTATTAGGATTAACCAATAATGAATGGGATAAGAACACAGATAATTAATTGTTTATTTAATAACAGCAGCCTGTATCTTATTGGCGAGAGTATGGAGACAAAATATAATACCGACAAAGGAAGAGTGGATGGAAAAAGTACTGGACATTATGAACATGGACCACCTAACATATATATTAGCTTGTGTATGAAACACACCTATTAAAGCAACAGACTGGAATCCTGTTAAAGCCTGGTTAAAAGAAAACAAGATCAAAATATTAATATGATCAGACTAAATAGGAAGTAGAGTAAGATTAATAATAAGAGAGAAGGGATAGGGAAGAAGATAGGAAGGGGAGAAGGAAGACAAAAAAAAATAGAAAAAGAAGGGAGGAACAGAGGAGAGAGGAAGAAAGAAAATAAAAGGAAAGAAATTGGAAACTACTGATGCTCGTAAATAAGAATAGGAACATCTTGGAAGAACTGATAAACGGCACCTTTGAAAGCCAGGCCAGAGAAGAGTGGAAGTCTCAATCATCCGCCTGTTTTTATTTATTTACTTATTTATTTACTTTTTTCTTATTATTTTTTTCTTTCTCTTTTCTGCTTTTTCTATCTTCTCTAATTTAATACTCCTGATTTTATCATTGTATCTTCAAAAATTTAATAAAAACTATTTTAAAAAAAGAATGTGGGTGAGACAACAGGAAGTGAGAGAAATCTATCCCCAGGAAGGGAAATTCACTCCTGGAAGAGTTCTCATAGAGAAAAGGTGCCTCTACTGAAGCTTTCTCTTCCACCCTTGTTTCCCCAACAAGTCAATTTTTTTCAACATCAGATCATCACAGGGACCAAAAATGAAGTGAAATCTTTTTCACAGGGGCAAAACCAGCAAAACAAACATCACAGCGGTGTTAACCCTTCCCTATGCTATCCAAAGGTCATATATATGTGTTTGTGGGGGGGGGGGGGGTTAAGATTTCCCCTTAACATTAAGCCTAGTTGTGTCCGACTCGGGGGTGGGGGGGGGTGGGGGTGGGGTGGTAGTGCTCATCTCCATTTCTAAGCCAGAATTGTCCGTAAATGCCTCCTAGGTCATGTAGCTGGCATGACTGCTTGGAGAGCTGTTACCTTCCCATTGGAGCTGTACCTTTGATCTACTCACATTTGCATGCTTTCGAACTGCTAGGTTGGCAGAAGCTATGGCTAACAGCAGGAGCTCACTCCGCTCCCTGGTTTTGAACCACCAACCTTTCAGTTGGCAAGTTCAGCAACTTAGCTGTTTAACCTGCTGCGCCACTGGGGCTTATATACATACATATACATATACATATACATATATATATATATAGAGAGAGAGAGAGAGAGAGAGAGAGAGAGTTATACTTAAAAATTTACCTGTTCCTACTTACATGCAAATTCAACTTAAAAAGAAACCTAAAAAACCATCTTGTTTGTTATATGGGTACTGCCTGTAATGCAGTTTAACACCAGTGAACATTATATGAGTCTACACTGACCATATAATGCAATTTAAAATTGCATTATATGGCGGTGTAAATGGGGCCTGTCAAAGCCATCAGAGTCCATGCAGATACCTTGAAATGACTGACTCAGTCTGCAACATAAGACAGTAAGTTCAACAATACTTTATTTCTCTCTCTCTCTTTCTTTCCTTCCATGGTCTAATAATGTATCCTTTAAAAAAGGCTTCTTCTGACACAACCTTGCTGTAAGGTGGCAACTTCAAAAGATCTTGAGATGGATGGAACACTAAGTTTTCTGGAATATGAAGAAGAAGAAATTTTTTCAATTTGTACCACCAGATGCTAGTACAAAAGAAACCATGACAAAGAACTTGAAAGCCACAATCCATACATTTCACAGGTGCAGCCAAGTGAGACAGCTTATGGAGAGGAGATAAAAGGGGAAATGCTTGCAGTGGTCAGAAATTCCAGGGGCTAAGATGCTCACATCTCTCCTTTCCCCTCAACAACTGCCCCACTAACCCTCACTCTTGTATGTCTTGCTAGTAGTCATGCAAAGCATCGTATACATTAGAAGAGGCTGCCTGCGCCTTCTCAATCGTGTCTCATTGTGTCAGTCTCAATACTTTCTGTGTTCTTAAGCAAGACAAATGCTGACTGGGATTGGGGGAGTAGAAAATCTGAGCTGTGTTACACAATCAAGCTATTTAAGGAGACATCTTGACACACAAAATGGAAATTCAGTCCCAGCACTTCATAATGGGTGTTGTGAGTTGCTGCTGTTCAACTTGACATTGTACTTGTTCAGTTTATTAAGCATGGGGCCAGATGGACAACAGAGCTAAACTGTGCCCTTCAGATAAAAAAAAAGCAATTCACACCTGCTGAGCATCTGAGATATTTTCTAATACTGATATCAATGAGGATATGTGAGTATAAGAAAATACCAGGACTAGACTCACAATTGTCACTCAGAGGACCTTTACTCTAGCAACCCCTAGATTCTGGAATGATCTTTTGAAATAGATTGGACAGCTAAACACACTGTTTTTTTTAAACCCATATAAGACTTGTTAGTCAATTTAAAACTATACATTTTAAATGTACAGTTTATAGGTGATTTTAATGTGTGTTTTAATCTTATGTTTATGTTTTTTTTTAATCTGTGCTTTTGAAATGGTTTTATGTTTTAGTTATCTATTGTGTTTCAACTCTATGTTGTTCTCTGCCTTGAGTCTTGGGGTAAGAGTTAATATGTATACATTATATGAATGTTATATCCAGTCTGCACAGGTTTTTTTTTACCATTGTGGGATTGTAAATTGTACACAAATAAGGTACAACAGTACATGTGAAAAAGATTTTGGAGTCCTTGTGGACAACAAGTTAAACATGAGCCAACAATGTCATGCGGCAGTTAAAAAGGCCAATGGGATTTAGGCCTGCATCAATAGGAGTCTAGCATCTAGATCCAGGGAAGTCATGCTACCCTTCTATTCTGCCTTGGTCAGACCACACTTGGAATCATACTGTGTCCAATTCTGGATACTGCAATTGAAGGAAGATGTTGACAAGCTGGAATGTGTCCAGAGGAGGGTGACTAAAATGATCAAGGGTCTGGAGAACAAGCCCTATGAGGAGTGGCTTAAAGAGATGGGCATGTTTAGCCTGCAGAAAAGAAAGATGAGATGAGACATTATGAGGGCCATGTATAAATATGTGAAGGAACTCATAGGGTGAAGGAGCAGGCTTGTTTTCTGCTGCTCTGGAGACTAGGATGTGGAACAGTGGTTTCAAACTACAAGAAAGAAGATTCCACCTGAACATAAGGAAGAACTTCCTAACTCTGAGAGCTGTTTGTGAAGATCCCTTACCTTGCCAGCCGGGGTGGCAGGGCCTAGGAGAGGCAGGCTAGTTAGTTAGGCCTTAGAAGGCCTGGCAGAGAACAGCAGGAGCCATTTTAGTTTAGGGAAAAGCTCCAGTTCAGAGAGGGGGAGTGGCCTGGGCCTGAGCCTGAGCCAGCCCTGAAACAGCCAGGATTGGTTTGTAAAAGGGGGGCGGAGTTAGACTGTTGGAGGGAAAGTAAGAAGATTATTTAGTCAGGCAGTTCTGGTTGATGTTAGAGTTAGAGCAGGGTGACAGAAGCTATTAGGAGTTTGTGATTAGAATAGGCAGTTTGCCTGAAGTTTGCACAGTGAAATAAGCTGTGGCAAACTGGTTACAGCTATTTTAGGGGAAAATAGCTGGGTTTTGTAATAGTAACTGTAATAAAGAAAGAACCATTCTCTCATGCAACCGTTACTCTTTTATGAACAAGAACATTCCATCTGTAACAGCCAAGCCTATTAAACTGCATTCACTTCATTCTGTAACTTCTATTCAATAAACCTTTCTTGTTTATTTTAAAACTTAAGCCTGAGTCAAGTGTACATTTGTGGATTTAGTCCATTTTCCTTTGAAAGCAACCTCACCTGTTTTCCTTCAAAGAAGCCTTTTAAAAGACAGTACTTGGTGGTGTTTTAAACAACCTTTTTAACATCTTAAATAGCTAGAGGGTTCCTTTTTCATTTAGTTTATGGTGGCAGCGAAAGTTTAAATAGAGAGACATCCCCTCAAACGTTCTATTGGTACCAAAGTGGTGTGAATTCCTTATTAAACGAAGGACAGTTGGTGGGATCTGTTTGCCCCCTGTCCAGTTATATTGTTTGGCCATAAAGCCTGCCTTTATAATTGGTGTCAGATGGTGGGATTGATCATATTGCTATCTGCCTAGTATTAAAACCATACAGCAGTGGAACTCTCTGCCTTGGAGTGTGGTGGAGGCTCCTTCTTTGGAGGCTTTTAAACAGGCTGGATGGCCATCTGTCAGGGAGCTTTGAATGTGATTTTCCCCCTTCTTGGCAGGGGGTTGGACGAGGTGGTTCACGAGGTCTCTTCCAATTCTATGAGTTAGTCAGTCAAAACAGTTGTAGGAATCTACCTTATGGTCATAATCAGAATAGCTGACTGAAGTTGAGAACAGCACAGTGTGAAGTAGCCAAAAAGCATGAAATGGCATTATACCACATAATAAATTAAATAGAATGGTACTAGACAGGAAGGTCAAGCAAGAATAGTACTACATTCCTCTTGCGTATTTCACTAGATCCAATCAAGAAGTAAAATGCATACAAAAACAAAAAAAGATGCATATAATTTGTATAATGAGTATAGAATGTCCTGAGATTCTGGGGCCAAAATATGAGACTCAGGGATTGCCCCTGGTGTTATCAAAGGAGTGAATGATGATGATCCCACCGAGGGCAATGCTTGGTAATATTATTATACACAGTACATTAAGTTTCAACCATATTTGCTCAGAGCGTGGCATTCAACCAGAAAACACGTGCACAAGTAAAAACATTTCTCTGGAAATTGGGGGCCAGTGTTTTGTGGTGTTTGAGTATTCGGCTATATTGCTGCTCAGCCAGGAAAACTAACTGGGTGACCTTGGGCAAATCACATTCTCTCAGCCTCAGAGAAAGACAAAAACAACACATTCTCTCTGAAAATCTTGACAATCTTGATAAGTCCACCTTAGGATCACCATAAATCAAAAAGGACTTGAAAGCACACAACCACAAACCAAGGCATTATTAAGAACTTCACCAGCACTATACATGGTTATCAAAATATTTTCTAAGCTCTGCTTTGAACAGGACAAAAAACTAAATATGTGTTGGTTCTGTTTTCAACAGTTTTCCAAGCTCTGCTTTTATCAACACATGGCAATGGTATCACTTCATCATATGAACTTTGGGAAGCATCTTCCAGGACACTTCTTCAATGGAGGAATGTAAAACTACTTTTGGCAGGGCTCCATAAAGAAAGTGTCCTGGCAACATACTGCCCAGAGAACACTGGAAGCTTCCCATGTTCTCATTGACAAGAATAGGAAGAAGCGAGATGGTGACACTTTCCCCCATGCAAGGCACAGGGCAACATTTTCCACCACTGGCTCACAGATTCGTATCTCCACTGTTGCCCGGCTTCAGGGCCTCGGTGTGATGAGGTCTGTAGTCTAATCAAAGAAATCTGCATTACCATTGAATCCGGTTTATTGCAGAAAATCTAAATTAAGAAACTGGATTATATGACAGTGTAGATCCAGCCTGAGGGTGTACCACACTGTAGAATGAATGCAGTTTGACACCACTTCAACTGCCACTGCTCAATGCTATGGAATCCTGGAATTTTATCATTTGGTGAGGCATCAACACTCTTTGGAAGAGAAGGCTTGTAAAACTACACCTGCCATGGTTCAATGGCATTCAGCTTTGGCAGTAAAAATGGTATCAAATTGTTTATACTGAGTTTTCCAAACTCAGAATACACAATTGTCAGTGTGCTGTGATTTTAGCTGTGAATAAATTTTTACTGTAATCAGTTTTAAGGATTTTAATTTTGTTTTTAATACCATTAATTTTTAATTTTATTTTAATGTTCGTATATTGTTAGGTTTTAAATTGTGTTGCATTGCTTTTCTTATAAGCCACTTTGAGTCTCTGTTGTAGAGAGAAAAAGCAGGATATAAATAAACATAATTATAATTATAATTATAAATAATAATAATTACAAGCCTGAAAAGGTTACAGAAAATGACTTCCAAATTCAGACTGACAGAGTTTTGGAGCACAATACTTCTAACCTCACAATCATGTCAAAAAACAAAGTATGGATCGTTGATGTTACAATCCCAGGTGACAGCAGGATTGAAGAGAAGCAACTTGAAAAGCTTACATGAAATGAGGATTTAAAGATTGAACTGCAAAGACAAGTCAGTCAAGGTGGTCCCAGTGGTAATCGGCACACAGGGTGCAGTACCTAAAGACCTTGGCCTGCAATTAAAAGCAACCGGTGCTGACAAAATCACCATCTGTCAGCTGCAAAAGGCCACCCTACTTAGATATGCATGCATTATTCACCAAAACATCACATAATCATAGACACTTGGGAACTGTCCGACATGTGAGCCAATACAACAGCCAGCATAGTGATCTTGTTTGTTGTGTACTAATCCTGTTGTGTATCTAATAATAATAATAATAATAATAATAATAATAATAATAATAATCTGGATTCTGAAACTGCATTCTATGGCAGTTTAGATCCAACTTTAGAATGGGTGAGAGAGGGAGAGGAGGAGAGAAGAAAGTGTTTAGTCAGAAGTTTTAGAGAGGGAACAAAAGAGTTGCAATCGCCTTCCACTCAGTAGTAGTAGAACAACATCTATAATCTATCAATCAGTCAATTGATCTCATTGACAAGGTTGGCACAACTGCCAGCTTCACTGAAATCCCAGTTTGCTTTTCTCCGATGGCTGTTTATATATAAAGATTTAATTGTCCTAGTTTTGAGCAATGTCATAATTATGATTTTCTTTTCCTGGGGAAAAGAAATGACAGCTAATTGGCAGAGGCTGAGTCAAAACACACAGGTCCCATTGGGAGAAAAAGAAACAATTTGTCAATGTATGCAGCATTTGGCCTTTTATTTAGTCATCTTTCAGTCAGAAATGTCGAGGTTGTTAAGTGGTGCCCAGGGATTCGTATACTGTGAGGCTCTTTCTGACTCACTAGCCTCTCATCTTGAAGTGACATTATATGTCTCTCATCACTGTCAGTGGCATTAGCTACATAAGCATTTCCTGTATGGCTGCCGCATCTTCAGTTGGTAACCTTTAAAATGTCACTCAGTGCATGTTCTTCTTTTCCAGACTACCCAGGTTGGTAGCTACTTTCACAGTTTCGTGGAAGAAGATGAATGTTGGTAAGCATAAAAGACAGGCAGGCGGGCAAGCAGAGCTTAGCAAAAGGACACAGGGGCTTGGGCTGCAGGTACAGTACAGAACTTGTCTTTCCAATGAATAAGTCATATTATGTTTTTTTCAGCACTCAGACAGGGACTGTCATATAGACACATGTTGGCCTGAAGCCTTTCTCTCCCCTGCTAATCCAATCCCAAAAATCTATTACAGGTCCATTTTTCATTTGCTATGATGAGCTGTTGCTAGTTTCAGTCAGTACTGGATTAAAAGGATATGCACATTGCATAATTAGAGTATTTTGATCCTTTTTTTAAAAAAAATACAATATCACAAATGTAGTGCTGGTCCCTGGCACACAGGGGACAAAGTCATTCCCCATCATCAGATATTGTGAGTAGTTGAGGTTTAAAGTACCTACAGTACACATTTTAATCCTGTTTAAAAGAAGTTAGTTAGGCCACTGCTTTAAATACCCTCCCTGGATCCCTTGGACCTTAATAATTAAAGATCAGTGTCTAACTTTCATTTTTGGGGCAAGGTGATTGCGAAGGCAGTTGCCTTCTTCTCCAGGCTGCCTTGGATGACACATACTTCCTTGACCCATTTCAAATGGGCTTCAGAGTGGGATATGGAGTCGAGACTGCTATGGTTGCCTTAGTGGATCATCTCCATCTTAACAATGAGAGGGGAGTGTGTCGCTGTTGGTGCTTCTAGACCTCTCAGTGGCTTCTGATATTATCAACCATTAAATCCTTCTGGGGTGTCTGGGGGAGGTGAGAATCAGAGGCTCTGTGCTGCAGTGGTTCCAGTTGTACCTGCCAGGACCATGGGCCAAGAGGAGTATGAGGAGGAGAGGGTTTGTCTCCCAGCAGCCGAGTCCGAGCCCACGAGTGAGGAACAGGCTGACATGACTGAGAGAGATACTGCAGTGCAGAAGCTGGACACTGTAGTAGCAGTGAGTCTGAGCAGAATGAAGGCCTCCAGGAGGAAGGGCAGGACTTAACCCCCCCCCCCCCCCAGTTACAGCTGACGGTGGAAGCAACAGAGGAAAGACCAGCTGTAGGTCTGTTACAGAGGTATTTATTTATTTATTTATTTATTTATTTATTTATTTGGGACATTTATATCCCATCCTATCTCAACCTCTGCAGAGGGACTCATGACGGCTAACAACAAAAAACATAGGTATACATATCAAGTAAAAAAAGCATAAAACATTATAAAAACATTAGAACAATCGCCAATTTAAGTCATTGTTCTAAAAACAGTCCATCAGAGTCCATTAAAACTATAGTTTTGCCATCAAGTCAAATTAACCTGGAAAGGCCTGATCCCAGAGCCAGGAATTCACTTTTTTTTTTGGAACATCAGGAGGGATGGAGCAGATCTGATTTCAATTGGGAGGGAATTCCATAGCCAAGGGGCCACCTTGGGGAAGGCCCTGTCTCTTGTCCCCAGCAACCACAATTGCAATGTTGGGAGGACAGTGAGCAGGACCTCCCCAGACAGTCTTAAGGTCCTATGTAGTTCGTAGTGGGAGATACATTCAGACAGGTAAACTGGGCCAGAACCGTAGCACAAAAGAAGGGTGTTGGGAACGGTATCCTTCTGGAAGCAATAGTTGTATTGGATGTTTCGGCCAGTGACTTTGATCTTTGGACTGTGTATTGCGGATCATGGATATTAGTGAGCTGTTTGTGTGTTTGACCCTCAGGCTGGATTCTCGGAAGAGCTTTTGTGCCTGCTAAATTTGTTTGGTCTGCCTTTGTGATTGGCTCTGTACTTCATTCGGACTAGATGGTGAGCCTTGTATATATGTGACCTTTGGACTGAATTTTGCCATTCTCTATTGTTTAAAACTCTGTAAAAGTTACCTCTGTGTTGATGGTGGACTGCCTAAACTATGCTTGCCAAGCTTTGGCCACCTGACAGTACTTCTCAGGTAGGTTTCGAAGTTGGTGCTTGAGGATAGCTGTTCCTCAAAAATAGAACAGTTCACAAGGTGCTATTCTATCGCCAATGCTTTTTAATATTTACATGAAATCACTACGAGAGATCATCTGTATGCATGGGGGGGGGGGTGGGTTATCAGTATGCTGATGGCAGCCAAATATATTTCTCCATGTTTTCAAAAACAGCCTCAGGTTTGGATAGTGTGTCTCCTCTAAATGCCTGGGGGAGGTAATGAACTGGGTGAAAAAAAAAAACCCAAAAACAAATTGAGACTGAATTCAGACGAAACAGAGGTGCTTGCCATCAAAGGTCCTAATCTGGGGGTGAAAGTGTGTCAACTAATTCTGGATGGGGTTACACTCCATCTGAAAGACTGTGTTTGCAGCTTGGGAATGCTCCTGGATCTGCCTCTCCAAATGTCAGCCCAGGGAGATGTGGCCACCAAGAGTGCAAGTTACTACCAGCTTCTGCTGATTGCCAGATAGTCCCTTCTTAGCTTTGGAGGGCCTAAAGACAGCCACACACACACACACACACACACACACATGTAACCTCCAGGCTGGACTTTTGCAATGTGCTTTACATTGGACTACATTTGTACCAGGTTCAGAAACTCCAGTTGGTTCAAAATACAGCAGCAGATTGATTATAGGAACAGCCAGAAGGGAGCATATTACACCTATCCTAAAGTCACTCTGCTGGCTGTCAATTAGTTTCCGGACAAAGTACAAAGAGTTGGGTTACCTACAGCATCAATCTTCTCCTGAACAATCCAGCCTTTAGGACACTACGGTCCTCTGGGGGGTGCCTATTCCATACAACCAGAACCTGACTGGCAACCGTCACCTAGAAGACTTTTCCATTGGCTGCCCCGCAACTGTGGAACAACCTGCCAGAAGCTAAATGAGCTGCCAGAATTTGAACCCCATCGGAAGACCAATCTCTTCTGCAAGGCCTACTCAGTCAGTTTTAATCATGAATTATAAGCTTGTGTCTTAATAGTTCTTCTGTGTATTTTAATATATTTTATAGAAATATGTTTTCATATATGTATTTTATCAATGTTCAAAATGATTATGCAAGTTTATGTAAAGAATGGATGTTTGAATGTATGTAGAAGAGCAGAAAAAGCAGGCCTGGAGGAAAATACAACATGGAGTTCTCATTGGACTAAACTACTTTACTATTCCTTGAACATTGCACAAAAGAACAGGAACCTCTTTGGGTTCATAACATTTAGCTATATTGTAACCCACATCAGTACATGAGGAGAGTCAGTTAAGAAATACTATCATTATCATTATATCATTAAGGCAATATGTTTTTACCATGGAAATGAAAAATAGTGATCCTATTGAAATGAATCACTTCCAGTAGGGGCCTACTATAGAATCATACCAGAGGACCTAGGAAATGCCTAAAGAGACTATCTAAATGGTTTTGGTCAGGAAAAATCACTGAATGATGTCCAAGCACATCCAAGCTAAGCCAGAAGAGTTGAGAGAATACATATAATTCCCCATTGTTTCCATGTTTCACCTGCTGAACCTAAAGACCAACTCTCCTTTCTTTTCTGTTTCTTTTAAATTGGCCTTCAGGTTTCATTTGGCTCCCACTTCTTACTGGTACATTCAGCTAATTTTCAGTACAACAACAGCAACAGGGTAAACACACCAACAAATCTGGAAGCATTTCCCTAAAGAGTTAAAGGGAGATTAAACTTTTTAAACTCCCTACCCACAGAACAGAGAGAAAGCAAACTTGGGCAGGTGTCAAATAACAAGTGGTTCTCCATTGTCACCCCTTTCTCCACAATGAGGCAGCTACATACCAAGCCAGTATTCAAGGCAGGGCATATAATTGCAGTTTAGCCCTTTGTTAAAGCTGTAAAATCACACACAATGACAGGGAGGCCAGAGAGGTAACAAACAGCAAACCCCATTCTTCTGTTTCTCCATATCCAGCTGTGCTGCTGGTGCCAGACTAACTAGAAACTTTTTTTTAAAAAAAAATGAGAACAGCATCGGTACGTTTTGAAAAAATGATCTATGGTGTGCTTGCCAATTGTGTTTGGCTGAGACAGGTACTGCTGTATCCTCATTACAGATAAGAAAAGCTGCCAGTCTCAGTTTGGTTTCAGAATCCTATCAATGTTTTCATCCTGTCCCTGTTGTGTAGTGGATGATGAGACCTTCTTGCTACTTTTTCAGAATGCCCATGGTTTTGAAAATCTTCTCTCTACTAAGACATATCTGTGCACTTTGTTTGTTTAAATGCATTTTAAATACGCACAATCTAAAAGCTCATTCAAAGTTCCAGGGCTAACCCAAGACAAGGATAGCCTGAAGCCTTGTGTGACTGTTCCCCATTCCTTGAATACAATCTAACTGGACTAGTGTCTTAATCACATTTGAGCCGTGAGGGTAGACCTTGCAACTTACTGACTTTTTTAAAAAGGACAATAGGTAATAAAATTATCCACCACTACCAAGAAGAAGAGGCTAACCTGGGATACAGAAGGCAAACTGTGTGGTGACACACACAGCTTTGTTCTCCTTCAACAGGTTGTAACTGAGAGCTTGTCTGCATTGGGTGCTTATTGTTTGACCAGTCCAAAGTAGAAATACAGGGCCATAGATGTGACCACACATTTCATCCCTAGTCCACAGAAGTGGAGCAGAGTTTATCCAGTCTAGCTATGCCAACCTGGAATGTCACCTGTCATTCCTGTCTCCAGCACTAGTGTCAGATGGCTGCAGAGCTCCAGGAGTGTTCCTATGCTGACATAGGAAGCTTGTGCTGGCAATCCCCCCTCCTTCTCCTTGGTTACCTAGGCACCTGTGCTGGTGTCCACACAGGGCACTTGTGACAGGCAGGTCTTCTGGAGCCCTGCTGCTGTTCAACACTGGTAACAAAGGCTTGTCCATTCTCCTTTCCTTGCTCTGATGAATGCAGCAAAAAGGGAATGGCATTAGCAACCTATGTGGACAGCAACCCAGTTCACAGAAGACACAAGGCCCTACTATGATGACCATATAATACAGTTCAAAACTGGCTCAAATACACTGCATACCTCCATTGTGCACTGCAGCATGCATCAAGCCAGAAATAGCATGTTTTTAAAGTCTGGAATAAGACAGATTATGAGGCAAGGATGCCGAGGTGGCTAAATTCTCTCCCTGGGAAACTCTCAATTTTTGCCCTGCCAAGGTCCACTGCTGTCCCATATGGACAGTTGGATCTGCATATCAGCGCATCTCAGGCCGGTTCCACGTGGCAAAAAGTCAGCTCTGACCTGGGTTTAAATAACTTGGGTCAAGGCAGACTTCCCTCCCCAACCAGCTAGAAAAACCCAGACTTCTGGCAGGAGGTGTTTAGATGTCCTTCTGGAACCTTCCAGAACAACACACAGACACCCACATCACCTTCCCAAAACCTTTTAAAAGCACCCCAAAATTAGAAACTAACTTACCTGGCCGGCATTTCCACGTTGCTGGCCCTCTCCTGGCAAGTAGAAATTATGACCCAGGAGAAGGGGGAGGGGGAAAATTGCTCCTCACCCCACCCAACCCCCGTTTTTTCCTGCTGTATCACTTCTACATGCCAGGATTGGCCAGCAGCAGGAAAGTGCAGGCTGGGTAAGTTTTTTTCTCTTTTTTGGGTGTTTTTAAGGGATTTTGGAAGGGGGTGGGTGCTGTTTTGGGGTTTCCAGGCTCCAGGAGACCAGAAATCCTAAGTCAGCTGTGTGGCTTGGGCCCAGAAGTCGTATGACATGACCCCCAGGCCCAATCCACACAGTGCCCATGCCTCAGAAGACATGGGTCTTCTGAAAGACCTGGGTCTTTCCGGAGTCCAATTAATTAGGGACAATGCAGGGTTTTCCTGCATCGTCCCAAATTAATTTGCTTTTATCCAAGGCATCGCTTGGGGGGCTCAGGTAAAAGTATGGGTGCTCACACATTTAGGTGCTATGTGGATGTGCCCTCAGTTGACTTGTTTTAAAAAAGGATTTCCTGACAGTTGTCTAGCCACGGATACTGCAATTCCTGGGATTAGTTCTAAGCCACAATCAGTGGATTTTGTGGGTACCATTTTAGCCTCCAACCATTTCCTGTACTGATTGCATGGGCACCAGACAGCAAAACCAGTTCTGAGAATAACAACAATATCAATAACTTTATTTTTATATCCTGCCTCCATCTCCTCGAAGGGACTCGGGGTGGCTTACATGGGGACCATTTTTAAACAAGTTACAAATAAACACAATTAAAAACATATAACAATAAAATATATTAAAAAAATAAAGCCAATAAAATCTAAGACATCATAAAACCTAACCAAACAGTCATCTGTCCATACTGTACCCATACTGTGTGGTTGTTCCAGAGTTTCACCCAAGCTTGGAGTATTTCCTTTCTGTGTTTGATGTGGGGCTAAACTGGGTTAACCAGGAATGACAATCAGTGGGGCTAATCAGCTCATGTAGATAAGTCCTATGACAAAGCCTTGCCTCTGTCTAACTGTAGGAAGAACC